>NW_027287538.1:5407203-5952203 GCF_022747635.1 Hetaerina americana | reverse complement strand
AGGACAGTGGAAAGTTACTTTGTATTCTTAATTTCATCATTGATGGATATCAATATTATGTAAACAGTTTTGCATCTCATGTGGAGGTCAGCTATTCCTTAGGTATTCTGCCCTCGTTTTGGTCACATTTATTTCCTTGTAGTACGATTACACATTTTAAACAAATCTTTACATGGATTGTTATACAGCATCAATCCTATTTTGGAACATTTGTAATAAGGTTAAATTTACATTAATTTTGTCTGGGTAATTTTTGTACAAGCATAATGAACGAGTATTCATTATACTTCTAATAAATGTGATAAGGGTAATGGCATAACCGTACATGTAGTTATGACTTCAGATTATAGGTGCTACATAGATTATTGGCCTTGTAAAGAATGTAGAAAGAAGAAAAATGAAGTGGAAGACAATGAAAGTAGAAGTTTTATTAATGACCTTGCATTTTTTTGGTGGAATTCCAAGCAGGAACGTGTGAGGAGGAATGGAAAGGAGAAGTACGTAAATGGTGTGTGGCTTGGAAAAGATACATATTGAGCGATAGTGGGACATTGACGTCTGTAATAGAGAGAGAAATACTTGGATAAGTGGAGAGGAAGGTTATAATTTGTTCTCTATCACGAATAAGATTTTTGAGAGAGGGTAGGCTGTTAAAAAGTATGAAGAAATGAACAAGTACAAAGAACAAACTAGAATTTTGCATTGAGACAGTCCATGATGATATGCATTAGTTTTTTCCGACTAAAACCTACCATCGACTCGGAAGCTACCTACAAGGACAATGAACATCATGCTTTTTCCCACCATAATATGTGCCTAAGTGCAACTTGCTCTAACACACACATATAAGATTTGTATAAAAAGTACTGGTAACAATTTGTTCCCGATGTGCATTGTGTGAAGTGCTGAATTAAGACAGTCAGTTGAGTTTGGGAATGATCACAGATGGTATTGGCATTGATAAGATGACAGTGCACACTATTATCATTGTAAATTTAAATTTGGCATTGCAAAAGTTTTGCATTAAACTCATCCCAAAGGCCTTGATGGACAACCAAGAGCAGGGGTAAGTGTCTGCTTTTGAAGTCCTTCTGCAATGGCACGGCAATGATTCCCCAACAGTCCCGACTTGGCTCCAGCAGACTCTTTCCTTTTCCCAAAAGTGAATCCACCCTCCCTCAAAGGACACAACTATGGGACCATAAGTTCCATCCATGTACACCCTTAAGGACCTTCCACCAACCAGGGTTGGTGGAAGCAGACCATCCTTTGAGTGGTGGAAAAGCCACTGGCAAAAGTGAGTTGACGCTGAAGGGATGCACTTTGAAGAATTTTGAGGCATTGTCAAAATATCTAATATATAAATAAATTATTTTTCTGAAAAATTTCCCTTTACTTCTTATACAAACTATATACATGAATCACACCAGCAGCATTGTAGCTTATTAAAACAGTGCAGTTAGAGCAATAAAATGTTCCATTGTTACCAAATGGTTTTAGGGAATGTGCAATGCATTTTTATTTAGTTCTCGACAGGTACAAAATACATTGTAATTTATGATGAATTATTACAGCACACTTTAAAAGTAGAAGAGTCATAAGCTTACAGTGTGTGACTGATACTAAATCATGTGATAAAGAAAGCAATGCATTAAATTTGTAGTTCACCCGTATGCATAACAAAACCAAAAGTTATAAGGAAATATATAAGGAAACAAGTGTAAATATGTATTGTCCATTCATGAGATTACTATCCATCATAGCTGAAACCAATATCAATACAATGCAGTAGAACTGAGATTGTTTAAAACTGACAAATAAAACTGCTCTTCTGCTATTATGTGTGTATGCAGATTTTTACAAAAATAAATTACATATCCAAGAAGAACTTTATGAACATTGAAAAAGACTGGATGCTCCCTCAAAAGTATTATACGAGTATATGAAATGTCAACTATTTATAACAATTAGTAAGAGTTAGTTTGAAAATCAAAAATGGTCAGTTTTATGGAGGAATAAGAGAATTTTCATGGCCAAAGTTTGATATTTTCTTTCATGGATGTTACTTGTTTTCAGGTTTTTGACTTTGAACTAAGCAGTGAAGACATGAATAAACTTAATGACCAGGACCAAGGCAAAGCAGGACGAATTTTGGATTTCTCTTTCTTCAAGGGGTATGGATTATTATTAGTATTACTATTTTAATATTTGAGAATATGGATAATTTATTTTACTATCAATATTAATTTATAGATATAAGCCCTTTTTTGGATGTAATTATTCATATTCTATGTGTGTACATCTAGGAATGCCAGCCACAGTTGTTTTTGTATTTAATTACCTAAAACCTTAATTTATCACTGGAAATACATGAAAATTTTCCACCCTTAAATTTGATGATTAGAGTAAACATTGGTAATTTTTGAAGCTTTAACATTGTAGCAGTTATAGCTGGCCACACAGAGATTTGAGGAAAATGGGCTATTTATTGTTGTAGCTTATAAGGCTTAAGAGTGACTTTTGTCTCTGCAACAGTGATGCATGTACAGGTGGAGGTTATTAAAAATGGAAGGCAATGTCATTTTCTACTATAGAGAAAAAACATTTGCAATTATCTCCTGATATATATTGTGGTGAATCTTGATTGGTTGGACATGAAAATACCTCCAGTCCTCCATCCTTTTGGTATGTGTTGTTTGATGATGGCATATCATGATGTTATGTAATTTTAGAAATTCATTTATTACAGAGGATATGAAACTGTGGTACTTTTGGCACACATTTGCCTTTTTCCTGATTTTATCAGTCACAAAATCCTGATTCAGACAATGATTATTGTTAGGTCAATATCCTTCATCAATGTATATGGTCCTGTTAATGGGGTACAATGTTGCCAACTATCATGCATAATTTTGTGAGTGTTAGAAATGGAACTTTTATGGGCGTTCATACCTATATCTGTAAAAATGTTAGTCATAACTCTGGATGGTGTAAGATGAATAGTTATAAGTTAGGAAGTACCTGTTTTGGGACTCACTATTATTAGGAAGGAAGGGGTTGAATTCCATTAAATTCAGTTACTCTGGGAAACCACTGAAAATACCTAGAATGGGGTGAGATAAATTATTCAGTGGCATTTTTTGTTATTGATTTAGAAATTAATATATATCTTTGCATGTTTGAAATACATCATTATTACTTTACTTTTCAGGGTGCCCGATCATCCAGAATATCCATTTTGAATGGCGACTGCATTCTGCCAAGGAAGTGATTTAATCAATTTGCTGTAAATTTTAAATTCATGAATCCATGTTTTGCTCATTAGAGAATATTATAGTGGCAAATTTTATGTTCTGGTTAAGCCAAATGGTCTAATTTAAGTTGTACCGCTTAATGTCTAAAAATATATTGTGGCTAGCAAAAATTTGAAGTTCACATATTTTTCAAATAATTTCTATTAAAATAGCGTGCACATTCCTGATCAATCGTGATATGCCAGTTGTAAAATATGAATGAGTTAGGTTATGATGGAATTTGAGTTACATTGTTTTTAATGGACTCTAAAAAATATATATATATATATATATATATATATATATATATATATATATATATAAATAAATGATACATGTATGTACCACATACTTAGTCAAAAGAAGTTGTAAAGTTACAATGCAATGCAATAACCTCAAGTTTTATTTTAGCAGTTACAATGTGAATATTAGGGTAGCACAAGAGTCCATTTATGCCTTGTACACCTGAATGACTTACTTAATTACATTAGGTCTATCAATGGTATTTAATTAATCCTTTTTATTGATGACACTACTGTATGATCATCACAAAAATGAGTTGTCAAAATTCTTGCTGGAAAATCTCTTCAGCCACCTTGTTAGCCTTCATTTCAATCTCTCAATCCTCTGCTGTTACTGTGTGCACCCATTATATGTGCAAGAGTACTAATCTGATTGTAATCTCACAAAAGCCTCGAAAGGCAGAAGCAACCACGACAGCAGCTGTGCAGAAGATGCAGATTAGGAATGAATTAGTTGGAAAAGGGATTTGGAATTTTAGACCGATCTTGAAGGAGGGAAAATTATAAAATATAAAGCGAGAGATGAGGAGAGAAAAATGTAGATGTTTTAGTTCTATGCAAGGTGAGATGGAAGGATACGAGGGATTAGTGGATTGATGGTTACAGACTAATATATATATATATAAATAAATATATATATATATATATATATATATATATATATATATATATATATATATATAGTAGAGGGGAAGAGAGCCAGCAAGGGGTTGCCATAATATTGAATAAAAACAGGGTTTACTCATTATGAATACATGGTTTAGACACCGCAAATGGTGATGGCCTTCATAGAAAATGTCCGGGGATTCTGGAAGTTATCAGTTAGCCTATATTATGTAGTAGTTAAGCACAGATTTAAGGAAGGTGTGATTAATTCACAGTTTCCCGGGAGTAGATGCTGATTCAGACTGTAAATTACTAAAATGAAGGGTAGTGTTCCATTTGGAAAGATAAAGCAGGGAAGACAGCATAAGAAATGGACTTTGGAAGCATTAACTGGAATTACAAGGAAGAAGTATCTTCAGGCTTAAGAAAAAATTATTAGTGAAGACAGGGAGCTGAGCACTATAGAGAAAAAATGGGAACAAATAAAAATATGGATATCAAAAGCCACAATGAAACTATAGTAAAAGTAATTAGGAAAAGGGTAAGGAAACCATGGATTACAGATGAGATGATTAGAAAGATAGTCAAGAGAAGAAAATGGAAGAATGAAAATGTGGAGTTAGGTAGAAGGAAGTATAAAGATATTGAAATGTAATGAAATAATTGACTTTGTAATTCCACACACTTTATTTAAAAACACACGACCCAGGTTTCGACGTTGAACGTCATCATCAGTTACGCCTGAGACAACAAATTTTATGAAGTATAAAGAGTTAATTACAACTGAGGCAGATCAAAAATAGAGAGAAAAAAGTTTGGCGGAGATGCAATGTGAGGACATGGAAAATTTACAGAGGAAGGGTAAAATTGGTGCGGTATGCAGGGGGGTTAAAAAATGTCAGGAAATAAGAAGGGAAAATCCTTGCAAACATTCACAGATAATTCAAGAAAAATATTAGTTGAACAAGATAAATATCCAAGAGAGATGAAAGGAATATAGGAAAGAACTACGAGGGTCATCCGGAAAGTAGTACCCGTTCGTGCCGCATGAAGTGCTGACGACGCGAGTAGCCGCTGCACGAGGTCAGATAGCTTCAGTGGCTTGTCTGCCTTCTCTGAGCCAAGTTGCGTGACGCTAGCATTGCCTGTGTTGTTTCTGTGATTGTTTACAATGTTTAAAAAAATTGAGAACGCCGCCAGTTGTGAAGTGAGGGCAGTGATTAAATTCCTCAATGCAAGAAACGTTCGCCCATGTGATATTCATCGCCAATTAAAGGAGGTGTATGGAGACAATGTAATGGACGAGTCGTCTGTTCGGCGGTGGTGTCGCAACTTCAACATGGGGAGGGGGAACACACACGACGATGAGCGTTCGGGGAGACCGTCTGTCATTACAGACCAACTGGTGAGCTCAGTTGACGAATTCGTGAGGAACGATCGGCGCGTCACAATTGATGACATCTGTGAGCATTTTCCAAATGTTTCTCGAACAATTGTTCATGAAATTGTTAAACACCATCTGCATTATGCAAAAATTTGTGCAAGATGGGTCCCTCGCGTATCTCAATGAGCTGGCGGCGAAGGACTATGCAGCAGGAATACAGAAACTTGTCACACGTTATGACAAATGCCTTAATTTGCTTGGAGATTATGTTGAGAAGTAGTTTAAAGTATCCTCTTTCAAATAAAATTTTTTATGTTTGTTAATATTTACTTTTGTGTCTTTATTTCACGAACGGGTACTACTTTCCGGATGACCCTCGTATATGGTAAAAACATTAGGCCAGCAAGGTTAGACATAGAAACTGCATATAACTTGGATGAGGATTTCTTTGAACCAGGCTTACTTGTTAGGGAGATAGAAATCATTTGAAATCAAATGAGCCATAGGGGTGGACAACATTTCTGCAAAACTGTTTAAAGATATGGGAAAATGTGAGAGACAGATTCTGGACTTATTTGTAGCATTTATGAGAGAGGAACTCGGTCAGAAGACTTTTTGAGATCAGGGTTAGTTCCTGATCAGAAAAAAGGTAAAGACTACATCGGGTGAAGATTACAGAACAATAAGTTTGATTTTGCATGCTGCTAAAGTGGTTCTCAGGATCATAAACGAAAGGATAAAGAGAAGGGCAAATGATTACTTAGAGGATGATCAGTTTGGCTTTAGAAAAGGGAGAAGCATGCATGATGCCATTGCAGTTAAGAGATCACTAATTGAGAGGAACATAGGATACAATCAGGACGTTTTGTAGATTTTGAAGAGATATGTTTGATAGAATGAATTGGGAAAAACTACTGACTATATGTATCACAGAAAATAGGAATAGATAAGAGATTAATGCAACCTGTACACGTTCAGTGGGCCTGTACAGAGAGTCCTAATGGGTAGTGTTAGGAAGAGGAGTGAGGCAGGGTTGTTCAATACATGTGTGGAGTAAATGATTGAAGAGGCATGGGAAGAACTGGAAATAAGAATGAAAGTCAATGTGAAATTCATAAAATGAGATTTGCTGATGATCAAGGTTTAGTTTGTCAGCCAGGGGATTGCAAGCATTTGAAAGTGCATTGTCTGTGCGATAGGTATGGAATAAGAATAAATGTACACAAAACAAAGGTAAAAAGGTTTTCAAGAGAGAGAAAGGCTAAGTTAAATATCAAATAGGAGTTCATTGACTTCACCATGTGAAACAATTAACCTTTCTTGGAAATATTTTGGATGGAAAGGGTCAAATTAGCAGGGACATACAGAGAAGAATTGCATTAGGCAAAGAAGCTTTCACAAGGAGGAGAGAATCAATGACAGGGACATTAATTAAGAGTGTTAAGGTGAGGCTCATTAAAACTTTGATATGGAGCGTAGTTATGTACGGCATGGAAACATGGTTATTGAAGCAGGATGATAGGCGTAAATTGGAGGCTTTTGAAATGTGTGTGTGGAAGAGGTCAAGTGGACAGACAGGAAAACAAATGAGGAAGTGCTAGATATGAGGCAGGAGGGGGCATTGCTGGGAGAAATCCTAGGGAAGCAGAAAATATGGGTGTAGAGCAATTCGATCGGCAAAGGGATGTTGAAGACTGTGATAAAGGGGAGAATGTTAGGCATAAGAGGGTTGGGCAGGAATAGAATAGGGCTGTTCGATGAAATGAAGAGAGGAAAGAAGCATACAGAGATGATGAGGAGCTTGTTATAATATTTGATGTCAGGTTATTTTTGTTATGAGAGGCAAGGGAATAGCTGTTGTACTATTTTTTAGCTTGGGCTCATGCAAAAACCTACCTTGAATGGTAGACTACCGATAATAATAATCCCAAAAAATTTAACTATCCATAATTACTCATCACAATGGAACTATGACCTGCACTTCTACCTGATTAACTTAACAAAAACTGCCAATGGATCTAGAGAGATCAGTATTAGACTTAATAATAAATTCTTAAAGTCTGTATATAAACTAGCAGCATCACATCTCAGAAATGCAGCTTGAAAAAATTGGCAACTAAGAAAATGGTATATCTCTGTTATTGAGTTCTGAATGATACTAAATGATAATGGTAAGGTAAGAGTTAGGTTACTGTCTACTTAACTTTAAGGGTACCATCTAAGGCCACCCCTTATGGAATATGGGATTGCTTTGACCCAAAATCTCCTGAATTTACATGGGAAATACCCTTGGTTCGGAATTATCACACCACAGAGATTGAGTGAGCTTGACTAGCAAGCAGTTAACAGGCAGAAAAATATAAATAATTAAAGAAGTAACTAAAAGAAGCAACTAAAACATGCCTCATTAAACAAGAAACACTAAACCAAAGAGCGCCATGTGGACATTCTAAATCCTAAAGGTCTGGAATTGGAAATGCTACCATTATAAGGCATGTATTTATTAATTGAGGCACAATATAACCAGTGAACACAGCCTCTTTGACTACAGGATAAGTGACACAGGGGCCATTAAACAGGGATGCAAGAATAAATAGCTAATGAAGTGACAACAAATATGAAATTAAAGGAATCAAACCAATATCAAGAAGACCAGCCAAAGTTGAGGCATCACAAGAGCACATTGAAAATTGTTGGATACTATCAATAGTCATCATCAGTATTTCAATCCTTGGATTGATTTTCTGCAGCCCTCCTAACTACTCTATTTAATGTCAATTCCCTCAATCCATGATACTGAAGGGGTATCCTTCTACGCTAGTGGACGTTAGGAAAAATTACACTCGAGCGTTAAACTCAACGGGTTTATTATCGAAACGGATTTACAGAGGGCGATCGTACAGCTTGCTTCTTCATTCGCGGCAGACTGACTCTCCCGCCCGACGTCCACCTTTCTCCGTCGTACCGACGCCGTGTCCCCCTGGTGGTACTTTCCGGAACTCGGAACAAATAAATTCCGCCGTGCGTTCCGTCTGCTCTCCTTGCGCCGCCACATCACCCCCTCTGTAGACTTTAGGCCACTAAAGAATGAAAAAGGAAGGATTAGCGAAAAGAAGTGAGATTCTATGGTACAAAATCTTCCAGGTGCTTTGGGAAATGGACCCTCCTCCCAAAGCGGGTCTCTCTCGGCTCTTCGGCAGGTGCAGCAGTGGTGGTTCTTGGGTGTGTTTTGTCCCGCAGAGATGCGGGTGCTGCGCTGCTCGTCCCGTCGTTCTCCTCAAGAGTGTAGGCAGGTTTTATGCGGTCGATTGAAATTGTTTTCTCACTACCTCGGACGTTGACCACGAAAAATTTTGGCTCTCTTCGGATGACCGGGAAGGGACCCTCGTACGGTGGTTGAAGAGTAACCTTTGTCGCGTCGTTTCTCACGAAAACGTGGGATGAGGACGACAGGTCTTGATGCAAGAAGACAGACTTCTTGCCGTGGCGTGACGCAGGAACTGGTCGTATGGTGGAGAAATGTTGCCGTAGCTGCGTGGCGAAATTAAGGTCGTCGTCCGCCGGCCGCTCGCTAGGGACGAAAAACTCTCCTGGTAGACGGAGTGGTTGACCATAAACCATCTCCGCCGGCGACGCCCCAATGTCTGCTTTCCAGGCGGCTCGTATACCGAGCAGCACTACTGGCAGGACGTCCGGCCAACCATCCGACTGGTGGCACATTATGGCTGCCTTCAGTTGGCGGTGGAACCTCTCCACCATGCCATTTGCTGCGGGGTGATAAGCCGTGGTTCTCAGGTGCCTCGAACCGGTGAGCCCCGCCAACTGCTGGAACAGATGTGATTCAAACTGTCGGCCTTGGTCCGTCGTAATCCGGAGTGGAGTGCCGAAGCGAGCCACCCAATTCCGAAAGAATTCCTTGGCGACCGTGTCAGCTGTTGCGTCCCTAACCGGGAACGCCTCTGGCCATCTTGAAAAACGATCGACACACGTCAGGCAATACCGATATCCCGCGGAAACCGGCAAGGGGCCTACAATGTCGATATGAACATGTTCAAAACGCTGGGTGGGCGGAGCAAAGCCTCCCACAGGGGACACTGTGTGGCGATGAATCTTCGCTCGCTGGCAGGGAATACATGCGCGTGTCCATGCACGACAATCCTTGCGCATCGAGGGCCACACGAACCGTTCTGCGACCAACTTGGTGGAAGCCCGTATTCCTGGGTGTGACAAGCAATGCAGCGAGTCAAAGACTGGCTTCCGGAAGGGTTCAGTTACATAAGGGCGGACTGATGGTGTCGACACGTCACAATATAACTGAAATTCACACTCGGGAATGCGCATCATTTTCAACCGGAGGGAATCGTTGGGCTGTTTGAGCCGGTCGTCTTCCGCCTGAGAACGTGCGAGGGCGCGGTAATCGATGGCACCACTCACAGCTTCTACCCTTGAAAGGGCGTCCGCGACTACGTTTTCGCTGCCTGACAGATGACGGATGTCGCTGGAGAACTGGGCAATGTAATTTAGATGCCGAAACTGACGCGGGGAACACTTTTCTGGTTTTTGGGCGAAGGCATAAATCAGGGGTTTATGGTCCGTAAAAATTGAAAATTCACGACCCTCGAGCATATGCCGAAAATATTTAACAGATTCATACACGGCAAGCAGTTCCCTGTCGTACGGGCTGTACTTTTGCTGCGTGGAAGTGAGTCTACGGGTAAAGAAACCGAGTGGCTGCCAACCGTTGCTCGTACTCTGCTGCAAAACTCCGCCCAACGAGGCGTCCGACGCGTCCGTAAAAAGGCCTAAGGGCAGAGAGACGTCTGGGTGCGCGAGAAAAGTCGCTTGCGCGAGGGCGTCTTTGCATTCATTGAACGCACGATCCAAGCCGTTATTCCATAGCACAGGTTCATTCCCTTTTACTCCCCCCCTTAGGACATCGTTAAGTGGCAGTTGGATTGCCGCAGCCTTTGGAATGAGCCGTCTATAAAAGTTAATCATGCCCAAGAATTGGCGCAGTTTTTTCACAGTTTCCGGGACAGGAAAGCACTTAATCGCATCTATTTTCGCCGTCGTCGGCTTAACCCCGGATGCACTGACACAGTAGCCTAAGAAGGACACTTCCGTCCTACCTAGCACACATTTGGCGGGATTTACAAGCACTCCGTACTCCCGCAAACGCGCAAATAGCTCACGTAGATGGCGCTCGTGCTCTTCAACGTCCATCGAGGCGACTAAAATGTCGTCTAAATAGGCGTACGAGTGGTCCAAACCCCTTAACACCTCATCGATGAACCTTTGAAATGTTTGGGCTGCATTTCTCAGGCCGAACGGCATGCACGGGAATTCAAAGAGTCCGAATGGCGTGATGATTGCCGTTTTTGAAATGTCGTCGGGGCACACAGGTATTTGATGGTACGCGCGTACGAGGTCAATACGCGAAAATACAGTCTTACCGGCCAGATTGTGCGCAAAATCGGCGATATGAGGCACCGGGTATCGGTCGGGAATGGTCCGCGCGTTGAGACCGCGATAATCCCCGCAGGGACGCCACTCGCCATCCTTCTTGGGCACCAGATGCAGAGCCGAGGCCCAACAACTGTCCGACCGTCGGACCGTACCGCTGCGTAGCATCTCGTCGAACTCCTTCTTGGCGATGGCGAGCTTATCTGGTGCTAGTCGCCGGGGCTTGCAGGCGACGGGGGGTCCGGACGTCACCTTGATGTGATGCATGGTCGTGTGCCGGGGCTCCCTCGGTGTGCCAGCTGGGCGAGTGATCTCTGAGAATTCGGTCAGAATCTCATGGAATCGAGATGATTCGATTACAGTCTTCACCTGCGGGACCGAACACGGCACAATGCGACCGCCCGTGCCCAACGACGTTATCCCATCCGTTATTCGCTGCCGGCGGACGTCCACTAAAAGGCTGTAAAAGGACAGAAAGTCCACGCCAATGATGGGCCTATCGACATCCGCCACGACGAAGCGCCAACGGAAGTCCCGCTTTAGGCCTAAATTCAAGGCTAAGTCTATCCACCCGTAGGTCTTTATCACCGTCCCGTTCGCGGCAAATAGCTGGTAGGTAGAAAGTGGCTGTCGTCCCTTCACCAGCGTACGCGGGTAAACGCAAAGATCGGAACCGGTGTCGACCAGGAATTCTGTCTTCGTCACCGAGTCCACAACATACAGCCGGCGAGGCTGGGGGCAGCGGGCGTCGGCCGCAATTACGCCCTGCCCTCGTGGTTTTCCGACTTATAGGCGCACGGGGAACGGCACTTAGTCGCGCGAGCACCAAAAGTAACATGATACCAGCACCACCTTGCATCTGGGGGCGCGGAAGGGCTGCGGGCACGCCGCTGTCGGCTTTTGGAACGTTTCCGTCCGCGAAAATCTGGACAAGAAGCAGTCAACGCGGCTACCTGTTGTGTAAGGGCCGCTATCTGACTTCGAAGTTCCTCCACTTCGGAATGCGGCGTGACACTGGCGACTTGCGGGGGGCGCGGCACCTCGTGCACCTTGTCGGCTAGTTTCGACAAGCTTTCCAGTTCCAGCGAGTCTTGTGAGGCCAGGATGGACTGTGTGTGGGATGGCAAGCGATTCATCCACAGCGTCTTCAGAAAGTCGTCTGGCACGGCAACGCCAGCCAACGTCCGTAGATGGCGCAAGAACTGGGATGGCTTCCGGTCCCCCAACTCCTCGTGCTCGAGGAGTTGACGTATTTTCTGCGCCTGCGAGACGGAGAGTCGTTGGATTAATTCCTCCTTGATCTTCTGGTATGGGTCTGCCCTGAGGGGATTCACAATAATGTCCTCCACTTCGAGCGCGTGGCGATTGTCTAACTGGGCGACCACGTGGGAATACTTCGTCGCCTCACTCGTTATTCCCGCTAGCGAGAACTGAACTTCCAGCTGCGAAAACCATAGAGCCGGCTTTTCTGGCCAAAAAGGCGGAACTCGCATCGTCACTCTGTTCACGATTGACTCCTCCGACCCGTTGCTTGGAGGCGGCATTTTGCACCACGTGGCGCTTCAAGTCACAGAACGAAAAAAAATGCAAACCTTAGCTCACGCGTGATCACGTCGGGGCCACCAATGAAGGGGTATCCTTCTACGCTAGTGGACGTTAGGAAAAATTACACTCGAGCGTTAAACTCAACGGGTTTATTATCGAAACGGATTTACAGAGGGCGATCGTACAGCTTGCTTCTTCATTCGCGGCAGACTGACTCTCCCGCCCGACGTCCACCTTTCTCCGTCGTACCGACGCCGTGTCCCCCTGGTGGTACTTTCCGGAACTCGGAACAAATAAATTCCGCCGTGCGTTCCGTCTGCTCTCCTTGCGCCGCCACAATACCTTCTCTGTTTTACATCCTTCTTAATTTGTCCAATGTGCATGTCTCTTGGTTTTCCTTGCAGAATATTTCCTTCCATTATATTCCTAATCAATCGATTGTGCCTCAATATGTGTCCAATCCATCTATTTCTTCTTTGCCATAGAGCTCTCCATATGAGACCCTCTTCTGCTCTTCTATATACTTCCTCGTTTGTTACTCTGTGGGTCCATTTAATCTTCAGCATTCTCCTCCAGCATCATGTTTCAAAGGCTTCTATTCTTTGCTGATCCACTTTTCCAGTGTTCCAAGACTCAGAACCATAGAGCACCATGCTTAACAGGGAAGTCTAAAAGAATTGCTTCCTTGTTTCCAGTCTTAGGTTTTTCGAACATGGTAATTGTCTCTTCTTCATGAATGCATTCTTAGCTTGAGCTATTTTTCCCTTGATGTCGGCTGAACTTCTTCCATCCCATGTTATGCTGCTGCCCAGGTAGATGAAGGATTCCACTTGCTCTAATTTCACCCCTCGAATTGTGATATCTGTTTTCAACTTCTCTCTTCCACAGACAAGGATTTTAGTTTTCTTCTTGTTGATGCTCATATTATATTCCCCCAGTATAGCACTTAGAGTTGCTTGCAGGTTCTCTCGCGTTACCGCCACTACTGCAATGTCATCTGCAAACCAGAGCATGTCGATTTCTTTCTTCTCCATTTACCTTGACTCCTTTGATACCCATTTCTTGTATTTCTTTTATTGCCTCTTCCAGATATATATTGAATATTGCTGGCAAGAGGTTGCATCCTTGTCTTTCTCCTTTGTTTATTTTGGCTTCTATTTTTCTTCCATTTTCTGTTTGCACTGTTGTAACCTGATTCTTGTAAAGGTTATGGAAAATTCTTCTGTCATTGTAGTCCAACCCAAGCGCTTCTAGTTTCTTGAGCATCTTGTTCCATTCGAGATTGTCCAAGGCCTTCTCCAAGTCCACGAATACCACATATAATGGCTTATTTACATGTCTCATTTTATTGGCAAGAACTCTCAAGGTGAGAATTGCCTCCCTTAGGCTTTAGTTTGTCAGTCAGCCAAGGGGTTGCAAGCATTGCTTAATTAATTGGAAATTCAGTGCGACAGGTATGGGATGAGAATCAATATTAATAAAACAAAGTTTATGTGATTTTCCAGAAAGAGAAAGGCCAACGTTAACATTAAATTAGGAGGGCAAAATTAGTACAGGTAGAACAGTTTACGTATCTCGGAAGTGTTTTGGACCAAAATGGTTAAGAGTAGGGATGTGAGGAGAAGAATTGCATGAGGCAAAGGGGTTTTCACAAGGAGGATGGAGTTGATGACAGGGATGTTGAGTAAGGATGTTTAGAAAAGGCAAATTAAAACTTTGATATGGAACATTATTCTGTGTGGTGCAGAAGCATGGTAATTGAAGCAGGAGGATAGATGTAGTTTGGAGGCTTTTGAAATGTAGGTTTGGAGAAGGATGGAGAAGATGAAATGGACTGAAAGGGAAAAAAACAAGGAAGTGCTTGGTATGATGGGGGAGGAGAGGAGATTGTTGGGAGTAATCCTAAGGAGGCAGCAGAAATCGATGAAAGGCAAATTTATAAGCTGTGGGATGTTGAAGACTGTAATAGAGGGGAGAATGTTAGATAAATGAGGAAAAGGAAGGAATAGGATAGGGATGTAGCTTGGGATGAAGGGAGGAAGGGAGAACACAGAGATGAAAAGGGAGTTGTTGTTGAGTAGGATGCTGGATTGTGTTTTGTTAGGATAAACAACATATTTACTTGGTAGTTGTGTCCATCCAGAGGCTACCTTAGCCAGTAGATTGCTTAAAAGAAATAATATGATTCCCATGGACTACTAACTCGATATGGTGGAAGGGGTAGTGCATTCTGAATTGGGTTGAATCAATGAATGCATTACAGGAAATGTTTTCATATCCCCAACCTGAACTTGTCAGATACTTCTCAGGTGTAAGTGGTAGTTGGAGAATGAGGACAGGTAGTATTATATAGGGAGGTAAGACAGGGGTGTCCATTATCACCCCAACTGTTCAATGTTTGCATGTAAGAATTAGTTGAACAGAAATGGGAAGAGTTGACATTGGAAATGAAAGTTGTTGGACAATTTAAAAAATCAGTTAAGTTTGCTTTAGGTTCAAGCTTTAGCTGGTCATATTATCAAGGGATTGCAAGTATTGGTAAGGGCATTGAAAAGCTGGTGTGATAGGTATGGGATAATAAATGGAAACGAAATAAATATTTTGCAGTTTTTGAGCAAGAGAAAGGCTAAGTTATAAGATAAAATAAGAGGACAAAAACTAGAGTGGATGGAATAGTTGGTTTCTTGTAAGTGTTCTTGGTGGTGGTGGGCAATTAGATGCCATTAGGAATCACCTACTTAAAATGGCATTAGCAGCCATTCCGTTAAGGTTAAGATGCCATTTATGGAAGCTATCTGAGTGTCAGGCTACTTTGGCTTAGACATAATGGTATTTTTTCACTTCATAAAAATTTATTTTTGACTAGTTCAATGTGCAATACATCATTTTCAAGTGAAGCTCTCAATGTACAGAGTCCGATATATATATTGAACATAGGAGTTGGGGAAACGAGGTTATCTCCAGGTGCTATGAGGGATTGGGGGAGAGGCAAATGGGAAAAACCAGAGCTTTTGAAAGTCGGAGGGATTGGAAGGGTTGGAGATTGAGAGCTTGTAGAGGAAGAGGGATGAACAAAGGAGTATGAAGAGTCCTGTCGGTTGTGATGAGATGGTGTAGCAAAAATCAGAAAATCAGCATTAGCAAAAAAGGCAAATAGATTGGTAATAGGATATTATAAAAAAGGAGAATGGTAGGTATACATTAATACCCTGAAACCTTTCAGGTAATAAATGAATGTATTGTAATTACTTAATGAAGGACTGTATTTAAAAAAATATGTTCTTTTAACTTTTAGTTTGCATGTACAAGCATTTATAGTCCATTTATACAGTTTTTGAAAGCATGAGACAGTGAAATAATCTTTGGTAAAGTGACACTGTTCAAACTCTGGTCCTGATAGGTAATTGTAAATACAGCAGTCTGTTAACCACAAGAGAGCGGTAAGATATAATAAAGTTTCCAACCAAAATGTTGTCATCTCAATATTTTTTTCAGATAAAATATATAGTATTAAAAAAATAGGAAATATTTTCTGTTTAATTATGTCCACAAATGTGTGTTCATTGAAATATATCAGCAAAACTTTTTTTTTGCTCTACCAACCACAGTTACCAATACAAAGGTTGGTTTCATAAGTTAAGATAGGGCTGACCTAGAATGTAAACTTAAAATGGATGTTTCTATGGTTGTGTTCCAATGGAAAACAAAAAAAGCTGGACCACAAACTTGATTGGCACTGGGTTTGTTGAAGGGGGGAGGTAAAAACAAGGCCACAAGCCAGAGGAAAATGGAAAACACACCTCAGTCACCAGGGTGTGTTTGGGAAACAGTGACCCCCATGTACCCCAATCATGCAAGAACAATGCAAAAATAAAAAAAAGGAAACAGGTCCACAACCACCCGATCACTTGGGTGTATTAAGTAATAACAGTCACTCTTGTGAATTGCATTCACGCACACATTTAGGGTTTGCAAGGATATCTCCTATGCCAGGGACTTGTAGATCTAATACAGAAATGAAAATTCATGGAAAACAAAATAAAATAATCAGAAGGAAAGGATCCAAGTTCAAGTTTGCCGTCACTTGAGCATGTTCGGAAGCAGGGACCTTTGTAAATTACATGTATTCACACTTTTGGAGTTTACAAGGATTTTCCTATGCGTGACCCAGATGAATACAAAATTATAAAATGAATGGACCCAAGTTCTCGCTCATTCAATCAATCATTCAAGTGTGTTCGGAAACAGGGACCTTTGTCATTCACACATACTCACACTTTTACATGAGACTCCAGACAGCTCCAGAAAACGAGTTTGAACATGAGGGTGACTGTTTCTCAAGCACACTCCATGTGACTCAGGGTGTGTTTTCCATTTCCCCTGGGCTTGTCAACTTATTTTTGCCTTCCCCCAAAAAAAACCCAGTGCTAATCAACTTTATGGTCTTGGGTTTTTTGTTTTTATATACTTACCTTGTACTAAGATCAATGGTATGTGAAATTTACACATCATGGTAGGGAAGGGATGATTACGTTCCTTGTTCTGACAATAGTTTCCTGGGAAGATCTGTTACTCAAAGAATCACACAGCTTGGGTAAAGAGGATCATCTAAAATTGGTCATCAGCCCAGTGCCCCAAAAGCTCGACTACCATGACCCTCTTTGTTTATAAGAATTAAATATAAGACCAATAGAGGAAAAAGGTTTTGAGCTTCAGAGAGAGTAGTGGCAAAGCGATTCCCTTGGCTATAGCCTGAAGTTATAGAATCATGGGGATTGGGATGATTTGGTGGTTAATGTGTACTGGCTTCCTACCCAGAGGGCCCAGGTTCGAATCCTGGAGATTCCAGATGTTTTTCAGCGGTATCTTGATCCCTACTTGTGGGGCTTTGTGGGGAGCACTTTCAGTGAGTACGCCGTCTGTTGAATGGGACATTAAACTGTTTGAACCCTTGGCACCTTTCGTCATAGAGTAGTCTAATGCTGACACCGGGTTTCTCTCCACCCTACCTCCTTTCCCATCCATCTGTAATGGTGTAAATGAGCTTAGCTGTCGGTCGCCTCCCTCAAAACTATTATTACTATAGGTTCACCAAGAAGAGGTACAGAGGAGTTATTAATCATCGTCATGGCCATTACAAGTACACTCTAAAAAATATTCATACAGGTAGGTATGAAGATTTTTTTCAATATCACATGGGGAGTACATACAACGTACAAAAATTTTTATTAGAACTTTCTTGACTTTTAATAAACAATAATTTTATGTATTCATTTGTAAATGCTTACTCAATTTCTACTTTACCAATTCCTAAATGTTTGGATATTATCCTTTCTGCTTTTCGCCCTCTTGGGATGTCTTGGGTTTTTCCATTTTCATATGTACATTTCATTCATCCATGTCTTTCAGGGTATTCTTCTAAGCTCGATAAATCCTTCTCTGATGTGCCAAGTGCTTCTTCATTCAATAAGTTTTGATCGCAGCTCCAAATGTTATCATACTCGTTCCTAGATTATGATTTTATTTGGTTATCAGTTATGGGATGATTTTTATACTCCCTTTAAGATACTAATTCATATTTTCTTTTGCCTGATTCAATATTATACATAAGTAACTATGACTAACTCACCAAAGAGTAAACATTTCATAAGAGTATTGTAGCTTCTCCAATATAAATTTCAGAGGCCATCATTCAGTGCCGTAGAAAATGATTTGGATTAGTTCTCAGTTATAATACAAATGATGTGCCTCTAGAAGCTTAAGCACGAATCTCTCCGCAGTGATAGCATCAAGGTATAAATTGAACTGAAATTGGTTTCACATGTTACGTGTTTCTACACACACACACGAACACGCACACGAACAAACACACGAACACACACACACACACACACGAACACACACACACACACGAACACACACACACACACACACACACACGAACACACACACACACACGAACACACACACGAACACACACACACACACGAACACACACACACACACGAACACACACACACACAACACACACACACACACGAACACACACGAGAGAGGGCGGTTCAATAAATAGCCGTGTTTGACGACAAAGGGCGTTCCTGAGAGAAGTTTATGTTATCATAGTTTGCTACATCTATCAAACGATGTCGAAACAAATTTCAGACTGATTTAAAGGTTATTTTGGATTTGGCATCCATTCGAGTAAGACGTTTTTCGTGATTTTCGCTAAGATGAAAAAAGAGTAGTATCGTCCGGTAATTCGCTTGCTGTTTTTGGATGGGAAGAAATGCGAGGAGATGAAAGCAAATTTGGATGCTGTTTATGGGGACACTTCGCCATCTATGACCACAGTTAGATATTGGTTCAACGAATTTAAACGTGGAAGAACATCTGTTTTTTGACGAGGAGCGACCAGGACGCCCGGCAGACGTGGTTACCGAGGAAATCATTCAAAAAGTCCACGCCATGATTCTCGCTGATCGACGAACGAAAGTGCGCGAAGTAGCAGAGGCTGTGGGTGTGTCGACCGGAACGGCAATTAATATTTTACATGATAAGTTGGCGATGAAAAAATTGTCGGCCGGGTGGGTGCCGCGATTGCTCACGGTGGACAACAAGCTGATCCGGCTGTCAACTTCGAAAACTGCATGAACTACGTTATGAATTGCTGCCGCACCCCCCGTATTCACCCGATCTGGCTCCCTTTTAAATTTAGCTCAAATGAGGAAGTTATCGCCGAGGCAGAGGCGTATTTGGGAGAGTTCGACAAATCCTATTTTTGAAGGGGTTAAAAAAATGGCCGGAGCGTTGGGGGAAGTGTATCTTTCCATATTAAGTCTGTGTTGAAAAATAAAAAAAATGTTTTTGAAAAAATAGTTTCTTCATTTCTAACACGGGTACTTATTGAATCACCCTCATGTATATGTATATATATTGAATACATTTATAGATATTTTGAATCTAATAAGTTCTATCACAGTGGTTCTATCACAGTATATGTGATTTATGCATCTTATTGTTGGTGAAATGGACCTTAGGTTTTGGCAAAATGGCAGTAAGATTAGGTAGATAAGTTGCCAATGGCCAATGATTGGTCAAAATTACAATCCCACTGTCATTGAACATTGACAATCCAAAAAAATACATGAATCTCATCTTACTGCCTGCTGGATGCAGTTTATAGGAGTCTAGGCAGGCACAACACTATCATTCATAGTTTTTTGACGTACTTTTGGTGAAATTTTACTGTTGAAAGGGTAAAATTGATTCAAACCAAGTTACATGTTTTTATTTTTTTGTATTCAAGACACTTGGAAACTTTTAATAAAAAGTGAAACACAGAATTTATCAATTGTAGGAAGTCACAGATAGGAAGCGTTGAATTCTTGCGTATTTTTGCTTTTGGTTCATTCAAAGTCCAGAGGCATTTCTGCTAGTGGGGGTGAATTCTTTGTCATTTGAATTGTATCTGGGTAAAGTCTATGTTTGGACGATAGGTTGTTCTCCCTTAAGAACTGCTGTACTCAGTAAAAAAAAAGTACCTAAAGTTTTTCAATACTCAGGATAGTTAATCATTGCACAGTGCCACAACTCCACTTGAATTCTGAAATCAATATTTACTGCGGGTCCTTAAATATTCGTTGGAGTGGTCAGACACAGCTTTCAGGTACGTCATTGGAAAGAAGCTGCTTCTCAATGTAGCTTCCATTTAGTTCATATGTGCCAAAGGAACTTGCCTGGTCACTTAACTTTCTTCTCGGAAGTGAGTATGAGGTTCGGTCTGGAGGTATGGTGGTGATAGCCTGTGAATAAATACCAAATGAGCTGATTAACGAGTTGTAATGATATATTTACCATCTCATTCTAAAATTCAGAGAGTGACTATATTTTAAAGGAATTGTCACAGCCCACATGTTAGAGATATGCCTTTGACATTCCTGAGAAACTATGATACATCCTTGTGGGATCTTAATTAATTCTTTGTTGATATTTGCAACTATATTTGCTGTTTGTCAGTACCTTCTCCTGTTCTTCATATTGAACAACTCTTCCCTTGGCCAATAAAACTCCTTATCTTCCTTACGACACCCCATTTACCCAATGTTCTATCTTCTATCATGCCTAACATCTTTCCCACATCAAGACCCACCCGTGCATCTCTCACCATTTCCATGACATACATGTTAAAAGCATTGATGGCAGTTTATGATCCAATGAGAAGATTTATTCATAAGTAATGAGGATGACCCAGTTACCCCCACATGCTACTTACTGCCTTACTCTTTCTCAATATCTGCCAGGTGAATAACTTCCCTGCCTCATCTAAAGTAATGGGTGTTGAGTCAAAATTTTTATCTCTTGTCAACCTTTTCTTCCCATATTGCAGATCACATTTTCCCAGTTTCTAAAATATGTTTATCTATATCCCCACACTGCCCTTTCTATTACTTCTTCTTCCCCCTAATCATTTTTCAACTGAATTTCGTATTCAGGGTCCCGATAAAGTTTTTCTCCCAGTTAATGCATATCCATATTTGTCCATTGCATTCTATATTTTCCCTTATTCATCTTTTGTGTGATTAATATTTTATGTTCTTTATTGTAAATAAAATTCATTAAACCACCTCTTTCAATTCCATCTCTTTAACCACTCGGATAATTTTATTTGTGGTATCCTGATATCTATTTATTTCTATTGATGGTTGCAGCCACTGTATTTTACTTTTGGTTCGTTTTATTCCTTGCAGCCATTATTATTCTTAACATACTGTTGTTAATTACTGCCACCATATTTAAAATACATTTGCTTTCTGCATCTACACCTCTGCTTTCTTGGTAAATGTGAGGTGCTATACTATTTTAAATGTATTTCTTATCATAGAAAAACTTTAACTATTAGATACTTTCCTACATCCCCAATATTTTCAATTTATGCCTGTGCTGAAGAGTACATCAGATACTATTCATTTCTAAACCATTTATCCTGCCCATCTTGGCTATTTTCTTACATAAGCCATTTCTTTTTTCTAAGTCACAACTGAACACTCATTTCTGTCTTTCCCTTCAAACACTAAGACATTCTGATCCTAAATTTTCTTAGTTTATTCCTTCAAGCAGAATTCTTCATTATTTCTGAAAGCTGATAAGATAATGTTTTTATTCCCAGTTAATATTTGTCAGCATGAAAATCTGTATTATCTCCACCAAAAAATATGTAGGATCCGTTTTTATCTCCTATATTGATATTCTGCCATTTTCAACCCTTCTCCTCAGTTTTTACAGCACTATGACTAGGCCAGGTTGAAACCTCTCTCCAGCATTATAGATAATCTTTGCTTCAGTTACTTTCTCCATTTTACTCATTCCATATCATATAGATCCCTGCCCTCAACATCATCCTATCACATATTGTGACCTTATGGTAGCTGCTGTGATCCCCTACAGTGTCTTCTATCCCATTGCCATTGACTAATCTGTGAAGGGATATGTTATGATGATGATTATTGAGGCCTTATCTGCTCGGTTCCAAAAGCCACGAACCCAAAGGGATTTTCCCTGCGGTTGCCAGGGTACAATACTCTATGACTGTCTTTCATGGTGCCTTGTAAAAAATAATTTATGTCCTGGTTTCCCACTGCCTTCATCATAGTGTTTTTAATATGGCATTATCACTCTAAGTTGGATTACCTATGTCAGACTCCTGCGCTTTGATCTACCCAGCATGAGTAAGGGTATTCCAAATTTACCCTCTTACCAGTCCAGCTCCGGCGGTCATCAGGATGTGCAAACTCTTCCAAAAATATAATATTCCAAAGTTATATGTAGTCCGTAGTCAGGGTGGAAGGGAAAACTAAATGAGATTTGGGTTTGTGTATGGTACATTATTATAGAAAATAAAAAATATTATAGAGGTAAATGAGTGATGAATGAGCGCATGAATGAAATAAATGATGATCAATATCACCCAGGGACTGAAATACTCTAGCAGTTGTTCATGTAGGTACAATTGTGGGAAAATACATTTTTATCACAAAAATAATGTTGCTATTTTTATTATTATTAAGTAATCTACCAGTTAAGGTCAGTTTTGGATGGACACAACTACCAAATAAATATTTTGTGACCCCTACCAAAACACAACATCCTAATCTACATCAGGTCCCTCTTCAGCTATGAGTACCTTCTTCCACCCTTCATCCCGTCCAACATCCCTATCCTGTTCCTTCCCTTTCCTCTTTTGCCCAACATTCTACCCTCTATCACAGTCTTCAACATCCGACTGCCGGTCAATACCCCCTTCATCCACTTTTCCTGCCTCCATAGGATTGCTCCCAACAAACCCCTCTCTTCGCCCACCATGCCAAGTACTTTTTCATTTGTTTTCTTCTCTATCCATTTCACCTTCTCCATTCTTCTCAACACCCACATTTCAAAAGCCTCCAGTCTACGTCTATCATACTGCTTCAGGGACCACGTTTCCGTGCCGTCCATAACTATGCTCCATTTCGAAGTTTTCACAAGTTTTTTCTTAACATCCTTACTCAATATCCCTACCATCAACTCCCTCCTCCTTGTGAAAGCCTCTTTGCCTAGCGCAATTCTTCTCCTTATGTCCCTATCACTTTGACCGTGTTGGTCCTAAACACTTCCGAGAGGCTTAAACTGTTCTACCTGCTCTGGTTTTTGACCTCCTATTTTAATGTTTAGCTTAACCATTTTCTTACTGGAATATCGCATAACCTTTTTGATTCTCATCCCATATCTATTGCACTGGATTTCCAATTCACTCAGCAATACTTGCAACCCCTTGGCTAGCTGATAATCTAAAGTTTGGTCATCAGCAAACCTGACTGATTTTAGGAATTCCCCTCTGAATCTCTGATTTTACAAATTCCTTTCCATGCCTCTTTAATCATATCATCCATAATATTGCAACATAAATCTGTAATACAAGAAAGAGGCATATATATTTTCCTGGAACAAAAAGTACAAATAATGATGATGATAATAAACTAAGGTGAGAAACTAATAGTGTGAAAGAAAAAGGAGGAATATGCAGTGCAAGGGTATAGAGAATTTTCAGAGAAATGGTGAAATGGGTGGCCTGTGCATGGCAGTGAAAGCACTATCAGGAAGTAAAAAGTGAAAATATATGTACACTGTCAAAGACACAGCAGGGAAGTTATTCATCTATCAGGAAAGATTTAAAAGAAATGGAAAAATGCAAAGATAGGTTTTACTGTAAACATGAGGCTAGTAAATTTATGCATAGAAACAAAACATGACTGTAAGGATTAATTATGGCCAGGAATATGTATTTGACTGACAGATAGAAAAGGTGTTATGAAATGAGAGGAGGCCATGGGAATAGATGACATCCCTAAAAACTACTCAAGGATTTAGGAATAAGGAGAAGACACAATATGTTATTGACTAATTTGTGGTATTCATGAGTTAAGAATTATGCAAGAAGATTTTCTCAGATCAGCAATAGGTCCCACCTCTAAAAAGAGAAAAGGAAGCTGTATTTTTTAAGAATTTGGAGTAATATGAGGGTAGTTAGAAAGGTTCTAGGAATCACCACCAGGTGCCAGCGCTAGTGCAACAAGTTTCCAGCATAGTAATTGGTAATCCTTCATAAGTAAATATGTATTCCGCTTCAGTGCTTTAGGAAGAGATCTGGGGTGCAAATTTTCTGGTGTGCAAAAGGGATTCTGCAGATAGATTATCTTCCTAATGGTCAAACAACAATGGTTGGACAATATTATGCTAACCTCTGGGACCAACTTTTCTAATTACCTTCATAATTGTGATATCCCATGCACCTGAGGTGGTATTCAGAGGATCACAATAAAAGGATGGAGAAGAAAGCAAAGGAATACTTGGAGGATGGTCAATTGAAGTCCAGGGAGGGGGAGAGGCACCTGTGATGCCATGGGAATCATGACGTCACTGATGGAAAGAAATATGAAGTACAACCAGTGTGTATTTTTCATTCCATGAATTTTGACAAGGAATTAGATGGAGTTGATTGGGAAATAATAATAATTAATAAGTTACAGACGATAGTAGTATATTGAAGGCATATCTACAACCTGTACATAGTGCTCAGATGCAAATGTAGATGAGCTGGGACGGGCAGTGTCTGGAGGGTGGGTAAAACAGGACAGCCCTTCATCCCTTACCCTTTTCAACATGGTATTCGTGGAGGAATGGTGAATGAAGCAAAAAAAATATCTGGAGATAGGAATGAAAGTAGGCAGGGAATTCATTCAATCATTTCATTTGCAGATGATCAAGCTTAAATTGGCCAGCCAGGTAAAGGATATTCTCATTGCATCACATTGAATATTCAAGGCAACGATTGCTGATTGTGTAAAATATTCAATGTGATAGGTATGGGACGAGAATCAACTTGAATGGAATAAACGTTTTGAGTTTTTTGAAAAAGAGAAATACTAAGTTAAGTGTTAAAATAGGAGGGGCAAACCGAGAGCAAGGTGGAAGAGTTTATCTATCTTGCATTGGACCAAGATGGTCAAATTAATAGAGGCATAAAAAGAAGAATTGCAATCAAAAAAGAAGCTCTTATTAGGGAAACAGAGTTGGATGCAGGGTTGTTGAGTAAAAATTTTAGGAAAAGATTAATGAAAGCTTTGATTTGGAGCATATCTTTATGTGTGTGAAAACTTGGACACTGAGGCAAAATGATGGTGATTGGATTATTTTGAGATGTGGGCATGGAAAAGGATGGAAAATAAAACAAACAAAAAGAGCTAGTCATGGCATAGGAGGAAAGAAGGTTACTAGGATAAATCAAAAGGAGGAAGTATGTCATCTTGATTGGCAATGGAATGCTGAAGCCTGTGACAAAAGGGGGAATGGATGTTAGGTTGTGATGGAGAAAACGGATAGAGGCATTGTATTGGTGATAGAATGTTTGCAGAATTGAAGGGTTTATTGTGCAAGGGTGTCAGGTTGTGTCTTTTTAATTGAGGCTAAGACATTTAATGAAGGTTAGCCACTTTCCATCCAAAACCTGCCTTAAATACTAGAATGCCTAAAAAACTATGAAATCTATGAAATTTAAAATCTCTCTCTTAAGGCAAAGCAAAAATAATCTGAAATTTAGAGAGAGAAACTTATATTTTACCAATCACTTAATTCATCATTCTACTAGATCTAACTTTATATTTCTGGATTTTTTTAAAGCGAAAAAAATATGATGATTTTCCAAGGTTAAAGAGTAGATGTTGCAGCTAAAATTATATTTTTTTATTTTTTGATTTTATACGTCCATTCTATTATCATTAAACGCCATTCTAATGGTGCTACCAGCCAACTATTTTTCTGCTCTTTCCTTCAGTATCTTCCTGGTTTTGAGGAAGAAAGAATTTTTATGAATTATGGAATTTTACTGATTCTAACATACATATTTGCATTGAATATTATAATTATGCATTAAAAAAGAAAAAATATTCAGAAAATCAGTACATTTCAAACTATTGAGTCATACCTGGTTTATGAGCAACCATTAAAATATTTATTATGAATTCCTAGGCCTAATATTTTTTGGTAATTGCTAACTTTGGTCCTTGCCTACCTGTAAATTCTCTGGCATAAGATGTTCATTCAGACAGTTGGTTGAGAAGACTCCAGGAGAATGCATGATTTGGTCTGCTGGCAGCGCATTAGTTATTGAAATTCCGTGATCCTTTTGTATTCCTCCACAGTGTCTTAAGGGATAACTAAGTTCAGGGCTTCCTACTCCTGAAAAAATTGCACAAAAATTTCAGATTTGAGATTAGGAGTTTTAGATTCATGCTTCTGATTTATTTAGTTGGTGGCAAAGTCTTGAGATTTCGGGAACTGTACAGTTCTCTTTGCAGTCCCTTAAAAACTTTCCCATCTTTTTAATCAATCTTTATATCAATGTATTATTCTTTTGCAGTGCTGTTTTGATTCAAAAAAATAGACCAATCAAATTCAAATGTTTAACTTTTGGCGGAACTACTGTACAAGTATTATTGATTTCCTCTTTTCTGCTATCTCTCCAGTAAATATATTGTAAGCTTGTAATAGTTCTAATTCAATTATTCAATATAAAAATTTTTATGCCCATGTTTTTTCTCCGCCTATTGCCAGAATCCTTGTCTTTTACTCCCTTTCCTTCATTTTAACCCATAGTATTTCTTTGAATTTTTAACTACTTTGCTCATATTCATCTAAAACATTCTGAATAAGTCTAAATATCTTTAATTATCTTTATTATTTTTTAAGAACCTCATTCCTTTTTCAGTTTTATTTTCATTGATTCTTATTCACTTTTGGTTCAGTAATAAGCTCAGCAATTATTAGAATTCCTTAGTTGACCTGCTATCTAATGCTCGATTGTCAATGGCTCTTGATTTGATGAGTAAAAAAGCAGCAATGGAAAACCACATCCAACCACCATACCTATTGCCACCCATTTTAAATTACATCATTAATGGCCATTAAACGACTTTAATTCTATGGCACATTATATTTACTATGAGTTTCACTATTATGCTTGATTCCAACAATAATTTCTTCTTTATTAAGTTGTTGGCCCTTGCACTAAGGAGAGAATTTTACTTTTTAGTAAAAATTGTACTAATTCAGGTTTGGAATTGAAATGATTTTGTTGTCATTTAATTTTCACTAATCTTTCTTTATCTGTTGGTGGATTTTTGGAAGCTCCTAATAATTTTGATTATTGTATGATTTTCCTTTTTTAGTGCCGTAAAATTTTTTATCAGATAAGAGCTTTTCAATAAAGGATTAAATTTTTACTCTATCAATTTTTTTCCTGTTTTCGGCTAATTTTGATATTGATTAGGCTCTAGCACCTATTTATTTCAGTTCATGCCATTTCTTGTGTTTTACTTGCAATACTATTATTTTATATAGGATCCTTTTCATAACTGCTCCTACCTATGAAATATAAATAGGATAGAATGGTATTTCATGACTGGAATGTTTTAATATCTTCATAAAATACAGACCTAGCTCTAGGAGAACCTATTTGTGGCTACACTTAGATTTACATAATGAAATATAAATATAATATAAAGGTTTTGAAAGAAAGGAAGAAGAGTTATAATAGTTTTAATGAATTATATTTATAAAATTCTATATACCACAGAATATATACAAAATTACATGCATACATTTTCCATTTTTGAATGAATGTATTTAATATTTAGGAGTTCATTTTGGTAAATACTTATTTTTAGTTGATTTCCTGGGGGAAGTTTGCAAATGAAATTTTCAATTGTTTAATGATATGCTATTAGTGGATTTTGAAATTCCACATGGAAAGTGGCAAACTGATTTTGAATTAAGCATTGATATTCATATTATCATTATAGATTTCATGCTATGCAAAAACAGATGCTGGGGAGGACCTTAAATAATGCTATTTCATCTCCCTCCTGATTGAAAATACACTTCTGTTAAATATAGCAATCTTTTTTTTCCGAATATTTGACTACAACTCATCTTTGTTATTACCCTTCATCCTGTCATCTTTGAATAAATTTAAAAAAATTAAAATAACTTGATTTAATTGAATGTTATGATGATTTCTTACCCTGAAAAGTTTTGTGATTGTAATATACCTATATGCACATATGATGGTAATGTTAAAATTTTCAATTTTTTGTTATGAATTTCCCATGATTAATTTAAAACGTGAATTTTCACATCCAAGAAATACAGACGTAACAAAAATGATTTAATCTTTCACAATTGCCATGATATCATCATTAGTAGGAAGTCTACCTTTTGATGGAGAATGAAAAATAATGAGCATATTTCTACAATGCTTTTTCCTTTAGGTACTGATTGTTTTAACAAAGTTTCATGCCTTCTGAAACAACAATTGCTAGCTAGCTAGACAATTGGTGCAGTAGCTAGCATACTGGCTTCCCAAGCAGAGCCCCAGGTTCAAACCCTGGTGACGACCAATATTTTTCAATGGTATCCCAATCTTTACTTGAAGTGAAGAGCACATTGAGTGAGTACGCCACCCGTTTGGCTGGGACATTAAACTGTTTGACCCCTTGGCGCCTTTCATTAATAGGGAGGTTAATGTCTGCGCCATGTTTCTCTCCACCCTTCATCCTTTCCCATCCCGTGTCGGTCACCTCTCCTATAACTTCTATCTTGCCTATTCTCCCTTCTATCTGGTGTTGGTGCCTATGGTGCACATATCTGCACCTTTTGAACAATAAGGGAGAGCTGATCATGATAGATAAAGTGAGAGATAGTACATGCAGTGGAGTTATACGAAACTAGTAAGGAATGAAGTAGACAATATTTCATCGACCCTAATGAGTTTTTACCCGTAAGAGATGGATGGAGAGAAGGGGAAGGATGGTGACTGCTTTCTTTGAATATCATGACATGCTCAGCAGAGGTAACTTCTGCTTCTCCCACATTTTGCTCCTAACATTCTAATATTATATTTACCCCAGCAGTACCTTATCCAACACTCTTTTCTTTGTCATCCTTTATATTTTTTCAGTATTTCGCCACTATACCATTTAAAAAGTTTTCTATTAATGCTCATTCTTGTTCCTGAAAGATTTAGTTTGTCACTAGCATTTTTATCTCCATATATCTTCACTGCAATAGGTGAATAAAGTCACTTATTGCAGTGAAAAATGTGAAATGACCCTTGTACCTCAGTCAGAGCCAAAGGTTGAAATAAAAAAATACTGCTGCATGTGATTTATAATTTTTAAACTATGATTTTTAGAGCAACTTAACCAAAAGGTTTGAACCGGTCGACTTTTAATGCCTCTTTGAACTCCTGAAGCATCATTAAGTTCTATAGTAGATATCTTTCAAAGCGAACCTAGGCTTTCGTGAATTGATCATTTTTTTCCTGGTGAACCATGTACTTTATTTAATTGTTTTCACTATTCTTTCATTTCAGTCCAGGTCCACTCTTGGACGAGACTTCCATTTACCGAGTCGATGCTCGTCCACCAGAATGTCCGGCCTCTGCGTTTCCACCAGTGGCCCCTGGCGAGCCCCCGTCCAGTCCGTCCCGCCTTCTTCCGCCTTCAACGCGTAGGACACGACCAGCCGGCCTTGGCTGACCTCGACTTTGGGCGCCTGCTGCTGCTGGAGGCCGGCTTGCTGGAGGCGCTGGGGCGAGAGACTCCCGGGCGGGGCCCCCGGGGGCGGCGGGGCCTTCGCGAAGGGCCGGCACGGGGACCCGGGGTGCCGGTGGCGCCTGTTGCGAGCGGCCATGGCCGCCACCAGGGTCATGGAGCAGAGGGCCAGCAGGGCCCCGAGGAGGAGAGCCAGGAGCGGCAGGGGGCCCACGGCGTCCCCGCCCGCCGCGCTCACCGACTCTGCCGGCGAAAACACAAGGCGCGCTCCACGTCAGTGACAATATCCGTAGTAGATATTAGCGCTGGACCAACTCTCTCGAATAGTTTCATGGGCGCGGGATCACTATTTTTGGCGCCGAGGAAACGGCGCCAAAAAATTTCGTCACCGCTTCCCTTTTATACATGATCTTTTAATTAAATGTACAGCGGAAATTCAGTTTTTAATGATATGAGACTCGCAATTGCCGTGGAAATGAATTTTCCCCGAGAAAGTGACACTTAATGGTTCATTTCAATTTGATACAAATGAAGGATTATCAGGTCGCCGAGTACACCGCTGCAGACTCGGGAGAAGAGGTTGCAAGCACTCTCGCGGTTTTAGTTACAACACGGAGATTGGTATTAATGACCAAACGATAATGCTTCTCTACTAGATATTGATTTATTACAAGACAGTATTTCATGTGCTGCATACCAGTATAGATATACAAGGCGTGTCCCAATGGTAGTTTGACTTATTTTTTCCCGGATAGACGGACGAACGGGTGGGTTCGAGGATGGGGGAGCCCCAGGAAAGGTCGGTGTGCAGATAACTCCCAGCTTTTGCAGAGCACTGATCGTTCGTTTAAGTAACCTCTGTAACGTGACCTCGTTACGGTCCGTCATGAACCATGGTTGTTGGAAAAGCGCCAAGGCCATCAAATCTGAAACCGGCGTTGAAAATCCGCTGGCATCGGAGTGTAAAGGCACAAGGGTGCTCCTTGGAAGACTTATGAGTGAATATATAAACTCTGGCAATAAATGTTTTTTAATCGAGTCAGTCCTACTACTTTTGGGACAGACCTTGTATTCTCATTTGAACATAGTTATGTTCGATTCCACCATAAAACGCCTACAACTATGCAATTTAGATTGAAAGCGGCAATACTGCTTTTGTATGACCACGCCAGAGGAAATCCGAAGAAGGCAGAATAAGTGGACGGATGAATTATTGAGAGGTTGTGGAATGCTGACGGAGGAGAGGTTGGTGGTCGAGCGGAGAATAGGATGGGAAAGAGTGAAAAGGCATGGCGTGTAATAAATCTAATTATCTCAATAGTTTCAGCCTCAACTTTGTGGAAGTTCATTTTAATAAATGAAAAAGAAACACTTTGTTCCAATCCACCACTTTATTTCAGGTACGACTAGTTTCGACGCTACGGCGTCATCCTCAGGTACAAAGTTCATCCTCAGGTACAAAAAACTTTGTACCTGAGGATGACGCCCTAGCGTCGAAACTAGTCGTACCTGAAATAAAGTGGTGGATTGGAACAAAGTGTTTCTTTTTCATTTATTAAAATCTAATTATGATAAATGTCAAAAATGGGGAAATTCGCGTGGTTCCAAGAACACAACACTCATGATGGACTGTCTGAAATCTAGATTAGTTAGGTGCATGGCCCTCAATCATTACTGCCCCTCCAGCAAAATGCTTTGCGTATTGACTTTTCCGAGATACCAGTTTTTTCCTATCCTGTTCGCCAATAAATAACATCAGAGGTTCTAGCCAAATTAAGCAGTTTAGTATTGGCTATCTCAATTAAATATTGTGGACCTACCTAAAATCCTTTTTAAGAATTAGGAAAATAGGCAAACAGTTTTTCGTACTCAGGAAATCACTCCTCATCAATCGAAAGGTTTGATTGTATTCTGCCACAATTTTTCTGCAAGATTTCAGAATTATGCCAGTGCATTAAATACTGTTATATATTGATTGGTTATTTTTATATTTCCATTCGGTAACTGCACCCACGATTTTATAACACCACGTGAATATCCATACTTTTTGTGCTGTAAGTGCCGCAGCAGGATATGTTTATGGTACATTGACTATTCGATATGAAAGCAACCAGTAAAGGAAAGAGAACCATCAATTTAGCCAATATAATGAGAGAAGTGATTTCAGTTCCCTCATGCAATGGAATTTTCAAGTCATTCCCGGTATACTCGATATACAAACAGGTACATACGCATTTGAAAACTCACTCATGCGTCTATACATGTGCGCTCTCATCCAACTCCACGCACAGTGCATCTATTATTCTTGGCTCTGGAAATGAACGGCTGGATACGCTATTCGAATCACTATCGGCCGCATTGAGAATAACATTCAATAAATTGCTCACAATCTCCATTATCCGGTGCGTTCAAAAAGGTACTGTTTTGCTGATATCCCTTTCTCATCATTTAATTCCACTGGGTCACCTTCCGATAAGAATGGTGAGATGGCCGAAGATGAATGAATGAGAGAGGAATGAAGATGGATGAATACGAGAAGCCATCAGTGATTAAACCCAACGACATGCAACCAAATCACAACGGACGACAACCTCCAAACTCTGGGTTTGATGTAAAAAAAAAGAATTTTTTCCATTTGTTTAGATGAGGAATACAAGGTTTGGAAAAAAAGAATCGGAAGCGATTTTTTCTTGACGTTGCTGTACTTCGCCGCGCGCAGGGTGTGTGGAGGGGGATCTGACCTTCAAAACATGCTATGCCCCAATCGTCTGCGAGCGCTCATTTAGGCTAGATCGTGTTTTTAGTGGATCTCTATCGAGAGACGCTCTGTCTGCAAGCGTAGAATGCAGCGAACGATTGAACAGCCGTACGCCATTAAATTTTGGAATGGACGGAAATATCGGGTACGTTGACTTTGAGCATGATTTGCCAAGTAACCAAGGATGAAAGCATGTCACAAAGTGCAGTTTTTAGTTGGCACAAGCTCTTCAAAGATGACCGAGAGGGTGTAGAGGCGAGCTGAACGACCGTCGAAGTCAAGAACCGACGACAACGTCCAACGCGTGCTAGAAATGCTGAATTCAGACCGTCGGTTGAGTGAGCGCATGATCGCAGACGTCGCATTGGCATTGATTAGAATCTCAGTGCACATCATTATCACTTACAATTTGGCGATGAGAAAGATCCACGCTAAACTCATTCTCCGGTCTTCAAGGGGAATGGAAATGTAAAGGCAATGAGGGCATTAGGGCCGATAGTGATGTAGTGCAATAGGCTTAGAAAAATGCGATTTATCTACGATGAATGATGGAAGGGAGGTGGCTACGAGCTGAATGGATGATGATAAAGGAAGTGAAAGATTCGCCTGGAGAGAGGATTAGTGCCAGAAACGATAGGGCGACCAGGATTATTGGTAGATGATTAAGGGGTGGGTGGGGTTTTAGGTTTCGGGGAGGGGAGAACGGCCATGTCGCAGGGGTGGAGGCCTTCATCAGCTCCGGGGTCCGCTAGTACTTAGCGATTAAGCTGGTGGAACTGAGGATCTTAGGTGAAAAATGAACCATTGTCTCTGTGGAGGGCAAAGAGCGCTATTCTGTGAATAGGTGAAGAAATGAGAATTCGATTCGACTAACCGGTCCTCTCCTCCGCGTCCCAGAGGTACACGTCCTCGAGGACGGTGGCTTTGGAGCGGCCCTTGGCGTTGACGGCGTACATGACGAGTCTCAGGGAGGCCCCGGGGGTGAGGTCCGTGAGTCGGAAGAGGGGGGCCTCGTGGGCGCTGCTGTTGAGGCGGAGGCGAGCGGTACGCGCGTCGTAGGCCTCGAGGAGGAAGGCCTGCGGGAGGCCCCCGTCGAATCCGGCGGTGCACTCCACCTCCGTCCAATCCGCGCTGCGGTTGCCGACGGTGCAGTTGCTGAGGGGGGACGGAGGCCCTGGGGGAGAACGGTGTAAAAGGAAGGAAATCATCAGCTGGCCTCTATACGCACAAATTGCATTTCTTAGTTCTCTAGCAAGCCACCTCCAGGGTGTGTGGCAGGGGATGAATACACACCAGGCTAATTTTGACTTGAATATTTTTCCCTAACGCGATCGGACTATGTTATTCTGATCCCTTATTGGACGCGGAAAAATTATACCTTAAATTTTTCTGTTCTACACTTAATCCCTCTAATTTTGTTAACATAATCTCTCGCCTACCCTAGTACGATGGGGGTAATAATGCATTTTCAATATCACTGCTAAAGAGAGAGATATAAAAAAGATCTTACGTTCGCACGTCACGTAAGTAAATTTCGCAAATTTCATATGACTATTACAATGAGATTCGTAATAAATTACATCTGACCACCATATTTGTCTCTTCTATTTGCAATATTTATCTCTTCTCTACTTAATCTCTCTGATTTTATTCACATTATATCTCCTACTCTTGTACGATGGGTCGTAATACATTTTCAACATCACCGCTGAAGAGACATCCTTCCGATTTATGCAAGAGCTTCAATCTGTAGTTTAACCTTGACTCCATTAAATGACTCCTGGCCTAGCTGCTCTGATATTTTGGATACGCTACTAAGGGTATCATAAGAACGATTTACAAATCTAACTCCTCTACGCTGCACGCCGTCCAGTTCGGCAATTAATCCAACTTCGCGAGGATCCCATGATATACAAGCAGCACATTCTATAAATGAGGCCTAACCAGCGAAAGATAATATTTCTCTCAAATCTTTTCATTATATTTTCCATTTACTCTTCCATTTAATCCTAATTTTTATTTAGCTGGTCCACAAATTGCCCCTAGTATGTGCTTTACTCAGGAGAGGTCGTGAGTGAGGGTAATGCCTGTGTTTAATCGAGTCTACACATTCCATTTTGGAGTTCCGGATTTATTAGGCGTTTGGGAGGGAATTGATGATGTCCACGGGTTCCCAAGAATACAAATCTTTAACTCTCCCTCTAAAAGATTTCAAAATTCAAATTAGACTATTTGCATTGTCAGTCGTACAAATAAGTATCGGTTCCTCAGTTTTCTGGGGTACAATAACGCCTCATCGAATAGGTTATTCATCCAATGGCATACGGTTAATCCGCACTGCGATTAATCTCTCTCTTTCTCTTTCTGTGTGATATGCGTAATACGAAAAGGTGCCCAAAAGTTACCGGAATAGTGCGCGGTCGGCGGGGTTTACGTGGTCCGCATTTATTCCGCTAGGTGAGCATGGCGCAGCTCGTTAGGAGTCCTAGAAAGGCATTATTGTCGTCTGGGAAGGTGCGGAACGAGGATGGTCATCAAGTGACCTTTCACCTTCCTCTTCTCTGAAACGAGAAAGCTATTCGTACCCTTGAGTTTTCCCCATAGCCTAGTCCCGCTAAGCTGTTTTTGACATGAAAAGTTTCTACTTCGGTTTTCCCCAAGCAGGAAAGAAAATATCACAGCGGCGCGAGGATCACTTAAATCCGCCATGACGAAACACGAGGATCAAACGAAATTGCAAAACTGCAAAACGAATTGCAATGAGTGAGCACAACCTTCCCAGGCTACAGCAATGCCTGTGCAGAACTCTTTGTGCTATGCTCACCTAGCGGAAGAAATTCGTACTACATATGCTCCACCAACGACACCACCACTCCGTTTAATTTTGGGTGTCCACTCGTACTTATATCGACAGACGGTCGATTACTTCTTCGTGGGGGGCCGCCCATCCGACGTGGGCCACTCACCGGCCGGCACCACGTGGAAGAGGCAGGGCGCGACCTGCCGCCCGATGGCGTTGGCGCCGACGCACGAGAGCGTCCCGAAGTCGTGGTCGGTGCGTGGCGTGTAGGCGAGCGTGCTGGTGTTCCCGCTGGAGGTGTGCCTCCCCGCCGGCACCTCGAAGCCGTCTCCGGAGTTGCTGAACTGCCACGCGAACGACACGTCCGCCGGGTCCGCCGCCACCACGCACTGCACGCTCAGGTTCTCCTCCAGCGAGGCCCCCACCACCACGGCGGCCGCCCCCCCCGCTCCGGCCCCCGGCCCGACGCCGCTACTGCCCCCCAGGAGGATCGGCCACAAGTCGGAGGCTCCGCTCCCACTTGCGCAGACCGGGGCGACTAGAGGGTGGAGAGAGAGAGAGAGGGGCGGAGAAATGGCCGGGAAGGGCAGATCAGTTGGGGATGACCTCCTTTCTGCTCTGGTGAATGCATCTCCAAAGAACAGGGCCCCCGCAGAGGCACAAATTGCCAAATTCTAAAGTTTTAGAGAAATGCCGGCTAGGATCCCTCTTGTAGTATTTGTGGCCTTATAACAAGGATGGGTTTCGATTGCCGACTCAACTGGTCAGCATTAGCGGGCAACAGCAGTCATGCTTCCGTTTTAGGCGCCTTTCGGTCGAAGTGAGTCGAAGACTGAAATGAAAGTGCCGACCGCTAAAGCTGACTAATCTCGTTCAAGGAAACTAATAGTTATCGTCGAGAGACTAGACGAGATAATAGAGACGAAAACTCTTACAATTTTCCAAGTAATTTTCCTTTAATAAGCATATTAAATTTATATATATATTTTTATAATATTAATATTTTTTGTTCTTTTTATGTGTTCTTATATTGTTTGTTGCGGTTTAAGTTATATATATATATATATATATATATATATATATATATATATATATATATATATATAAACCATAAACACAGTATTCAACCCAAAGGTCGGTTTGGTAGGTGATGGTAGCGTTCACCCAGTACTAAGCCCGACGGCGTGTGAGATTCACACATTAGGGTAGGGGGGCCAGTTCCTTTTCCTGTGCCGGTTATGGTTTCCCAGGAAGATCTGGTACCCGAAAAATCACATAGCTTGGGTTGAGCTGCAGGTGCCCAGAGTGCCTCGCCCGGGAATCGAACCCGGAACCCTCCGGTCAGCAGTCCAACACTCTACCCACTGGACTACCGCAACCCACTAAGTTTTATATATTTTTTTTAAGGTAATCTACCGGTTAAGGTAGGTTTTTCGATGGACACAACTACCAAACAAATATTTTATTACTCCTAACAAAACACAAAATCCATCATCCTACTCTATATCAGGTCCCTTTTCATCTCTGAGTACTTTCTTCCCCCCTTCATCCCGTCCAACATCCCTATCCTGTTCCTTCCCTTTCCTCTTTTGCCCAACATTCTACCCTCTATCACAGTCTTCAACATCCCACTGCCGGTAAACACCCCCTTCATCCACTTTTCCTGCCTCCATAGGATTGCTCCCAACAAACCCCTCTCTTCGCCCACCATACCAAGTACTTCCTCGTTTGTTTTCTTCTCTGTCCATTTCACCTTCTCCATTCTTCTCCACACCCACATTTCAAAAGCCTCCAGTCTACGTCTATCCTCCTGCTTCAATGACCACGTTTCCGCGCCGTACATAGCTACGCTCCATATCAAAGTTTTTACGAGTCTTTTCTTAACATCCTTACTCAGAGTCCCCGTCATCAACTCCCTCCTCCTTGTGAAAGCCTCTTTGCCTAGCGCAATTCTTCTCCTTACGTCCCTACTACTTGGACCGTGTTGGTCCAAAACACTACCGAGATACGTAAACTGTTCTACCTGCTCTAGTTTTTGCCCTCCTATTTTAATGTTAAGCTTGGCCTTTTTCTTTCTAGAAAATCGCATAACCTTTGTTTTATTAATATTGATTCTCATCCCATACCTGTCGCACTGAATTTCCAATTCACTCAGCAATGCTTGCAGCTCCTTGGCTGACTGACAAACTAAGGCTTGGTCATCAGCAAACCTAACTGATTTTACGAATTCCCCGCCCACTTTCATTCCTACCTCGAGTTCTTCCCATGCCTCTTTGATCATTTCCTCTGCATACAGGTTGAACAGCAACGGTGATAATGGGCAACCCTGCCTTACACCCCTTCCTAACACTGCCCATCCTGACTCCCCGTTTCCCACCCGCACCTGAGCAGTCTGAGACATGTACAGGTTGCGGATTAGCCTCCTTTCCCTCCAATCTATTCCTATTTTCTGCAATATACTCATTAGTTTTTCCCAATTCACTCTATCAAACGCTTTTTCGAAATCTACGAAACAGGCAAATACCTCCTGGTTGTTCTATATTCCTCTCGATTAATAATCTCATTACTGCAATGGCATCACGCGTACCTCTCCCCTTCCTAAACCCAAACTGATCATCCCCTAAGTAATCATTTGCCCTACTCTCTATCCTTTTATTTATGATCCTGAGAACAACTTTAGCTGCGTGGGATATCAAACTAATTGTCCTATAGTCCTCACATGACGTGGCCTTTACCTTTTTCGGAATAGGAACTAAAACTGACCTCACAAAGTCTTCCGGCCAGATTCCCTCCTCATAAATACTACGGATCAGCCCATATAGCCTCTTCCTCCCACATTTTCCTAAGCATTTTAAAAGTTCCACGGGAATGTTATCTACCCCCACGGCCTTATTTAGTTTCATCTCCCTTAATGCCCTTTCTATCTCATGGTCTAGTATGCCTGGACCTAAGCTGTTCTCCTCTACGTCATTTTCTTTTTCAATGTCTAACTTTGCTGGTCTGAGTTCTTTACCATACAGTTCTTCTATATACTCCTTCCATATCTCTTGGATCTTTCCTGCGTCAACTATTACCTTACCCGCCTTATCTCTTATTGTTAGCATAGCTCTTCCTTTCTTACTTCCCGATAACGATTTAACTTTGCTGTACAGCGCACCGATTTCACCCTTCCTCTGCAGACTTTCCATATCCTCGCACTGCGTCTTCCACCATGCGTCTTTTGCTTTATTTGTTACCCGCCTCAATTTATTGTTCAATTCTTTGTACTTCATTTTGCCTAATTCTGTATTTACATTCTTCCATTTTCGCCGCTCATCCATCTTTGTAATCATCTCATCCGTGATCCATGGTTTCCTAGTCCTTCTAGTGTTAACGGTTCCAATAGTGTCTTTTGCGGCTTTAGACAACCCTTTCTTGATCATTTCCCATTTTTCTTCGATAGTACTAAGCCCTTTACCATCCTCCATGATTTTCTCTACCGCCTGTTTGTATTCCTTCCTTTTCAACCCATTTAATGCTTCTACATTCCATTTTCTAACTCGCCGCCCCTGCCTTATCTTTTTGAAACGTACGCTACATTTCATAACAACTAAATTGTGGTATGAGTCCGCATCCGCTCCCGGGAAGCTGTGCGAATTGATCACACTGTTCCTAAACCTGTGTCTAACCAGGATATAATCTAGCTGATATCTTCCTGAGTCACCTGGCATTTTCCATGTATACCTGCGTCTTTTGTGGTGTCTAAACCAAGTGTTGGTGATGACTAACCGCTGTCTCCTGCAGAACTCAACTGCTTTCTCCCCGCGGTCATTCCTCGTGCCTAAACCGTAGTCCCCCACCTCATCACCATCTCTTCCTTCGCCTACCGTCGCATTCCAATCCCCCATTACTATCAAATGTTTCCCTGCAGGAACACAGGCGATCATGTCCTCTAACTGATCGTATATCCTATCGACCTCCTCTTCCTTATGGTTGCTCGGTGGCATGTATACCTGAATAATAACTAAGTTCGTCGGTTCTGCTTTTATCGCCACTAGTAGTATTCTATCCGTTACCTGCTCTATGTTGACTACGCTTCTTCCTACCTCTTCATTTAATACTATAGCAACCCCTCGTTGGCTCTCGTCCCCACCGCTGTATATTATTCTATACTCATCACTCCAGTAATCCCCGCTATCTTTCCATCTCACCTCGCATAGACCTAAAATATCTATATTACCCCTTTCCATCTCTCGCTTAACATTCTCCAATTTCCCTGTCCTCATCATTGTCCTAACATTCCACGTTCCTATTCTAACTAATTTGGTTTTCTTCTCCTGCGTCTTCTGTCCTGCTGCTGCTGGTTTTCCCTTGCAAGGGTTTCGTGGGATGACGACCGCGGAAGCCTTGCCTCCCCCGCTGCCGGGCACGACACACGGCCGATTGGGCCGAGCCCCGTGGTTTCCAGGACTCAAAATATCTCTATTGTCCATCATATTTTTCTAGGGAATGATAATTGAGGTGGTTTCCCGTTGCCTTCCTCAATAGTGTTTTTAACGTGACACCATCACTTACTGGCCGCCCCACTGGGGTCAGACGCCATTGCAGCCGCCTCACTGAGGAACAGACGCTGCGTGGACTACCTTTCGTCTGGCTCCTAACCTTCGACCTATCTGGCATGGGTGACCCTACCAGGAGCAATTTTTATTACTCCCGCCAGTACAGCTCTAGGGGTCATCGGAACGCACAAGCCCTTCCACCACGTCAAGGTTGTAGTCCGGGGAGGGAAGTTTCATATATATATATATATATATATATATATATATATATATATATATAACTTAGTGGGTCGCGGTATAACCCTATGCTTAAACTCAAAACAATAGTACAGGCGTATATATGGCTCCTCGATTCCTAGAACGAGCCAGGGTCAATATCAGACACTGGTACCCCAATCTCCAGATATTTTCCTCGATCCTCCGCTCCCAAAACCTTCCATATCAGTCCCACACTTTTAAACATTCCCCTCCCAAACCGTGTCTCTCGATGTTTTTGTTCGTTAGCGTTTTTTATTAATTTAGCATAGGTCCAAAAACAACACTTTTTGGCCATTACATCGGACTATTAACAATGATGAAACACAGTCCTCTGTCCCTCTCTTCCTTGAGTCCCTTTTTTGTGTGTCTCTGTGTGTTTTTGTCTGTGTCCACTAGTGCTAAGTGCTATTCGTTATTATTCACGTCCGTGAGACTTTCAAAAAGTGTTATATATATATATATATATATATATATATATATATATATACATACATATATATCTGAAGGAAAGTATCACCAATTCGAATAATAATTTAAACGGAAAAGCAAGTTTGACATTATATATATATATATATATATATATATATATATATATGATATAAAAAATATACGATGTATTATAAGTATATATGTACATAGATTATAAGTATATTAGCTGGAAAATTGCAATCGAATTTTCGTCGCAGTTATTATACAACGGTTCCACCACATCACACCTGAATTTGTAATTTATAATACCTAGCTATCAACTCTGCAGAAGTCTCCGCCCTAACACTATTGCCATTTCAACGAGACCTTTCGTATTGAAATGAAATAAGTGACATTGTAATTCAACAAACACTTTTTTTAGAACACGACCTCGGTTTCGACGTTGCACGTCATCATCAGGTGACGTTGGACTTCATCATCACCTGATGATTACGTCCAAATTCGAAATCTAGTTCGTGCTCTAAATAAAGTGTCCGAGGAATTACAAAGTCACTTATTTAATTTCAATAGGTTGCTATTATAAAATTTCTGAACGCTATTTAACGCTAGCCATGATAAAAGGTTTGACTTACGCTACGCGGCGCTAGTTACCGACTTCCGAGTAGTGTGTGATTGTTTTCATTAGAGGAAAATAATTTTAATCTTTAAAAAAATGGTGGGAACCACTGGAAGGCAGTGATGCAGTGGCAATAAATATGATTAGCAGGAATTAAGGTGGACGAGGGTGCTATCATTATGGTGGCGACCGTTAATTTCGACAATTTAAACACTCCTCGAATGGCTAAAGCGCATTTTCCCCACATTCTATTCTTTCCTTGACCGTATCGAATCTTCTTACCTTCCACCATGTCACTTATTACTCTTTTATCTACTTAGTTTATATTGCGTGGCCATTCTCTACTAATACTGCTGTACCACGAAATTGAAGTATCTCATGTAAACATATCGTCCAAATATCACAGTAATCCCTCGGTACCCACTCGGTACACTTCACAAGTTCTTTTAGACATTTTTTCACACCAGACTAATTTTGACCTAAATATATTTAATTCTACCGCGGTCGGACAATGCAATTCTGCTCCCTTATTGTTCCTGGAAAAAATGACACCTCAAATCTATTTTGTTCTAAACTTGATCTCTCTAATTTTAATCACATAATCTATCTCCTACCTTAGAGAAACCATGCCAATAAAACCTTCTCTATGCTTATTCTCGTCGGCTCTTTATTCTCTGCAGTTATACATTTAGTTATACTACGGGTGGTGACCTAACACCCCCCGCCACACGCCCTTGCGGCGGCTAGCGGGGTATATTGTAGATGTAGATACATTTACCCAAATAAAAGCCGGAGAATATTATTATGATCCCCTATCGTTCGTGGAAAAATGGCACGTTAAATTTATATGATCTAAATCTAAATCTCTCCAATTTTATTAGCATGATCTTTCCTACTGTAGTACGATGGGGGTATTAATACATTTTCAACATCATCACCGTAGTTTAACCTTCGCTCCATTAAATGATTCCAAGCTTAGCTTCTCTAATATTTTGGATACGCTACTAAGTGTATCAAAAGAGCGTTTTACAAATATATACCTCCACTACGCTGCACGCGATCCATGTCAGCAATCAATCCACATTCGTGAGGGTCCCATAATTCACTTGCAGCATATTCTATACATGAGGCCTAACCATTGAAATATGACAGTTCTCTTTAACTATTTCATCACAATACTCTTCTAATAAATACTAATTTTTTTCGCTTGTACGCATATTCCCCGCACCCAGGAGAGGTCGTGTGAGTGAGGGTTTCTTCTTTACCGCCTTATTTCGATTCCAACTTCTTTCGCTCTCTCCTCGGGCGTACTGGGAAAGGAAATACGGGATGGCTAGGGTAAGGGCTCCAGAGGAATTGTCCGAGGCAACGGAGAAAAATCGGCGCAGTCACGGAGTCGATTCCTTGATCTCCGCTCCACAGCTTCATTCCCTCCTCAGCGCCTTCGGGAGCGCCCCACTGCTAGTTTGGGATGAGACTCCCAAGGCAACCGGATTGAACAAATGAAGTGCGTGCGGCGGCCGCTGCCGGCCGTCCGTTGAACGTGCCGGAACTTCCAACAAGTGTTCCTCGAAGGGAATAAGAGGAAAACAAGTTTCCCTCGCCAATGAAGGGACAGCCGAACACAAGCAGCCCGAAGTGCGTGTTTCGCTGTTACGAAGGCGCCAAATTGGATTACGGAAAAGCCGTGAGCATGACGAAGGATTGATTTTCTTACAGCGGCCAACGCGTGAAACCCCTGGTGCTTGTTCAGCTCTATATATATATATATATATATATATATATATATATATATATATATATAATTGTATATATATAATTATATATATATATAATTATATATATATATAGGGAGATGAAACTAAATAAGGCCGTGAGGGTGGATAATGTGGCCGTGGGTGGCCGTGTGTCTCCACTCCTTTTTCTGATATCCATATTCATGAGAATGTGTGCTCTCCATTTGACGAGTTTTCTTATTTGGCCAATGCATTTCCTTCTTCTGGCCATGGGTGCGACGAAACGCACACGTCTGCCCCTCTGCCCCAATCTACGAATTTCACACACCCTTGGGGTTGGTGTTATTAGGACAACAATATCATCACCCATCATACTTCTGGGGGTCCATGATTGATAACTGTGTTTATGGTTACATATGTACTATGTGGTCTGTTTTTATGGTTACATAAAGGGTCTGTATAAAAAGTATCGGTAACAATTTTTTCCTGACGTGTAGCGTGGAGTGCTGAATTCAGAGCGTCGGTTGTTAAGTGATCGCAGGTTGTATATTGGCATTGATTAGACGACAGCGCATACAACATTATCACTGAAAACTTGGCGCTGCGAAAGATCTGCGCTAAACCCGTCCTCCCGAATATCTTGACCAAGGACGACTAAGAGCAGAGTCGAGTGTCTGATTGGAGAAGGCCTCCTGCTAAGACATTGCGACGATTCCCCAACCCCACTTGGCACCAGCTGACTATTTCCTGCTCGCCAAAGTTAGATCCGCCCTCAAAGGACACCACCACGGGACCTTAAGGGACGTCAAAGAAGCTTGTACGCATGGTACCCTGAAGGACCTTCCACCCACCAGGGAGCCTTCGAGTCGTGGAAAAGCCGTTCTGGCAAAAGTGTGTCGAAGCTCAAGGGATGCACTTTGTGGAATAATTTAAGAGTTATTGTAGCAAAATCTGAAATTAAAATATTTTTACGAAAATTTTCCCGATACGTTTCATACAAACCATGTTTATGGTTATACACATACACGAGCATTTTAGGTGATCAGCAAACTTACTTCATCAATTTTCACCCTAGGTGAATGACCACATTTTCATTTTTTCTTCAATCATTAATATTCTCGCACTCCATGTCATACGATCCTGTAGTGATTCGAATGGTAATGTGTCGATTTAGAACATTAATGCTAAAGGGTGATTGATTGCAGATTAAACTTTGACCGCAAGGTCTGATGTTGAATCGGGCGAGAAAGAGTCCCTCCATCGAACCAATCGATCCGGGCATATATTATACCCAATTTTAATTGTGCGAAGAAACTCACACTTATATACTTTATACTCATAAATTGATTGTTTTTCATGCCAAAAATAACCCTGATTCATTACCCCTCCTTTGAAATGTCAGTTAAACCAAGCGACAAAACCCTTCACCCCACAAGTAAATAATGCTAGGTATTCAATCGAGTCTACACATTCCATTTCAGCGTTCCCAATGCAATATGGGTTCGGGAGGGAATTGCTCTTTTTCCAAAAATTCATCGCTACGCACTTTTTTAACTTCAATTTTTACTGCCAAGTGTCGCACCAACGTTAAATAGCATTAAGGTCATCTACTAAAGCTACTTTACTCTCAGGATTACGGGTATCACGGTAAACCACTGCATCTTCGGCAAATAAAAGTATCTTACCAGTGGATACGGAGTCAGTGTCTTTAACGTGAAGTAAGAATGAGATAGGTCGAATAATACTTTCCTGGGGAACACTCTCGAAGTGACTTCCACTGCATTTGAGATGACTCCATCAATGACTACTCTTTGTCGTCGACCAATCCAAAAGTCTTTGATCCAACCCTGGACATTTTTATCAATGCCATATGCTTCTAGCTTTGTGAGTAGTTTACTATGAGGTATTTTGTCGAAAGCTTCCTTAAAAAACATTCTTTTGGAGAATAGTTTACCCAGTTTAGGCTACTGAATTATATGTTTTCACGCATGGGACTAATTGAGTGCTCATCAGGCCAATGGAGGAATTCAGGCTCACTATATAACTACTTTTTATTCACTCGAATGCAATAGTTTGTTTTATCCATTCGGGACGGAACGTAAAAAAGTTGAATAGTGTGGAGTAAAATGTTTTTTATAAGATCTTGTTAATTAAGAGGAACTGAACAGGTTCGGTCGTCATCGTTCGGTGGTCGTTTGATCTCTATCGATCGATAATTGACGCAGGGAAGGCGACACCAGTCGAGTTAATCGTACCGCGAATCTCGAAGTACGAGTTGCGCCAACTCCAAACTTTAAATGCAGGGCGTACGGCCGAGCTGTACTTCTGGACGCTGACTGAAGTGATTCGAAAAACAAATAAGCGCAGAGAGTTAAGAAGTCCTTCAGCCTCCTCGATGCACGAAGCGTCGTCGTTTTTGAGCTAGAAAACACGAGACCCTAGTGCGACCCAATTGCAGAAGATGTGCCATCAGTCAAGGGTGAAACTCGAAACTTTTTCTGTAAATGTCCCGAGGCGTTTGATTCGCCCGGGAGGGAGGAGTTGGTATCGGAGAGTCTCTCTTCATCTCCATCCACCCACCCCTTGCTCCTCCAAGTGCTCCTTCGGCCCTGAGTTGGTCGGGATCGAAGCTAACGAAGCGGCGCTCTCGTCTGCCCTCTGAAGCGCCCAATGCCAATTAAATGTGAGGAGGAACTCCATCGGAATTCAGTGAATCCCCTTCTCTTTGGAGTGGACGGTCGATGAAAAGGAAAGAACAAGTCGACTTTCCACAAAATCCACATTAATTCGTATCATTAACAATTGTGCTGGATAATTATGATCTCCGGGTTGTCAAAAATGTATCCATCCATCAAATGGCTGTTTTATGACGCGAATCGTCGCTAACGCATAAATGAATTGAGTATCTCATGGTAGTCATAAAAAAATGTTTTTCGGGCTCAAATCTTTAAAAAAGCAACCTTTAACTCACTGCTGATGATTTTGAGGGCTCTACTTTGTGAAAATTCAGGATCACTGAGTAAATAAACTTAGTTTTTTTCCCACAAAATATTTTTTGTTTGAAAAAATACGAAATTTATTTATTCATTAATTAGTTCTCTCGTTACCTATTATATCCTTTTTCTTAATGCTATTTGTATGACCTCGTATACGTTGGGGGAGACTACTTCGAAGGGGACCATGACTAATAATTTGTTAGCAAAGCATTTGTTTGTATTAAAGAAAGTTCGGGAGATTTTTGAACAGACCTCATGTCTCTATACGCCTGTTATCTTTTAATACTTTTTCTTTTTATTGCTGCCGCAGTTCTCCAACTTATATTGGGGATTATATGAATCATCTACACTTGACCTGGTTGCTCATATTTACATGTGGCCTCGTCTGGTGAAATAATACTGTGCATAATTTGTTTTATGTTAAACATTCCTTGCTCGGAGTGAGGGCATTACAATCATTCCACGCTACTAATTTTGAGTTTTTATGTTTCACCCCTTTCTTCTCTATGCCTATTCTAGTTAGCTCTTTATTCTCTATAGTTATACATTCACCCGAATATGGCCTTACCATGGTCGGAAAATGTCATTCTGATCCCATATCGTTCGTGGAAAAATTACAGTTAAATCTATCTGTCCTGCACTTAATCTCACTAATTTCATTGATATGATCTTTTCTACCGTAGTACGATGGTGGTAATAATACAATTTTCAACATCACTGCTAAAGAGACCTCCTTCCCATTTACGCAAGAGCTTCAATCTGTAATTTAACCTTCGCTCCGTAACTGATTCCCAGCCCTAGCTGCTCTTATATTTTGGATACGCTACTCAGTTTATCATAGGAATGTTTTACAAATCTAGCTCCTATACGCTACAAGTGATCCAATTCGGTAATCAATACAACTTCATGAGGATCCCATTTATACTAGGAGCATATTCTAAATGAGGCCTGATCAGCAAAAGATAACATTTCTCTTTGATCGTTTCATCACATTTACATCACAATAAACTTATAATAAATCCTGTTTTTTTTTGGTTTTCCCACATAGTCCCCAGGAGAGATCGCGAGGGAGGGTAAGACCCCAAAGTATTTAATCGAGTCTACACATTCCATTTCGGTGTTCCCGAAGCAGTAGGTGTTCGGGAGGGAATTGCTTTATCTCCAAAAAATTTAAAATTTATGACTAGCCACTTTTTAAAGTTTAATTCTAATTGCCAATTGTCGCACCTGCGTTGTGTAGCATCAAGGTCATCTGATGAAGCTGCTGTGCCCTCAGGATCACGGATATCACGGTAAGCCACTTCACCCTAGGCAAATAAACTGATCTTGCCAGTGACTACGGAGTCAATTTCACGAACGTAAAACGTGCCATCAAGTTCAGCTCTGGGTACGGGAACTCCTTCATCTTCAAGCGCTTATTATATCTTTGTTATGAATATGTTATTTCCATCTTTATACTTTGTGTCTTCTTTCCTTAAGAATTTTCCCATCAACATCCTGATAGTCGTCGTTTGTGTGGTTTTAGTGAGATGGTGTCTGAAATAGTACTGGAAGCTGTTCCTGCTTTTTCCCACACAAGGTTGAATTTCCGATAATAAGAGTTTATACTTATTTAAACATAGATATTAACTCATCTTTATCTAAATTTCAACACTCACAGATTAATTATTCTCGTATTATTTGGTGACCGTTGTGACCTCAATTAAACATTGAATTGCTTTGCCCTCTCTTCCCTCTTCTACTGTGGCCGGCAATTCACAAGTGGCGCATGCTTTGATTTTCCTTCGGGCGGGATCGGTTTCATTCCACATTTATGCTCGCGCGTTGTTTTCTTAAGCTTCATACATTTTAGTTGGGACTTGAGTAGTATACTAATAGCGTAATAAAATACTATCCAGAGACCTAGAAGAATTACAATTAAAATAAAGAAGAAGATAACCAAGATAATGGCTATATAAAGAGAAGATAAATGACAATGCAACAATATCAGAGTGTCAAAAATTAACTCGTCTTGACCAGGATTCGAACCCGGACCCCTCGACGTCCGGCCAAAAGCTTTAGCCAGTTATGCTACCTCGGAGTGTAAGAATCTCTAAAGCATAACTGTCTAAGGCACTCGGCCAGACGTCGAGGGATCCGGGTTCGAATCCCGGTTAAGACGAGTGATTTTTTGACACTGAAAATTTTGCATTGAAATGCACAATTAGCGGATGACTCCATTAAAAGTTACAATCTGAGGCATCTCCCGCAGTTTCTTGAAATTTTACAAAAGAAATCGTCGAAACTAACATAAAAATAGGCAAGACAGCCTTTGGATCAGGTTAAAATATTTGCTACCAGGGTAGAATTACATGTATCGATAACAAAAGTACACGTGAGTCTAAGATTAAGAGAACAATAGCCCTGGCAAAATAAGAAGAACTCACTCTTCAATAAGCAAATAAACATTGAAACCAGAAAAGAGGTCTTCAAGAGATTCGTTGAGAGTGTAATGTTGCATGGATGTGAGACACATGGAGAATCAGGAATGCGGAGAGGAAAGAGATTGAGGCAATGGAAACGTGGACTTGGAGGAAACTAGCAAGAAAAAGGAGGGTAGAAATAAAAAAAGCGTCAGCAGAAGTGAAAGAAAAGAGATCTCTCTTAAGAACGATAGGAAAAATAAGTGCAAATCAATTGGAAATTTACGCAGGCATAACCAATTCCCTTAGGATATACATATTTGAAAGAAAATTTGTAAGAAAGAAACCAAGAGGACGTTCCAGAGCCGCTTTCTGCAAGAAACTGGAGCACGAGATTGACTTCAGATCATACATGGTGCGTTCCAAATGTAATGAAAAACAAAACAAAACGCCAAAGCTCTGAGTGGCATGTCGACCAGTCGCCGAAGCCCAAAACGGCAAGAATGAGCGAATCAAAAGTGAAAAAATGCTCATTGTCTTTGACGGCGGTAAAGTAGTGTTCCATAAGGAGTTTTTTCCTACAACGACAACGCGCCATGAGTCCGCGAGTCCCTGGCCAAACACCAGGTGCCCACGCTGCCCCACCTCCCCCCTATAGTCCTGACTTCGTCCCAGTAGATTTCTTTGCCTTCCCTTGGATTAAGGCAGCCCTGAAAGGTCCCCTTTTTTCGTCCATAGAAGAGATCCAATCAGCCGTGACGAAGATCTTGCGAGAGGTCCCCGAAGACGCCTTCCAGGGCGCGTACCTGTCATGGCAGAGTCTCTGGAAAACATGTGTCGAGGCCCAAGGACAGTACTTTGAAGAATGTTAAGTGTTTGTGCGAATCTGTTCAATTAATTACATATTAAAAATAATTGCATTACTTTCGGGACGCAGCCTGCATGCTAGCCCGAAGGAAGCAGTAGTCAATAGAGAGAGGCGCAAGTGGCTATACAGGTGCCTTTAGTGTTTTACTGACGATAATTGGTGAAATTATCCAACCAATCGCCTCTACGTTTGAGCTTTGTAAAACGCATATTTGTCACTGCTAATCCGTGTTATTCACAAAAATTCAATAGCCTTTTTTTCTCTTTAATAGGTTTTCGTATTGATTTTCATTCCTTGCTCTTTTCGATTCTATTGATGTCGGTCGCTTCGTTCGTCGAGGCTAGATGGGCCCTGCGTGTTCTGGACTCACACTGGACTCTCAAGTGGACTTGGTCGCTGGTCGAGTCTCCCTCGGAGTTGGCGGCGGCGCAGCGGTAGTCCCCGGACTGCTGCCTCCTCACCCTCTGCAGGACCAGGCTGGAGCCGCTGACGATCACACCGGCACTCGTGTTCTGCGCCAACTGATGACCCTGCGAAGAGAGAGAGGGAGATCTATAGGTGAGGACAAGGTGTCTGAAAGTTTAGTTTATTTAGGACCCCGCGAGTCACCGCTAGTGTGTGGCAGGGAGTGGTTACACACCAGACTACCCTTGACACAAAACATCTTTCTCTCTTAGCGCGGTGGGACACACGTTATTTTACTCTGATCCCTTAAAGTTCCTGGGAAAAATGACATCTGCTTCTTTTTATTCATATGATGAATAGGTTGCAAAAAAACTCCATGAGGGAAGATAAGGCTTTTGTGTTACAGAAAATCTTGAGCACTTCGGGGGATTATTGACTGATAAAGGCCAGTCAGTGGCTGACAGTGATTCAGGAAGTTTTGAACTAACATAAAGTGAAGACAAAGGCTACTGAATTGCTAATATTTTTCTTGCTTTAAACGGATTATATAGATAATGTAGTATTGCCTAAATCGGATTTCCAAAAAGGCAAAACTAAGCGAAGGGTGGAACAGCCGAGAGGGCGGAAATACAGGTAAGGCAAATACCTGTAAGAATAAACATCCAACATTTACAAACGTTTTAATTTTATTATCACGAGAACGTATAAAAATGCTGTTTTTTTAATTTACATCCGTAAACATTGAAAACTTCAGTGGCAAACATCCCCACGGCTTGCGCAGCGGTCTGGCTCAGTCACGGGCAAATGACACCTGCTCGTGTTTCCCGTGCACACGAGGCGCACACCCCGTGTCACTACTATCCAGCCGTGACCCAGGCATGCATTTTTCGCGGTGATCGGTGCCATGCCTCCGTTTGTATACCGATGCCGTGATATGTAAGGAAATGCCCAGTCATGAAGATAAGAGTATCATTAGCTAACGACCTAAATGCAATTCAAAAGTGGTGCGAGAGATGGGAGCTAGAAGAAAGTTTGAATTGATGTGTTTCGGTGTATTTCACCGGAAAACATTTACACAATAGGGAAGAAAATATAACAAACGTGGAATCGGTCAAATACTTGGATGTAACGCTGACTACGAATATGTCCCGGGGAAATCACATTGGTGAAATTTGCGGAATAGCTGATAAAGAGTTGGGATTTATGAAAAGGATACTCGGGAATTGCAATGAAAGAGCCATGGAGCTTTGTTATTTCAGGTTAATTAGGCCCCCATCTTGAGTATGCTAATTTTAATTAATAGTTAATATCACATCTCAAAGGAGCAATGAGTGAAGGGGCGATCCATCTCCTGAAGTTGGCCTTAGATTGAGGGGTAGTATAGTATCTGAAATGAGCAAAGAAATATGAGAAATGGTTTGGTAAACCCGCAGACGACAGTTATCTGTTTTTGCATGAATGATGTCGACGTTAGTATATTTCAGATATTTTCAGATATTTTAATACCCTACAAGCCACCTCCGGGGTGCGTGGCTGGGGGGAGGGGGGTAATACATACCAGACTAATTTTGATTCGAATATTTTTACCCCCACCACGGTCTATCGTTCGTTAAAAATGTGGCATCTTAAACCCATCTGTTCCACACTTAATCTCTCTGGATTTATTGACATGATCTCGCCTATCGTAGTGCTTTGGGAATAATAATGCATTTTCAACATCACTGCTAAAAAGACCTCTTCCAATTTATGTAAAATATATCAATTTTAAGATCTCATAAAAGTAAAATCATGTCCACAGTTGTAGTGAATGTTTTCGGATGTTTTTCAGCGATTCGTCTCTTCTTTTATGACTGTTCTGTTCCGCATTATTGCTGAATCCTCAGGCGTCGACGTCCAGAACCCAGTGCGACTCGATCACTCATGACCACCCGCCCTCGCATCGTCGATTCGGGCGGATTCGGACTTGTGTAGGCCACGGTATATCGCTGTATATGGATATTTAATGGATTGCGCTCGAAATTCGGAGATGAACTGCTGTTGTGACTGTAGCGATAAGAAAACTGATTCATGCCCGCCAGATGGTTAGGACTTCCAGATGAGTGTTGCTGTGGTATTTTGGACCGTTCGGTTGAGCCTTCCTGGGTTGCAGAGAAACGATAATGACGGTAGCAAATGTGGGGGACGTGTTTGGGGCCTCAGTTTTTAAAAACTCGCTCGGCCCTTCCCAGGTTTCCCATCGCCCCTCGGGGCCATTGGTGTCTGAATATTTTATTGAGCCCAATATATCTTTTTGTGGCCGAGAGCCATGGCATGAGAATCCAAAGAGGGCAACCCCCGTCGCCTGAACCCCAGATCGATTCTAGTGGCAAGGGCGTTGGAGTGTGCGTTCTCCCACGCTCTGAACTGCTCTTGCCCTTCAAGGCCTGAATGATCCTCCTGGTCGCACCGAGATTTTCTGTCTTTTTATCTAATGAGCAGTGAAGATTGGCGAATAAAAAGTAATGAGACATTGTTTTCCCTCTTTATGTCTCACTTATAATATGGTAATACAAAGCGCGACCCTTAAGAAGTAGGCTTTAATTATGAACGAGAGCGAGTACAGCAAAGAGATATTATTATTATTTGGGTAATATACCGGTTAAGGTAGGTTTTTGGATGGAAAAAACTACCCAACAAACATTTCATTACTCCCAACAAAACGCAAAATCCATCATCCTATTCTACATCAGGTCCCTCTTCATCTCTGAGTACTTTCTTCCTCCCTTCATCCCGTCCAACATCCCTATCCTGTTCCTTCCCTTTCCTCTTTTGCCCAACATTCTCCCCTCTATCACAGTCTTCAACATCCCACTGCCGGTCAATACCCCCCTTCATCCACTTTTCCTGCCTCCATAGGATTGCTCCCAACAAACCCCTCTCTTCGCCCACCATACCAAGTACTTCCTCGTTTGTTTTCTTCTCTGCCCATTTCACCTTCTCCATTCTTCTCCACAACCACATTTCAAAAGCCTCCCATCTACGTCTATCCTCCTGCTTCAATGACCACGTTTCCGCGCCGTATATAGCTGCGCTCGATATCAAAGTTTTTTACGAGTCTTTTCTTAACATCCTTACTCAACGTCCCTCTCATCAACTCCCTCATCCTTGTGAAAGCCTCTTCGCCTAGCGCAATTCTTCTCCTTACGTCCCCTACTACTTTGAATGACTTGTTTAAAGGGTACTCCGTGAAGTTTTCCACTATAACTAAATTGATAGAAGAATTTGATTGTTAGTCATTCAAAAACAGAGTGCTAAGTTAATGGAATAATTTTGAGGTAGATCATTTATTTCTAGCTGTCAGGAATATATTACAATCATAATTATCGTGCGTTTTGTTCGGTTTTCTCAATAATACGAGATAGGGCGAGAAAGAGGGAGTATTTTAAAAAATGTTATTATGCTGCTAACAGAGGCCAGTGAAGTTTTTATTAAAGCCGTTGAGGAATAATAACTTCAAAATGGTCGCATATATGGTGGTCATTTTTTTGTATCCCAATAATATTTCATTGGTGCCAATTGATTGAAACTGATACAGATCCGGTAAGTGGGTGCTGTTTTAATAAATTTCAAGGTTTTGTAAAACTTAAAGAAGAAGTTCTTTTATTGTGAATAAAGCAGTAAAGGACGGATGGAGTCGTAGGAACCCAGTTGGCCGTCATATATGTACTGTTGATTACTGAGGTATGATTGAAAATGGCCACGCCATCTATGAAGTGTGCATTACTAGTAGTTATTTGGGGAGGACTCTGAAAGCAGAGATCATTTGCGCCAGAAGGGATAGGTGGATGTTCTAGTAGGGGTAGAATATTTCAGTGAATGGTGAAGTGTGGAGAGAAACGCGGCGTTGGTATCAGCCTATTTTTAATGACGAAAGGCGCCAAGGGGTCCAGCTTAACGTCCCATCCGACGGACGGCGTACTCACTTGAAGTGCTCTGCACATATCACCCCAAGAAGGGATCGGGATACCTCTGAAAAGTATCTGCTGTTTCAAGGAATCAAACCCAGGCAATCTTGGTGGAAAGCCAGTACGCTATCCACCGTATCATCGCGATGCAGATACGAGTGTTTATAGTTTCAATTGATGGGAAATAATAGAGAGCGGTTAAATGTATGCAACGTAAGCAATGTCATGAAAAGCCAAAAGTATTGGGCAGTCAATCGCTCGCATTTGGATGCCATTGACCAAATATTCTAAAGGTTAAACCATACAATGCCATCTTTTTTATTCAATCCATGAAAAGGAATCTCGGAGTGATAAAAATCCGTTGACAATGTGGAATCTAAACGTCGAGGTCCAAGGAGAGGTCCGGAGGTGTGTCAAATTATGGTGCAGGTCCATTTCAGTAGTTCCACCCAACTGTTCAACCGGGGTGACCCGGTTTAAAAGTGACTATAGCGTGATTTGTGACATTTCCTTCTTGAATTGAATAAAAAATGAAAGGTTTTTAATATTTCCTTATTAAAATTTCCAGCTTTTATTAAAGGCCCGGAAGGTCATTAATAAAAAAAATAAATGTAAGTCAACGTTGATTTTTGCATAATTATCATTACTCATAATAAGTAATAAGTATCATGGATAAAGAATATCTAAGAAAATTGAGCAAATATGACAATTAAGATTCTAAATTACTTATATCAGAATATGAATATGGCATTTCTTAGAGTCCAAATATTAGTGTATGACGCATCGCAATAACAATATCAGATATATTACCACAACATGGTTGTCGTTTAATAATTAGTCCATAGTTTTTCATTGCGATATTGTTAAAGCAATGGGATAAAGCTGATTAATGAGTACGCCCTCTGCACTTCAATATTAACAGTTTTTTTTTTAATAAATGTCAATGATCTATAGAGGTAAGAAATAACTTTTTAAGTCCCGTTGACATAATAGTTATAAACTGTTATAAGAATCCATTTGAACTCCAGACAGAGAGATACGTATAATGGAGACTATTTCCCGGATTATACTGCGTATCACAACCGACCCCTTTCTCCATTCTAGGCATTTAATGGATGCTGCATGGTATTAAGGCTTAGCGTGACTCGTTACGACACACAGCTCAAGGAAGTGGCGTGAAATCTCGGAACTGGCAGGCATTACGCTCGGATATTCTCTAAACCTTGAGAATATTGGATGGGTGCAACATTTTGTAACATTGGAACTGTAAAAAGTGTTATACATCATATTCATGGAATGTAAAAAAAGTATCGGTGACAATTTTTTCCTGACGTGTTTGCGTGAAGCGCTGAATTCAGACCGCTGGTTAAGTGTACTGGCACTGATTGGCATTGATTAGTACAAACACCATTATCACTGAAAATTTGGCGATAGAAAGATCTGCGCTAAACTCGTCCTCCCGAATATCTTGACCAAGGACGACCAAGAGCAGAGTCGAGTGTATGCTTAGAAGACATTCTGTAACGCCATCGCGACGATTCCCCAACCGCCTTACAGTCCCCCGACTTGATATCAGCAGACTATTTTCTATTCCCCAAAGTGAAATCCTTCCTCAAAGGACACCACCATGGGACCGTAAGTACTGTCTAAGAGGCTTGCACGCGTACCCTTAAGGACATTCCGCCTACCAGGGAGCTTTCAAGTCGTGGAAAAGCCGAAAGGGCCAAAAAGTGTGTCGACGACACGGGAAGTACTTTATGAAAGGATTTTGAGGAATTGTAGCAAAATCTGAAATTATTCCATTTAACCAGAAATTTTCCAAATGAATTTTACGCAAAGCATGTAAGTGTCAATGATGTTATTTTCAATGCATAGTCGCGATGCTTCTTTGATAAGCTCTGGATCCTTCGGTACTCTTGTGGCCTTCGTAATTTTAGGATTTTAGTATTTTAAGAAAAACAACCCAGTAGTAGTTTATTTCAAATATTTTATTTTATGAATCACGGAAGTACTCTGTGAAACGCTAAATATTTATATGTATAGTCAGTCAGGCAATATTCTCGGCGAATGTACCGCATTTGTTTTTAATTCTACGATCGCGTAGGATCGAATGTCCATGCAATCGAATGCCACCATTAACGATCGATCTAATCGTGTATATGACATCCAAATTGGTAATTTTGTTTTCATTGGTACGGTGTTTTTTTTTCACAGGAGAAAATTATACGGTAGAGGGGATGATTTTTAGTGTATTTTGTTTAGTGACAGATTTAAACCATTACCATCACTGCTCAGCCAAATGTAACTGGCAAATTTGAAGATCACGGGCAGTTTAGTGATAAAAAATATATACGATAGAGAAAGTTTTTACCGGTGACTTTAGTTTTCTAGAGGCCTACTTCATTTTGCAACGCAATCGTTGTTCACTCCTAAGAACTTCCGGTGACGCTGCCGGCTTCTGTAACATCTCAGCATATAGAAGTTCGCCGATGGGGAAGTGGAGCAGTGGACAGCGGCGGTCTTGAGATCCTCGTCGTCCTCAAACCGTTGACCACCGAGCCAATGTTTCGAGTACAAGAAGAGGAAATAGTTGCTAGGTGCGAAGCTGGGACTTGGCATGGAAAGAGTTCCATGAGCCCTCCTCCACGCAGCATCCTTAGTTCTTCATGTTGGTCTATTGGATCGCACTTCTTGGTCCACTTGTTGCAGGATTTCACCGGTCTGGATATTTGGTCTTCTACTCCGCTCTTCATCGTGCAAATTTGTGCGGTTAATTTAGAAGTCACAATACCATTGTCTAAAATTTCCTTCACTCATTACTGTTTGTCCATAAACAAGGCAATGAATTGGGGCTGGTGATGATCGGTCCTTTTGCTAACAAAAATCAAATCACACGATTTTCAAGGGCGTTGTCATCAGCATACACCGACAGAAAAACGATTACTGAATCAAAATTGTAACTTCGGTGGCTTTGGAAACAATCGATAGACGGCGCGGTATGCGTACAAGCTGGTCCTGACTAAATTTAAATATAAGAAGTCTTATTTATCGTATATGCCTCGCACATTGTAATATACATTTAAACAATTTTGCTCAGCGCTCTGTATTTAAGGCGACTGTTCAGTAAATTCTTAATATTTGATTATGAGTACAGGGAATAATCAAATATTTTTCATTCATGAATACCAAGATGAGCGCGTAGGTATTTATTTTTCGTCCTCCGGTTCTCTATTCTGTTCCCCGTCGATGTAGCTCTATTATTTTCTTTGAATGCCTTCAGACAATTTGTTTGATTTCTTGCGACTTGCTTTTGGGTTGCGTTTTTACTTGTTCAATGAATTTTTACTAATGCCACGAATTTATAGGCTGTGTGAGTATAAAGGTTTCATATTTTGTTGATTGCGGAGTTGTTTTAGATTAACTCTTTATTTTATATAGAAATTTATTCTGATATTTTTCACCGCTGGAGCGATACTATTTGTTCGTAGGTTGTCTGAAATTTAATTACTCACTAAGCATGAAGTAAGTCTTCATTTATGAGTGCAGTGAATCGCACAATTAATGCAAGCGTGCAATGAAAAATTAACTCTGGTCGCCTGCTATATTATTCGCATAGTTTGAGATTATTGAACTTATTATTTGCATGTCTGGTTAGCATGAAATATGACTTTAATTCAGACAAATGCTAGTATGATATCCAATTTGCCACTATTTAAATATATTTATTTCTATAAATATGCGCGCAATAATTGACCGAGAGCTGCTTTCTAAATTAGACCGCCTCTCCCAATCTATGGAAAAAACAGAATAACTCGGCTATCTCCAATAAAGATAGAGGTAATCAAGCCAACAAAAATGTATAATTTTGCAAATGAATATAGTGTAGACAAATCAACCATTTAATTGACTCTATAATTAGGAACTTTACTTAGGATGTCGCCCGAATCACTTCACAAAGTAATGGATGCTATATTACTTAAGATAAAACCATATGCATTGCGGTCTTTGAGAGGTCAAAGAAACGGTGCACGCCACACCCACTCACTCCATGGCCTGGGAAGAAAAGGAGAAGTGATCAGGATGAAGTCGATGAGTCTTTCGCTCTTCGCGACAAACAGCTCTTCAAGCATTTTTCCTTTGATAAATGCGAAGCTTTTAACTGCTGCCTCTTTCAACAGCTACGAATGCCAGCAATACACTGCCCTAAAACATTTGGAGGAAGAAGATCCCAGTAACAATGCCCTCCCGAACGCCTACCGACCTCTCCGGGGTGAAACATATGCGGGGCAAGCAAACATAAATTTTAGCATTTATTAGAAGAGTACGGGGTAAATGTGATGAAAAGGTCAAAGAGGAATGTTATCTTTCATTATTAAGGTCTCTTTTAGAGTATGCTGCGAGTATGGGAACCTCACGAAGGTGGGTTAATTGCCGAATTGGATGGCGTACAGCGTAGAGGAAGTGTATATTTGTAAAACTTTGTTATGATAAACTTAGTTGCGTATCCAAAAAATATTAGAGCAGCTAGGGTGGGAGCGAAGTGAAGGTTAAATGTTACTCACGGAGCGAAAGGTTAAATTGCAGATTGAAGCTCTTGCATAAAATGGAAGGACGTCTCTTTACCAGTGCTGTTGAAAAGGCGTTATTATCCCCATCGTACTACGGTAGGAGAGATCGTGTCAGTTAAATTCGAGAAATTAAGGGTAGATCAGATAGATTTAAGATGTCATTTTTCCCACAAACCATAAGGGATCAAAATTACATTGTTCAACCGTGGCAGGCATTATTCGCGACAACAATAAAAGGGGGAACACCTATAAAAATAATAGGTACACGCTGTCGAAAATAGAGGTTTACAAGATTAAATTTCTATAAAACACTATTTCAGAAATATACCATATAAATTCAAATCTGGCATCCTAATGCCCCTCGCCGTTTGCCCTCTAGCCAGGTGGGGTGGAGGTTAATGTATACGCATGAAGTCTGTTATATTTGTGGATTGTCCGTCCGGAATGCGTAGGATACTAACCGGGAATAAGTGTCTGAATTGTATGTGTGCCTGCCCTCCTTTGACGTATTTTCTTGTCCTCTTTGTGTAGGCATGGGAATAGCTTCTAACCATGTAATACTCGTAATATATGTAGGAATGTAGTATGATTGGGGTTCGGTCGCCCCCTTCCCATGCGATTTTTGGTAGCTCGCGGGGTACCAAGTACATGAAGAAATATAGTTAATGTATGTCGGAAGGCTGGTGACCTAACACTCCCCGCCACACGTCCTTTCGACGGCTTGCGGGGTCTTGTGTAGATGTAGGCTTTTATTCGGGGTAAAACTAGTCTGGTGTGCATTCATCCCCTAGCGGTGCACACACCATTGTGGCTTCCAGGGTATAAAAATATGTAAAAGAGAATTTAAACACTCCTTAGCGTAAAATATAACAATTGGGAGAAACGCCTTACATTGCAACATTCCTGGAAGGTGAGATTTCTCAAATGCCTGCAATATTTCCCAACCGTCGCGTCTGCTCGCGTGCTACAAAGTGGAGAAGTAGTTTGAAGCTCGGGCCAGTCAGGGCAGCTGAGTCCCAAAATTCTTGAGTCTTGGCTGTGGAAGGATCCCATTTTTTTGCTTTTATGTGAATTGAACATGCGATTGTAAACGACGAGAAGCTTATACAAAAATTCAAATGAAGCCATGTTCACCTGTGCCCCGAATATTTATTTTGTTGTAGACAGTGAATGGAATAAATACGTGCAAGCGGATCAAGTCGCCCGTTTCATGGAGAGGGGAGCGGAGATTGATTGGGGTGCGGCCGGGGATTCTTTCATTTTTCGCGACATCAAAGCAGGCACTCAATTTTCCCGCACGCCTCGGGGTGGTGGGCGCGGTGGCGAGTAGTTCACGGAGGGAAGGCGTGGCAGCGCTCGCATCAGTCAACCAGCGCCCTCCCCTTCAACTGTCAAAATCGGAGAAGTTAAGCTCCTCTCCGCTGGGTAGCGTCGCCGTCGCGGGAGCAGGCTCCGTTATTTGTGGGCCGAGGCCGCCCAGTCAAATAAATGCGATTCCTTTTCTAAGGATTGATAGTTCCTTTTTCCTGGGGTCATGATGGCCGCCGCGAGTCTTCTACTGCCTCAAGTTACATTTCATTTTTGAGATGCGTGACCTGAAACGTCATCTTTGTCATTTTGCATTTTACCCGCCCACGAAACTCATTTTTCTCCTCCGCCACCCTCTTCCGCCGTTTTTGATTAATTGAAAGTCCTCCAAAGGGAACGCTCATGGCTTTCAGTTCACCGGAGATTCTCTCAGAACCCCCGAAGAAACACTGTACTCTACTGTAGTTGAATAATGTGACAATGGTTTTATCTTTGCGAGTAACTCATCATAGATATACTCGTGGGAGTCCAAAAACCCTTTCTAATTTCACAAAACACTCCCTAAATTCTTTCAGCTCTGCTCCCCGGCGAACTTCAATTCCTCTTCGTTTTGCCTTCAACGCACCATTCTGCTCTCCACCGATTCTCAGACATTTCTCCTAATCAGCCGTCGACACACCCCTCAATACATACCCTCACTCCAATGTTTCTGTCTCTTCCAATATTCTTCTCTCACACCCTTTCATCCCTTGTCCCGCCAAACTCTTTCCCGCTCCTCTTCTTTTCCCTCCACTTCATTTTTTCCGCCTTCATCCATTCCCAATGATCGAAAGGCGTCCCTGAAAAGTCTTTCATAGCGCCACACTGCGTCTGTTTTTGTACCGATATCTTTTACCATACATATATTTTGAAAAGTTAACAGCTGCGTAAACATATATACTACTTACTACTAGACTAGACTAGTCAAAAAATAATTTAAACATACGATTTATAAAGGCTAATTTACTCATTTATAAATGCTTCTAATGCATTTACTATAATTTAAACGAAACTACTTTTTACAATTTTATATTACTAGAAACTTAGTCATGAATTCTTAGACAAGGTTTGTTTAAAATGTATCGGAAAATGTTAAGGAACAATAGATTTATTTCAGATATTACAACAACAATGCCTTAAAATATCTTCCAAAAGTGCATCCATTGAGCGTCGACACACTTTTCAGGCCAGCGACTTCTTCACGACTCGAAGGCTCCCTGGCAGGCGAATTCTGGAAGTCCTTAAGGATACGCGTGGAAGCTTCTTTTATGACGGCACTTCGGGTTCCATGGTGGTGCCCTTTTATGAAGGATTTCATTTTTGGGTATAGGAATAATTGTCTGATGGTGCCAAGTCTGGGGAACTGTAAGGGGATGGGGAATCGTCGCGATACCATTGAGGAAGGTCTTCGCAAGCAGAAAATCGACTCTGCTCTTTTGGTCGCCCGTCTAAAGACCTTCGGGAGGACGAGTTTGGCGCAGATCTTTCATCGCATCGCCAAATGTTCAGTGATATTATAATGGCGCGTGTGCGCTGTCACTGTCTCATCAATGCCAATGCACAATATCTGCGATCATGCGCACACTTAACCGACGAACTTAATTCAACACTTTAACGCACCCATTAGCCTCGGCCATCGATGAAGAGCTTGTGCCACTTGAAAACTGCGGTTTGTGACATGCTTTCATCCGTGAACACATACTGCATTATGCCCGAAGTCACCGTACCCGATTTTCCCAGTCAAACACAAAATTTGAAGGCGTACCGCTGTTTAATCGTTCGCTGCATATTGCACTTTCACCGAGTAACTCGACAGAGGTCCTCCGAATAACCGCGATCCAGCCTGAATGAGCGCTCGCAGACGATTGGCGCTTGATCAAGGTCAGATCTCCCGCCACCGACCTGCGGTGTGCGAGCAGGCAGTTGGAATTGGCAACGGAGTTGAGGAATGGAGTTGGATGCGGATGGGAATGCGTTTTCGCTTGGGATGAGAGTGGCAAGAGGACGCGGAAACTTATGAAAAAAAGTCGGAATTTTTTATCCGACCATCAAAGCAGCATGTGCTTTTGGGATGTTGTCGGAAAACGTCTGAAATTGAAAAGGGAAATGCACTGAGGATTTCCTCTGGAGCAAGGAAACAAACGGTTCTTTTTCATCGAAACATGAATCAGGTTGAATTGGACTTGCTGTGAAGGGGACACGGCCAGACGTCGCTAATGGCCAGGGCGTTTCGAGTCGTGGTGCGGACTCACTCCATTCAAAGAATACCTAACACGAGGGTCAAAACACTACGGCCGGGGGCACTCTCCAAACAAGGGAAAGGGCGCCATGATTGTGTGGACAAGGGAGGGCAACGATGAAGGGGATTAATGAGAGAAGTACGAGCCGAGAATGGTAAATGCTGTTTCCAAAGAAAGGCGAGCGATCGCCAAATGGCAACCCGAGAGGGATGACGGACAACTCCTACCTAGGAAATTAAAACGATTAAGGCGAGGAAGTTTCGGGGTGGTAGGAATGAAATCCTATTTTTTTCCACCGCTTCCAGGAGGAGAGACTTAAAACGTGAGATGGATGTGCCATGGCCTTTGGACGAGGAAATTGGATAAAGTTTTTTTTTCTCGTTTTGCCACCCACTCACCAGGAGGAATGGTTTTTTTTTAGCGCGGTGGGAATAGCAATCCCCTCTGCCATCATCCTCATCCCTGTGGCAAAGGGGCAATTCATTCTTCTTTTTTTGCACGCGAAATAACAAAAGGACGGAGAAATTGAAGGTCTCTAAAAGTGACTGGCGCTGGACTAATTTTTTCAGGATATCGCTTTTGGACCCTTTTTATTCGCCGTGTTTTGTCAAGTTGGACGTGAAAAATTTTCCGAGATAAATAGAGGGTCTGTCCCAAAAAAGTAAGTAGAATAAAACGGGGGAAAACTCTATTCCAGATCAAAGTAAAAACTACTAAAACTCTTCAAAACAGCACCCTTGTGCATTCATCAACGCACCAATGGCAGCGCCTCTGCCAGGATTCTGCTACTTTTCTTCGAATGCGTCGACGCGACCCTTGTTCAGGCACCATGGGCTCTTTGACATAATCCAGTGGTCCAAAATGGTACTCAAAGGGGGTTGTAGTTGGGTCGTACTCGAAGACCGACGTCTCCTCAATAGAAACCACCTATTCTCAAAATTCGGTTCACTCTCAGAGTGGTCTAGGAGGTCCAAGGCAAGATGGTCGCACAAGCAGTCTTCCGACAGCACCTCGGGGACCATCTCGGTACACCTTCCTCATGGCTAAATCTTCTGTAAGAATTTAATACACTGTGGTTTTCTGAACATCTCATCTCTGCCCTCTTTGGCTAACATCCTGACGCTTTGGGGAAATTCAAAATTGAGAACCTGTGTTACTTTTTGCACATTTTCATCACACTGTGTAGTAGATGGATGTGCAGGGCATTACTCATCGTCAACCTACTCTCTACCCTCCAAGAACATCCCGTGCAAGGAGAAAACCATCACTTGGGACATTTCTACGTCTCCATAAGCCTCTTTAACCACGGTCATGACCTCCGAACCCTATTCTACAATCTAAACGCACAATTTTATTGCATATCATTCCCCCATGGAAAGTGACCTCATGATTTCGTGTCGTGATCGTCGAACAGGGGTCCAGTCTAGTCATCAACCTGCACATTGTCAATGCCCACAGTTAACTGACGTGGGTCACGTTGCTTTTCCAAAATCTCCCATTATTACATTTCCCACCACAAATCTCCCCACCCCAGCCATCTGCATAGGTGCCAAAAAAATCCTTCTACTTATTTTTTGGAAATACCCTGCATATGCTATCGCGAGGACGTGTCACTAGACTGGAAAAACTAGAGATTTACATGAGTGGAAATACTCTTTTTCCCGGTTCATCAATCAGGAAGGACGAATCGTTGCCTTTTTTCCTCGGGAAAGAACAGAGGAAGATCGTTTCTGTTGAGTGAACATTTCCCTACGTTTTCCGGGTGATGGTTCAGTTTGGGTCGATCTGATTTTTTCAAAGTTTTTTGCGCAATTTTTCACTCGTTGGCGGACTCACCTCTCTCTTCGAATGCGGATGTTATTCCTATTGCAATAATTCTAGACTGAAATGAAATGCAAGAAATGTTCTCTGGCACCTTTAACAGGTCCCACAGGTGTTTGGCGAAAATTTTGGGAGGAAAATCACACCAGTGATTTCATCCCCAAAATTCTACATCGTGAAGAAAAAGGGAGGAGGATGGACAAGAAGGAAGAGTTGGAGATCCGGAGAACAATGAAGAAACATCCTTTACTCAATGACATTCTGTTTTAAAACGTATCACCTCTCCTGGAAGCCTCCCTAGCAGTAACAGAAAAACAGAACCTCTAACCCCTTCCCCCTAACTCCCATTGACTCCTAACCCGTACCTTTATCCCCATTAGCCATTGACTCAAATTATACCGACCAATGAAATTTTTCCCCTCTCTTAACCCACCTTCCAATCCCCCCCACTCACTAACGCTTTTCCTGGTGTTTCCTACCCTCTCCCAAATTCTTTCGTACCTACCCCCATACTCCCCTCCCCGCCCCCTCTTCCCACAACTCCCCCACCCTTTCCAGAAGAGGGTATATATACAATGATTGTGACTTTAAACTTTGTACCTGAGGATGACGCCGTAGCGTCGAAACTAGTCGTACCTGTAATAAAGTGGTGGATTGGAACAAAGTGTTTCTTTTTCATTTATTAAAATGAACTTCCACAAAGTTGAGGCTGAAACTATTGAACAATTGGAGAGATTAATTGTAGAACAGATAGATTTAAGATGTTATATTTCCAAGAACGATAATGACGGATCAGAATAACGTTGTCCGACCGCGCTAGAGGGGAAGAGGTATTTTGGTTCGAAATTAGTCTGGTGTGTTATCACCCCCTGCCACACACCTCACGCTCAAGTGGTCTGCAGGGTACTAAACAACTAACTAATAGCTCTGTTAAACAGTTACTTTCTCGTTATCTTCCGCAGTTAATTTGCATTTTTCAGAGGTAAACACCCAAATACGGGGGTGGAAAACCTATCGCACGCGTGCCTACACACGGGCTGGGCTTGGCACACGCAGGGCGGGATGAGTGCCACGGTGATCATTTAATGGTTTTGACACGCGAGTCTAGAGTAAGCTATTATTGCTCATTTAAGTGGTGGATGTCAATCGCCGAAAGGGCCGCCATCTTTGCTACAATGTTCCAAGTTCCACTTCGTGGACTGTGGCGCATACCTTAATTCACAGTATTACGTGAAAGCATTTCGTTCCTTCAAAGCCCCCGACATCTCGCAGTGCAAGAGGACGCCTCGGGAGCTTAACTGGTTAAAGTACTCGGCCAGACATCGAGGACATCCGGTCACGCCAAATATTTGTACGATTTGAAATTATTGCATTGGAATGTATTGAGTTTATTATCAATACTGTGTTTTATCTTCATTAAATGGTCTCACAATTATTATGCATAAAACTTGCTACTCAATGCTAACAAAATGAAAGATACTATTTAATGTGTAAACAATGCGTTATATTGTATGAGAAAGCATCGCACAGGGCAGCCTATGCATCGATCCTTATTCTTAGCGAGTCGCTTCGCTTCTCCGCATTTCTTTTTTCTTTTTCAGTCATCGTCGTATTGAATGTGCCGTGGCGCAAAACTCTCTCTGAATTCTAGATCTAGCACGCTTAAATCCTTGCTGATAGAGTTTCCGCCGCTTTGTTACTCATCCGCCTCATCCGATGGGAACTAAAAGTTAGATAGATAGATATTTTAGTACCCTGCAAGTCACCACTTGGGTGTGTGACAGGGGGTGAATACACGTCGGAATCACTTTAACCCGAATATTCATACCCTTACCGCGGTCGGACAATGCTAATCTGATGATCCCTTATCGGGCGTGGAATATATGACATGTAAAAATCTATCTATTCTACACTTAATCTGCATAACTTTATTTGCATAATCTTTCCTACCGTACTACGATGGGGACAATACATTTTAATAGCATTGCTAAAGTGATATCCTTCCAATCTATGCAGGAGATTTAATCTGCAATTTAACCTTCGCTCCGTGAGTGATTTCCAGCCAAGCTCCTCTACGCTGCACGCGATCCAATTCGACAATTTATCCAACTTCGTGAGGATCCCATGTAGTACTTGCAGCATATTCTAAATGAGGCCTAACCAACTAAAGATAGCATCTCTCTTCGACCTTTTCATCACATTCACCGAGTACTCTTCTAATAAATCCTAATTTTTTCTTGGCTTGTCCACATATTCCTTCTAGTATGTGCTTCACCCAGGAGAGGTCGTGAGTGCGGGTAACGCCTAGGTATTAAATTGAGTCTACGCATTCCATTTCGGTGTTTAAGATGCAGTAGACGTTCGGTAGGAACACCTGAAGTGACTTCTACTTTTGAGCCAACTCCATCTATCACTACACTTTGTTCCCGACCATTCAAAAATCCGTTAATGCAACCCCGGATATTTTTATCTCCGTCATATCCTTCTAACTTTGTGATTAGTTTACTATGAGGTACTTTGTCGAAGGCTAAAAATGCGTTTAACTCCATTTTGAATCAGTCTGCACCATCTTGGCGATTTCATTCCTCTTATTTCTCGTAAGTATTTTGTACAAGGTGTGATCAAAAAAAAGAGAAGACTGATTTTAAAACTTGTTCATTTTACGGATACAGCTTAATCGAACTTGTCTCCCTCAAAGCACATGGCTTGCTTGACTACACACCTTTGCCAACGTTTCTTCCAGCTCTCGAACCCAGCCTGGTAAGCCGCCTTAGGGCTCCTCTTCAGATCCGCCGTACAATTATTTTTAATGTCCGCAATAGAGTTAAATCGGCCCCTTCAAGGTTGATTTTAATTCTGGAAACAAAAAGAAAGTTTTAAGAAACTCTGGGTTGGCATTGGCTTGATCCAGGAGTTCCTGACAAATCTCCACACGTTTTTGTCTCTGTTCATCAGTCAGTACCCGCGGGACTAATTTTGATGCGACGCGCGTCATGCCAAAAAGTCTGTCAAAATTGTCCGACAGGATCCAAAATTAATATTCATTTCCTCGGCTATCTCCCTAACAGTTAAAGGGCAATTTACCCGCACCAAATCGTACACCAATTTGACATGGTTGGGGTCTGTCGAAGTGGAAGGCCGCCCCGTTCGTGAATCTTCATCTGCCCGATTTAAAAGGACTGTACCACTCAAGACACTGGCTTCGACTCATAACTTCACTAACAAAGGCTTGCTGAATCATTCCAAATGTCTCCGTTGAACTTTTGCCAGGTTTGAAACAAAATTTCACGCACACACGCTGTTCCTCTAGCTCCTTCATTGCTGCCGTTGCACGCGGCGACGAACAGGTTAAGACACGTGTTTAACACGCAACACCAATCGTTTTAGTCGTCGGATGTGTCGCTAGATGGCGCACTGTCTCTCGTTTCGATCCGTTGAACGGTTTGCGCAGAATAAAATCAGTTCGGTCTTTTTTTGAGAGACTGATTTTGATTCACCAAAGTTTATGAAATATTTAAAAAGATTTCTATGTGAAAAAAATATCCCAGTGATGGGGGAATAATAATTGAGAAGGCATTTGATTTTGACAAGCAGCTTAACTATTTGTACTTGCGCACTATTTTAATTACTCTTCATTGCCATTTTTCAACACATTTTACTCATCATAATGTCGCCTCCAAATCAGCATATTCATCATCGGATGCCACTCCAGTTTGTTGGCAGAACCAAATCCCCGACACATTCACCTCCAACTTAAATCCCAATGAATCTCATTACCAGAATCCATAATAATAATAATAATTAATCATCGGTATAATTACAATGATTAATGTACTTAGCAGGTGTTCAAGTATGACGCGCGGATTTTAAGCACCAGATGGTGCACCAATGCAGATCGTGGTACGAAGATTTGGCACTAGTGCCATTTTGTTGTGTGCCATCAACAAGAAGTGTCAGACGCGCGCACGAGTGATACATTGAAATGATTTTTTGCAAAGTGTTGTTTGTAGCCGTGTTCAAATATGCCGAAATTTCTCTTTAACATAGAGCATTAATTTTTTTTACTCATTTGATGAAAACTGCCGCTGAATCAAACTGCGATTACTTCAATAAGCTTACGGTGAACATCCTCCATCGCAAGATACGTGTGAACGACGGTCTGGGGCGTTTCAAAAGTGGAGACTTCGATGTTGCAGACAAGGGACACGGAAATCCGCCAAAAATATGTGAAAAAAATGGCTCCATGAATAGTTCGCGGCAATAGGGAAAGATTTAATGCTAGCATGGTATCCGCCAATCTCCCGAAAGATGGGAAACGTGTCTAACTGGAAATGGAGCTTACTTTGAATAAATCCCTTTTTATCATTCTTCCGAATTTTTATTTTTTAATCCGCATTACGTACACCTGGCATATACACATGATATGATAATCATAATAGAAGACATTTTTATCAGGGTATTTTGTCTAATATTCAACAAATAAAGTATACATGGGTGGTCTGAAAGGTTTCCGACCTCAAAAAATTCAGAACATTTCAGAAAAAAATGTCTTTTATCATTGTTAGGTCGGAAAATTTTCAGACCGCCCTCGTAAAACACACAAAATGCAATTCGTGTGTAGTTGTAGTTAGTTTTTGCAAGGATTAAAAATATCCCGCGGTCGCCTTTGTAAATTTTGTGTGTGCGGTTTGTGAGGCTTTCCAGAGACATGAATGCGTAGAACGAGTACATCCGAAAGCAGTTGTGAAACCTTTTGAGATCATGCCGTGAATCTGGAAAGAACGTTATTATTGAAACAAAAGGCGGCATTCACGTAATTAATAGCGTTGCACCCTTTCTCCCTCTTCATTTTGACGAGCCGGCGGACCTTTATGGCCATTGAGAATCCGCCTATCAAGCGAAATTCGCCAAACTGGGGGGTACCCATCATCGGCTCCGATTGGTTTGACACAGGGAGAACCCCGCGACTCGACCCCTTTGCTGTGACACGGCCCTTTGGAAAATGAAACCCAGACTTCCATGGGGTACCCCTCTTTGCGCCAACTGCGGTTTTTTAACGAAATTCTCCAAAACCTGGATTTTAATTGGTGCCTTCGCTTTCCAAAAAAAGGGTTTGGCATATTTTACTGACAAAGGAAGACACATTATGACACACCCTACCTAAGAGAAAGATTTTACCTCTTAAAAAATTCACTGCGGGAAAAATGAGATGAATGAATGGCGAAGGATTGAGGGAATTCCTGTCGTGGATATATTTCTTGTTCGTGGCTGTTATCGTAGAATCAGCTAGTGCGATATTATGTCGAAGTCAATTTAGTGCAACAACAATATTTTTTTCTTTATTTATTTCATATTAATCCGAAAACAGCACTTCGGCCTTTACATCGTACTTTAAGCAAAAATATAAAAATAGATAATTACAAACGCCCAAGCCCTAGATGGAGAAAAACCCACCTTGGCTGGAATCAAACCCGATACCTCTGTGTTTGCAGGCTTTACCCCGCCACCACCGGGACCGACAAAAGAAGGGAGGGATCTAAATTGGCAAATATTTATTTATTGATGAGAGAGAAACTGAAAAGATTGTATCTGAATGCCTTTGCGTTCTCAGAAAAGCCAAGGAAGGGAATCCATTGAAATGGTGACAGTAGGGTACTTGAGTTATAGGGAGCGCTTTTGCTATGAGAAGAAGGGGAGTCAAGAAGTGTTTGTGGGACACCGCGGAAATTGACCAAATAAAACTCTTATTTTATTGATTTAAAATATACAGCCACTGCTGATTCATCTACATAGAGATAAAATTATCGGAGAGAATTGCGTGTTTTCGTTTGATGAAGAGAATAACGGACGGTGAAGACTCAAATCTGGAAAGCTTCAGCTTCGTCATCCGTTCCTCGCTCCCCCCCCTGCTCTGCGAGGTGTACTCAGCAAATAAATCCATTGAGGGATTCATGGAACGATGCCATCCCGAGAGTCTAGATATTGTACAGTGTCTTCAGCTGATCGCCGATTGGATTCCCCTTGGTCCTCTCGAAGAGATCAGTGGCATTTGGAATTGTGTGCGCGGTGGCAGAATCGGAGAGAAAAGGGAGGGATAACAGGCCCGCTGCTTTTCTAAAAAGATATTTTAGAACTCTGCAAGACACTGCTAGGGTGTGTGGCATGGGTTGAATACACACTAGACTAATTTTGACCCGAATATGACCCTAACGCGGTTGGACAATTATACTGTAATTCTTTATCATTTGTGGAAAAAATGACATCATAAACCTATCTGTTTGACCCTTAATTTCTTGAATTCAACTGACATGATCTCTCCTAACATAGTGCGATGGGGAAAATGTGCAAATATTGTTTCTCTCATAATGACGAACTTCCACCACATCTCGCCTGAATCTGTTGAGTATATAATAATACATTTTCAACATCATTGCAAAAGAGACCCACTCCAATTTATGCAAGAGATTTAATCTTGAATTTAACTTTCGCTCCATTATATGATTTCCAGCCTAGTTCTTCTAATATTTTGGATACGTTACTAAGTTTATAATAACAACGATTTAAAAATATATGCCTCGCGTACGCTGCATGCGATTCAATTCAGCAATTGATCCAACTTCATGAGGATTCCATATTATACAAAGTATACTAATGGCATATTCTATTAATTAGACCCAACCATCGGAAGATGACATTTGCTTGTGGGCCGCCAATGCCCACTCTTCGCGGCTGGGGAGTGGAGGGGGATCGAGGCTGCAGCAGACCGTGGGTGTTGATTTAGCTGGAGATCCTTCCAGGTGCAGACGTGATCACCATTGCTTATTCCACCTCGTCGAATGTGGAATTCGCCGTCATGGTGACGACTCCAGGCGTATGACCTTGACCGCGCTTTCGAGTGCCCCGCCGTAATTGATACGGCGGGGATGGATAGATGGAAATCGCTTCCGGGGGTTCCGGGAGTAGGTCTCTCTTACTTCATGCGTTCCACCCTGCGAGCATCGACGTGCGTGCGTTAGAATTCAGTCACATACGAATGCATGTTTGCTTAACTGTGATGAAAAGTACGAGACAATTGGCGAAAAGGTTCAATTATCGCTTTTTTCACAGGCTACTCCTTTTATTCGTTTTTTTCGAGATCGCGAACTATGAAGAGGGAATGAGAATATTGTAAACGATCAGTTCAGAAGTGTCTAGCTTCTCTGGCATTTTCTACAGGATGTTTGTTCTCTTGGAGTATAACATGGGGCTTTAATGCTCCCCAGGGTTCTGATGATATCCTGCAAAATCGGAATTCCTCGTTTTAAACCAAAGAAAGTTTTTGTCCCACATATTCTGAGCCAAAATTCAATTTTATAAACAGTTTGAGAATAAATGACAAACAAGCGTGAATTTCTGAGTATTTATAGTTTTTCCCCCCAAACATCAATTAGAGTTTGAATTGAATGAATTAGCACCATCATTTTGGAATCATATATTAAAAACAAACGTAAGGATCAAATTAACGATTCCCATTCAGTGCAATTTCAAGCCAATATCTTGAAACGCATAAAGTTTATTCTCCCCATATGCATCATGCGTCGACTTAGTGAAAACTTCCTGCCACACACGGGTTTTCACCTGCTAAATTGAATCTGACTAATGTTGGCTTTTTCTTTGTTAGGAACCCATATTGCATTGATTTTTGAGAGTCATTCCAGATATATCAGCAGGTTTCGCGAGCAATATCTGGCGCTAATACGAGCTTAGAGTATGTCTGTCGCAAAGGTGCTCGCCGAACATAGTGATATACTATATTTTGCTATAACCTTTAACGGTTTTCGATGATCACCTGTCACAACTAAAGAAACGGTGTCCATAGTCACTTGGGCAAGAGCAGTGATCCGAGCTCAGGGTCCACCTTCCTAAGAAATTGATTAGCCCCATTCTTCAAACATTTAAAATCTATCCGAAATCCAGCCGGGCTATATGAAATAATCAACTCTCAATGAGACGTCTGCACCTTTAAATAAGCCTTGAGTGACGATTTCTTTGAGCGAGAGTAAAATTTCTGCACGGCGGTCCATAAAACCAACGGCTAGCGCCGAAGAAACACTACAATCAACGAAGTAAAAAACCATTGCATCTTTACACCAAATTTTTCAATCGGTGAAACTAGTTTAAACACATCGGCGTCATCCTCAGGTACAAAAATATTCCTACAGGTCACTCATATACATATATATATATGTAACTTAAACGAAAATATCACGGCTGTGAATAATAATGTACACCAACATAGCACAAAGCAGAAAAACAAAAAGACGGAAACACATATATTCTGAATTTTCGGTGGTCAAACCATCTTTCTAAGGGAGATAAGGAACTGCAAACCGCCATATGTGGACCATATATGTGTGTATATATATATATATATATATATATATATATATATATATATATATATATATATATATATATATATATATATATATATATATATATCACTTTTTGAAAGTCTCACGGAGGTAAATAATATTGTATAACACTTACGACTACTGGACACAGACAAAAACACAGAAACACGCAAAAAAGAGACTCACTATTTTTCGAATTTCCGTTGGTCATAGCCACCTTCATCAAGGAAGAGAGGGATAGAACTCCTAACATTCTTCATCTCTGAGTACTTTCTTCCTCCCTTCATCCCGTCCAACATTCCTATCCTGCTCCTTCCGTTTCCTCGTTTGCCTAACATTCTCCCCTCTATTACAGTCTTCAGCATCCCGACGTCGGTCAATATCCCCTTCATCCACTTTCCCTGCCTCCATAGAGTTGCTCCCAACAAACCCCTCTCTTCGCCCACCATAACAAGTACTTTCTCATTTTTTTCTTCTCTGTCCATTTTACCTTCTCCATTCTTCTCCACACCCGCATTTCAAAAGCCTCCAGTCTACGTCTATCCTCCTGCTTTAATGACCAAGTTTCTGCGCCGTACATAGCTACGCTCCATTAATTAATCGCTCAATTATTCGCACTGTTGCTAAACCTGTGTCTAACCAGAATATAATCTAGCTGATATCTCTCTGAATCACCTGGCATTTTCCATGTATAATTGCGTCTTTTGTGGTGTCTAAACCAAGTGTTGGTGATGACTAACCCCTGCCTTTTGCAGACCTCAACTGCTTTCTCCCCGCGGTCATTGCTCGTGCCTGAACCTTAGTCCCCCACCTCATCACCATCTCTTCCTTCACCTACCGTCGCATTCCAATCCCCCATCACTATCAAATGTTTCCTTGCAGGAAAGCACGCGATTACGTCCTCTATTTGACCGTACATCCTATCAACCTCTTACTCCGTACGAGTACTCGGTGGCATGTATACCTGAATAATAACCAAGTTCGTCGGTTCTGCTTTTATCTCTACTAGTAATATTCTATCCGTTACCTGTTCCATGTTGACTATGCTTCTTCCTACCTCTTCATTTATACTACGGCAACCCCTCGTTGGCTCTCGTCCCCGCCGCTGTATATTATCTATAATTATCAATCCAGGAATCCCCGCTATCCTTCCATCTCACCTCGCATAGACCTAAAATATCTATATTTCCCCTTTCCATCTCTCGCTTAACATTCTCCAATTTCCCTGTCCTCATCATTGTCCTAACATTCCACGTTCCTATTCTAACTGATATGGTTTTCTTCTCCTGCGTCTTCTGTCCTGCTGCTGCTGGTTTTCCCTTGCAAGGGTTTCGTGGGATGACGACCGCGGAAGCCTTGCCTCCCCCGCTGCCGGGCACGACACACGGCCGATTGGGTCGAGCCCCGTAGTTGCCAGGACTCAAAATCTCTGTATAGTCCATCGCTAAATCTTGGGAGTGATAATTGAGGTGGTGTCCCGTGGTTTTTCCCAATAGTGTTTTTACGTGACGCCATCTGGCCGCTCCACTGGGGTCAGACGCCATTGCAGCCGCCTCACTGAGGAACAGACGCCGCGTAGACTCGTCTGGCTCGACCTATCTGGCATGGGTGACCCTACCGGGAGCAATTAGTATTGCTCCCGCCAGCACAGCTCTAGGGGTTATCGGAACGCACAAGCCCTTCCACCTCGTCAAGGTTGTAGTCCGGGGAGGGATATATATATATATATATATATATGTGTGTGTGTGTGTGTATGTATGTATGCATGTATATGTATATATATGTGTATATATATATATATATATATATATATATATATATATATATATATATATAAAATATCTTCGAAATGGAACGCTCTTCGGCGACGCACAAATGTGTAAAAACACAGATTTAGATTTTTAGAATATAGAAACACAAAGAAAGGACACTCACAATTTGTTAATCACGTTTCGAAATCTGTGTTTTTACATACGTATATATATATATATATATATATATATATAAATTGGGCAGCAACAAACAATATAAGAACACATTAAAAGATGATTCACTCGTCGTTTCTTGATCATTTCGATTATCATAATGATTACTTCTATATCTTCCGATGAAGACGGAGCAGATGTCCGTCGAAATGATCAAGAAATAACGTGCGAGTGATCGTTTTATGTGTTTCTATATTGTTTGTTGGTGTCAAATTTATTATTCAACACTTCCTTGTACGTCAACGAAAGTGAGAAAACACAGAAACACACAAAAAGGTAACAAAAAAAGTAACAGGTAAAAAAACACGTTTTTTTTACCTGTTACTTTTTACCTATAGGGAAAGGTAAGGGGAACCTGCAGAAAAATATATAAATATAATCGTAAAACCATGCGCAGTCGCTACCTTGTAGGTTAATAATTATTATGTCGAGCCGACTCCTGGGGGATTGCGATTACAAGAATTCTAGTCTCTTATTGTTCTTGGAAAAAATGACCATTTAAACCTGTCTGTCTTGCAGTCAATCTCTCTAATCTTACATTCGTGATCCCTCCGTTCGTAATACGTTGGGGTTCGTATTATGTTCTTGATGTCATCGGAAAAGGACCCTTCTTTAAATGTTTTTAATAAGTTTAATCTATATTGTAAACGCGGCTGAAAGTGACTTGACCAACAAAATTTCGAAAACGTGTGTTTCTTTTCTTTTGTGTGTTTTGTGTTTTTGTTCGTTTGGGCTATTTTGATATACATTATTATTCATATCCATGTGGCTTTCAAATGATGCGTTGAATTTTGAGTTACCGAATAAAAGATTTGGCGGAAAGATACATTTTCTTTTCCTTCGGCGGTCATAGATTTCCGCGAAGTTAAGCCAGAAAATATCGAATATAATATAGTCAAATCAACGATTCTTCGTCACGCATACAGTACTTCAAATTCAAGCTAGCGATAGAACATGCATATGAATTATGCGAATAGAACTTTTGATCGCTCCATTGTGAACGCCTTCGTATGCTGAAAGTGGGCATAATTTGTAGGGAAGATGTGAAGGGAGGGGGGCTTATCCATAAGCTGAGTGCTTTCGTAATTACTGAATACCGTAAGGGCTGTGAGGTTTCATGGGGGCTCAGGGTTTTGAGGGATGGGTTGAAGACGCATTGAGGCGATCGAGGAATTCTCAACACATCGCTCTCATTTCGAAGCAACAGAAGAGACTGCGTCCGAGGACAGCCATTAGTCTGCGATCGGCGAGGAGCGTGTTGTGGGGTGGGGGATGAATGGGGGTGGAGAGAAAGAGAATGCGGCGGAGGGGGTGAGGGGGGGAAAGGGGCCGAGGAAAAAATTAATTAATGCCCAAAAGGAAATTCATAGATAGCACTAACCTCGAGGGGAGGAGAGGAGAGGGTGCATTTCGTTCCGGGATCGCTCGGGTGAGGTGGAAAGGGGGTTGGGTTGGGTCGAAAAGGGAGTGGGGCGCAAGGGGGTGGGGCGCAAGGGGGTGGGGCTTAAGGGGGTGGGGCGGAAGGAGGTGGGCTTCGAAGTCATACCACTTGGGGCAGCGAAACTCCGGAAAAATACTCGTGCATGCGTGTTTATTTTATTTTGCTTCCGTAGCGTGGCGTGAAATTCTCTGGACGTTTTGATTAAAACCACGTTCTCACAGCGTGAAATATTTATTTTTTAATTTTGTATCTGCTCCGGAATAAAAGGAACAGAACTCCTGATTCGTGCGCGGAATTTCTGAAAGTGATTTACGAGAGAAACAACATTTATTATTATATATATACATTATACATTATATATATTATATATATATATATATATATATATATATATATATATATATATATATATATATATATATATATTCATTCACATGGAAATAGATCTAAAGAAAAGAGATAAAAGACGAAGAAAGGAACACAGCTCAAGTGGTTATAGCATTGATCCTGGCTATTCGAAGGATCCGTGGATCCCGGTCAGGGAAATATTTTTGCCCTCGTGATATACTCGTTTCCACCTTCCCCACCTCTCTCGTGTCCGTCTTTATGTGTTCTTATCCATGTGAAAGAATATGTGAATATATATATATATATATAGTGTTTGAATGTGTGTATGTATATATATATATATATATATATATATATATATATATATATATATATATATATATATATATATACACACACACACATTCAAACACGAAATCCCGCCAAAGGGCGAACAAATACTCATTTATATAGAAACAGATATAAGGAAAAGGGATAGGAACACACATAAAGGACAAACACAGGAGAAGTGGGGAAAGCGGAATCAGGCAGATGACGAGTGAATACATATTTCCTAGACCGGGATTTGAACTCCGGATTTTTCCACTTGCCGGGCGGAGGCTGTAAACCACTTGAGCTACCCAGGAAACGCAATTTACACTGAGATCTGCGATGCTTTATGCAACGAAGTGCCCCGATTCTTTGGCCAAGAGATTGCGTTAGGGAGCTATTTCACCCACCAAAGGAGAAATAGACAAGATATATATATGTATATATATATATATATATATATATATATATATATATGTATATATATATATATATATGTATATAAATAAATATAAATCTTCATGAAGTGAAATAGTCCCCCAATCGGATCTCCGGGTGGGGATTACTGGTAGAGGAACATTAGCCAAGATAGACAAATGCAGGATAGGGATATTGAACGTTAGATAATTTGGAGTGTGCGGGAAGTTGGAAAATGCCAAGATGGACATGATTGAAAATGGACATCCTAGGATTGAGCGAGATTAAGTGGGCTGGGGCCGACGACTCCTGGAGCGACGGATACAGGGTGATATAGTAAGGAGACGAACAGAGAATTAAAGGAGTAGGCATCATATTCAAGAAGGGGTGGGCAAAAAGAGTCAAATCGTGCTGGAAATGCAGTGAAAGGATTCTGATGATAAGACTAGAGGGAGTGATACAGACAGTGATAGTACAGGTTAACATCCAGCCAATCAGAAGAGGAAATAGAATAAGCATTCGAACAACTGGTAGAAGTCATAGGAGGAGCAAAAAGGAAGGGGGACCTAATCGTGATGGGAGACTGGAACGCGGTGTTTGGGGAGGGCTGACAGGGAAGGAAGGAGCGTGGGACAGTTCGGATTGGGAAAACGGAGCCCAGCGGGTGAAACGAGAAGAACGTGGTAGTGACGAACACCCTCTTGGAGCAACATCGGAGAATAAGATACGCTTGGAAGATGCAAGGGGACAGGGAAAGACACCAAACTGACTGCGTCCTCGTGGGAACGAGATATAGAGTTAAGTTGAGCAATGCAAGAGCTACCCCGGCGCAGACATAAATAGCGATCACAACCTGGTGATCATGGACGGTCAACTGCGATACAAGGAAATTAAGAAAGTGACACAGGAACCCAGGTGGAGCATAAAAATGCTGGAGGAAAAGTAGGCAAGAGACAAGGTCACCACGACCATTGACAGAAAAATAGAAGAAATAAAAGCGACTAGCATAGAAGGACGATGGAAGGTATTGAAGAATATCATAGCCGAAGTAGCAGATGAACAACACGCGCGTAAGGCGGCAACAGCCAACCAAACGGCCATGGACAACAGCTTAAATAAGAGACCTCATAGAGGAGAGAAGAAAATACAAGAATCCAAGAAATGAAACTGAGGAAGCCCTTTACAAGGAGTTGCGGAACCATACGAGAGTGCAAGAAGGCCAAGGAAGAGTGGATAGAAAGCTGCTGCAAGGAAATCAATGGCAACCAAAGGAAGAGAAACAGTGAAACTGCTTATGAACTGGTGAAAACACAAATCGGAGTAAGAAAAACAAAATCCAACGACGTCCAATATGATAATGGAAAGATACTGTCAGAAATGAAGGCATTGGGAAGAGAAGGAAGAGGAATACATTGAGGATCTCTATCAAGGGCCCACTCCACTCGAAGGTGACTTAATTGAAGAGGAAAGCGTGATAGAAGAAGACGAATGGGGCCCGGAAATACTGAGAAGGAAATTCGACCGAGCCGTGAAAGACCAGCAGAACAACAAATCACCGGGAGTTGATAAATAAAAGGAGAAATTATGATTGGGCCAATGTAAAGGACACCCTATTTGAAATAATGGAAATGTCTACGATAGTGGAAGACTACCTGAAGACTACGAGAAGAGTTTAATGATTGTAATACCGAAGAAACCAAGAACAGATAAATGCGAAGAAAGCAGCCTTACTTCTAACATCGAAAATTCTCCCTCGGATAATCAGCCAACGAATATAAGGAAAGGGGGATGAGAGCCACTCGGAAAACCAATTCGGATTCAGCCAAAACTGAGAGCAAGTGATGGAATAGGGTACCGGAGGAAAAATTGATCCATGTAAACAAGCCATTATATGTGGCTTTCGTGGACTTGGAGGAGGCCTTCGACAATCTCGAATGGAACAAGATGTTCAAGAAACTAGAAGCGCTTGGATTGGACTACAACGGCAGAAGAATTATCCATAACCTTTACAAGAATCAGGTCACAACAGTGTAAACAGAAAATGGAAGAAAAATAGAAGCCAAAATAAACAAATGAGTAAGACAAGGATGCAACCTCTTGCCAGCAATATTCAATATATATCTGTAAGAGGCAATAAAATAAATACAAGAATTGGGTATCAAAGGAGTCAAGGTAAATGGAGAAGAAATGAACATGCTGCGGTTCGCAGTCGACATCACAGTAGCAGCAGAGTCACGAGAGGACCTTCAATACTATGGACCAAGTACTTCGGGAATATAATATGAGCATCAACACCAAGAAGAAAACGAAAATCCTTGAGTGTGAATGGGAGAAGCTGAATGCAGAAATCACAATTCGAGCGGTGAAACTAGAGCAAGTGGAATCCTTCATCTACTTGAGGAGCAGTATAACTTGACGGAAGGGATGGAAGAAGCTCGACCGACATCAAGCGAAGAATAGCCCAAGCAAAGAAGGCGTTCATTGAGAAGAGGCAACTACTACTATGTTCAAAGAACACAAGATTGCAAACAAGGAAGCAGTTCGTCAAAGCGTTCTTATGGAGCATGGCATTCTACGGATCGGATACATGGACCAACGAAGAATACGAGAAGCATTTGAATCTAGGTGCTGGAGGAAAATGCTGAAGATCAAATGGACAGACAAAGTTAGGACCGATGAAGTATATAGAAGGGAGCAAAAGGGCCATCAGAAGAGCTCTGCGGCCAAGAAGAACTAGATGGATTGGACAAACATTGAGGCACAATGGATTAGTTAGAAACATAATAGAAGGAACAACTGAAGGGAAGATACAGCGAGGAAGGCCAAGTACATGGGGAAAATTAAGTAGGACGTAAAACGAGGGACCTATCAGGCGAGGGTGAGGGAATTAACACTAAATAGGGAAGAAGTGAGGGTTGCAGTTGACCAATCTTAGGATTGAAATACTGATGATCATGATGATGAACTTTGACTAATTTTTTTACGGTAAAACGTTTGCCTTGAGTGCCAAATGCAGATGTGGATTTGGGCAGAGAGGTTTTGAATTGTAATGAAGGTTCACCTTTCAACGAACGGAGCCGAGCGTTCGCTAAATTGTAATGACTTATGTTCCTCGAAGGGCCCACCACTACGTTTATTTGAGTCAAATAAAGAACGTCCATTACAGAATACTCCCTATGAATTCTCGATGTTGATTAATTTTACATGCAAATGATTACATTTTAACACTGCAAAAGAATTTAAACGCTTAGATATTTGTTAAGCGTTTGGTTTAGTTAACTGAGTTATTAGTTTTACTGAGTTATAAAATTGAATCTTTTAGGCCTTAAAATCCCATCCTTTTCGGTTGAGTGCTTCCCTGAGGTAATATTAGGCCTTTCCTAATTGCGTTAATGGTGTGATTTCCCCCAAGGATATCTACCGACACTTAATCATGTAAATATATAATTATTAGGATTTAATTTTTTCAGATTTTGGTGTTTCACGGCAACCATAGCAATCCTTGTAGGCTTCCATTCTGTCTTCACATTTCCATAGAAACTTGATGATTATTTATCGCTTCGTAGCTGATGACGAACATGGGACTTTTTCCAATGGGTTTTGCTTTATTTTTCATCGCACAAGTCGGGCGACAACTGCCCCTTACCCCTTAATCCCTTGTCAGACAATGCCTTGATAGGAAGACAGCCGGATATGTTAGTGATCAGTTTTTTACCCGTTATCGCCATAGTATCTCCCCTGTTTAATTTTGCGCCAAAATATTCATAAAGCACTCGACGAAAATTTCTTTTATCATATTTAAAATGAATTAGGAGTAATATTTTTATTATAAATTTTGCATACTAAATATTTTTAACCACGCAATGTCCCTGCGAAGGCTCGTATATCATCCACGAAGATAGAATGAAATAGTCAAGCGTTTTTTCTTAAAGGTTCAATAAAAAAGCATAGGTTACGTCTTCGTTCACGGGAAATGCATTCATCGCATACTAATGAAGACAAAAAAATGGCTCTCTTCATGGATTCCAGCCCGACTCTGTCTTTTAAAATAAATTTAAGAAGGCGGGAAATTGATTTTCTTCTTGGCAGCAGAAATCGAAATCCACGGAAGTGATAGAAGGGAGAAAAAACGAAGTAGCCAACATTATCATTTATAATTCCCTGAGGACACACCAAGATTATTCGTAGAGATTTATTACGCCGGATTTACAGTATTTTGGTGTAGTCATTCACAGAAATAAATGATACATGAATTAAAAGGCAAGTAGCTTCTTACCTTGCGGATTGGGTGAGAGCCTGTGAACAGTGTACGTGGAGGGGACTTCATCAGTGACCGTGGATAGAGCTCTTTTTACATAAATTAAAAATAAAATATCGAACTAGATTAACGAGTAAAGCTACCTTTCGAGAAGCGATTTCCTTTGATTTAGTCATCTTTTGGTGGAAAATTGTCACCCTGGCGCCTAGTCTACTGCTAGTCATGCCTACGAATGAGGCAGAATGTTCGTGAAATCTGTTAAATCGAAAATCCTACACATCTAATCGGCATAACTTCCACCGTTGTCCAGCTATAAACATTAAAGTACATGAATGAAAAATGTGACACGATATACAAGGTCTGTCCCAAAGGTAGTATGACTTATTGTTTTCCCAGATAGACGGACGGATGAGCGGTAGTTTCTCCGGCTGAATTAGGGGGAGGGGAGTCTCGGGAAAGACTGGTGGCGGTTAACTACCAGCATTCGTGGAATGCGGATCGATCGTCTGCGAAACCTCTATAGCGTGACCTCGTTACGTTCCGTCACGAACCGGTTTTTGGAACAGCGCTACGCCATCAAGTTTTACGTGCAATTAGGCAAAACCGGGGAAGAGAATAATGACATGTTTAACGCAGCTAATGGTGATAACGACATGGGTAGGTCGGGTGTTTTTGATTGGCAAAAGTTGATGTGGGTGGGCAGTGAAGATGTCGAAGATGCCGAACGTTCGGGATGCCCATCCACCCCAAAAATGACGAATATCTTGCAATAGTGGATAAGCTTTGTTTGACAGAGATCGCAAATTAAGTGTATGAATAGTTTTTGATGAACTTGGCATCCCTAAAAGTGATGTCCATCGACTAGTGACCGGAAACGTGGGCATGAGAAAGGTGCGAGTGAAGATGGTGCCGCGAGTGGTCTCGGACGAACAAAAGGAAACTCGCACGCGGATATGCCAGGAGCTTCTAGACTATGCCTCAGCCACCTGACAGCCCTGACGTTGCCCCACCAGGCTTCTTCCTCTCCCCCGCCTAAAATGCGTGCAAAAACGACGTCGCCACTGATCTGGGGAAGCGTTACAACAGGTCGTGACGAGGGAGCTTAGCAGCATTTCGAGCGCCGCCTTCCAGAAGGCGTACGAAGCGTGGAGAACCCTCTGGCAGGGGTGTGTGGACGCACCAGGGTGCTATTTCTAAGACTTATTTTGAGTGAATGTATCAATTCTGGTAATATATAATTTTTAATGGACTCACAAATCTGGAACAGATCTGGTATTTAAAATCGTGGAAAGTTGGAACTCTTGATTCCTTGGAGAATAGTGAACTTTGACCACAAAAAGTATCTTGTGTTACAGTCAATTGGTGATCTCATGAGAATTACGTATGCACAGCTGGAAGTACCGTGGAGAAGGTCACCGAAAACGTGATAGGAATCGCGCGTCAACGTGGTAAATATTTGGTTTTCGTTACCCTGGCGAAAAATGTGACCAGTGAGCTGACCGTTTGGTTATATTTCGTAATTGGAGAGTTTAAAAAATAAATGAAAAAGGAGTAGGTTAGATGTGATGCACAAAATAATTAAAAATGACGAAGCGTGGGAATGTTTATGCAAGGAGAGAGGAAAACTAGGTTTTAAATGGAAAAGTACGACCACAGTTTTAAAATAAAAATAAGAACACAAAAGAAACAAGAAAAAATATTAATTTTTGAATAGGAGTACTGTTGAATGAAACCAGTTACCTGGAGGGTGGTTTGAGCCCTTTCCATCAAATTTTAGGAGTTTTAAGAGTAGGTGAATATGCAGTCTCAGGACAAAGGACTAGATAGAAAACTTAATTTGTCGGTGATTATTAATTATATTATTCCTAAAAATACGTGACGTGGACGGCGTGAGAAGTTGGATGGTATACGTATGTGGAGTCAAAACGGTGCGTTCCGTTGCACCATGCGATGCGAACCTCGGCCATGTGTGATGGTACAGCCACGGTTGGGAATTTGGAGAATCCTCAATTGGCATTATTTTCAATTGCATTTTGCTTCATATATGTTCTTCTATCTTATTATAAGGGTGAAACACTAGACCGTTGCCACTGGCTGCCTAATTGTCATGAAATATAGATATTAATAATATCTATCGACTACTTGGACAAAAGAGAAATTCCCACACGAACACCGAACTTCGGGAACACCGAAATGAAATGAGTAGTCTCAATTAAATACCTAGGCGATACCTTCACCTACGATCTCTCCTGGGTGAAACACATACGTGGGAATATGTGGACAAGCTAACAAAAATTAGCTTAAATTACTAATTAAATTTTATTAGAAGAGCACTTGGTAAATGTGATGGAAAGGTCAAAGAGAACTATTATATTTCGCTGGTAACGCCTCATTTAGAATATGCTGTAAGTGTATTACGGTATCCTCACGAATTAGGATCGATTGCCGAATTGGTTCGCGTGCAGCGTAGAGGAGCTAGATTCGTAAAACGTTGTTATGATGAACTTAGTAGTGTAACCAAATTATTAGCGGAGCTAGTTTTAGAATTACTCAATGGAGTGAATGTTAAATTTACATATTAAATCTTTCACATGAAATTGGAAGGATGTCTCTTTAGCAGTGATGATATTTAAATGCATTATTACCCCCATCATACTACGGTAGGAGAGATCATTTCAATATAATAATAGGAGAGATTAAGTGTGGAACAGATAGATATAAGATGTCATTTTTTCCACGAACGATAAGGGATCAGAATTACATTATCCGACCACGATAGGGTCATGTTTGGGTCAAAATTAGTCCGATGTGTATTCACCCCCTGCCACACACCCTCGCAGGACACGTCACGTAAAATATCTAATATCCAGTCTGGTCCTATGACGGGTTGTCGACAACATTCATCAATACTCATTTGTGTGCCGCCGGTCTGCATCGCTGTTAGTAGAGACTCTTAGGAGTCCATAACTCTGCATTTGAGTTCTCGCCTTTTGTTTCCCACGGTTTAAAGCCTTCTTCGACAAGATCCAACGTTCACACTGCGGGGACAGGGGGGGGGGTGGGGGTGTCGAAAGGAAGGTGGTCTCACTTGCCTGGTGCCTCCATATAATCTTGTGCTCTCGCGGGTTGGCCCTCACTTGGCACTCGAAGTATACGTCGTCGCCCTCCTTGATCTCGTTCGGGTTGAGTGAACTCCCCAGCTGAAGGCTCACCTGCGGCGGATCTGCATCGCAAAGTGGAATATTCATGCAAGCCACGATTAGAGAGAGAAAACATAGAGGAGGGGGGGAGGGAGAGGAGGGAGGGGGGAGGTTAGTGTGGGGGAAGGGGTGGGCTCTTCATGTGGAGAAAGGGTTTAGTTGTTGAGGGAAGGGCGCTGTCCCGGGCAACCGCACTGGCCTCGCCGCGTCGACCGACCACTTTACACGATGGTGCCCCATTAAATAACATTATTAAATCAAGTACGGTAAGTTGTACCGACTCGTCTTCTTAGGCGAAGGAAGCTCAGTTCGTGGTGGCTCTTTTTGAAGGCCTTGGCTCTAGCATTTCGATCAAATTGACGCCCGGGCTAATGAATACAAACTTTTGACTGACAGTTTGTTATATATGCCCCGAACAAATCCTCTCGATTCTTTAAAAAATTCGTTTAACGCCTGATTTCTGAGAGATTTATCACGAAAAAAATTGAAATGTGGCCACCCCTGGGACTCTTGGTGGGCATTGATGTGTAGTGCACTAACAATTAGCGTTGACAATTGCCACAAGATTCGAGATTGAGACAGTCGAACTGATGGCTTCAAGTATTCCTTTTTCCCGCGCACTATTCGTAGCAACGGTAAAAAGGGGGAGCGTCGGAGAAAGTAACTGGCTGCTGTCGCAACAACGAAATTGACAATACCGGCGAAGTCACATCTAAAAGATGAAGCATGACTAAGCATTCAAATACGCGTCATACATAAATGCTTTTTATCTTTTTACTGACATATCTTCAAGTGTTCCCACGCAATTTTATTGATTTATTTACTAAGAAAGTGAGTCATAATTTGGAAAGATCTTTTTGGAATTGCTAGAACGGTACCGTTCTGGATGAAACTTTTTTAGGAATCCACTTTTCCATTTTCATTGAGGAAAATTCCATGGAAAAAAGATAACGAACCACTATTCAAGAGTACTCTAAATATAGCACTAATAAAACGTTTCGTCCGTAAAAAACGGGAATATGTATAACGGTCATTTTTCTAGGCTTATGTTTCAAATTTAATCAATAATGAATTATTTGCCATGCAAAATTTGTCAATGGACAATTTTCATTTTCCTTTACTTATTTCCATGTTATAGTTTATTAAATTTTCAAAATGCACAAAGCTTAAAGTAAATATTTGAGTTGAAATCATAAGTTAGAACACATGTAACAATTCACATAATTGGGCGATATTGCCGATAGAAATGAGCATGTTACCATTAGGAGGAAAATTGTATCTATTTCTAATGAGGTACGTGGTAAGTAAATGGAGTAAGATGTATTTGTAAGAAGCATTTTAGAGAAGGAGGGAGAATCGATCACCGAGACTCATTGTCTTTTGAATAAATAATTAAGAATGAAAATACTTTCGAATTTTTTGGACGAAAGAGAAATATGGCGGGAGAAATTCGAATAAGAATTTCACCCGCCTTAGTGCAGTAGTTCTTGAGAGGAAGGTGGATGTTAAAGTTCGCGAAAGAAAAGCGAATATTTGGCGAGCGAGGAATTCTGAGAAGGGAGTCAGTTCTTTGGAAAGAGCGAAGTGTTGGGGAGAAATTGGGTAGTCGGAGAAAACAATGGCGGATGGGAAAAGAATTTCGTATTGTTCCGATGTATGTCCACAAGGGTGTGCTGGAATAATTTACAGTACCGATGCAGCCCCTTCTCATCAGATTACTACCTGGAAAAGAATAGGCAAATGGGGCCAAACGTCGGCTTTGTTTCTCCAACCCCGAAAACCGAATTCAGGACGGGAATGCAATCGCCTCGTGGCATCGTGACATTTCTCCATTGTCGCCGGTTTTTTCCATTCTTTCCGATGGCAATCCATAATGGTAATAACTGCGTTTCGCGTGAATGCTTTCAGGGAGAGTGTTAATCACCGGCAAGTCCAATCTACGCATCAATTTAGGGAGGAGGTAATTGGTCACACTCCGATATTAATTAGCCGTCTGTCGCAGTGCGAATGACGCGCTGTCTCCAGGTCCAAAATTCGACCCCGAAAAGCTTCGTATCGAATTAAATCACGACGAATGTTATCCTCCATCGCTGGGAATTGCTTATTGCCCCGACGTCTTCATGCATACTTCAGGAGATGAGAACCTTTTCATTAATCTGAGCAGGGAAGTGTGTTCGGGATGAAGGAATTGACGCAGTGAGCCGCATTTTCATCAAGGGGCATTGTAATTCACGTCGGAGTGATCAATAATCGCTGGGGCGTAGGCGAATCACGTCAGCATCAAGGCATAAATGCGTGTTTTCCTCAAACCTCGGAAATGTTACAAAGGTAACATTTCCGAGGTCATTTTAGTGAGAGAAGATTTAAATTTCACGAACGTTGTTGATTGATTATTGTATGCATGCCAGTATATTCAAAGGAATTTGTAAAATTATGGCTAGATATTTTTATTTGAAATCAATTCGGTTTTTTTTAAAATGATAACTGTAATATCAACAGAATGTGATGTCGATATTCCTCACTTTGCGATATTTATGTATTGTGCTGATCGGGAGGCAGCCATCCAAACTCGTTCATTTTGAGTGGTCCAAGTGAATGAACGGGTATGTAAAAGTCATTTTGTAATCGCGTATTATATTTCCAGTTTGGAAACTTCTATGTGCGTCGAGATCATAACGCTGTCCTTTTCGGCGACGCTAATTGCCCGTGGCATGAAGCGCTTTGTGCACAAGTAAGTTGTCCAAAACTGACATCAACCCTGCAAATTGAAGTGAGCCTGCCTTGAAATAACAAAGTTGGATTTAAATTTGTTTGGCATCAAAATTACTCGTCATAGACTTTAATAAACGTTCTTGAAAATGTATTCTCAAAACAGAAACCACAAAGTGCTTGGTTTGCATAAATTATGTACACAGGCACTTATTTTCATTTCCATGTCGTTTTAACTGGTTTCCTTGCACATTGATGTAGCCTCTAACTGAGAGTGGTTTTACCGTTTTCGAGCAGGAGTTACTCATCCAATGAAAGATTTAAAAAAACTCACATAAAATAATCGCTCTTTTGTCATGTGTGGCGAAGGTAATGTTTTGGGATATTACATATAGGTAAACTTTTGTCATTTATACAATAGCCAATTTTTTAATTTATCCCTCTTCAGAGTAATGATAATGTAAGCAGAGGTAATACTAATGAAATGATTTTATTAATTCTGTATATTCGATTTTTGAACATTTTGTATTATCCATATTTGCTATTTGCCTTTTCTTTTCCATTTAAAACCGTGACGTGCGATTTTCTTGCTAATTCGCTAACTAAAATCCTCACTTTTTCAAATCGTCATGGAAATGTTGTGTGTGAGCGTACGCAAAATATTAAAACAAATGCGGCTAAAGTAGCGCTAATTTGTTGAATTATGAGTCGATTAAAATATTAAATGTACCATGAGAGCAATTTTATTCTTGAAATGTCTTTTTTTTTTCTTTTCAGTCCCGATAAGAAAATACAAATTCTTGTTCTGCTGTTGTGGACTTGACGCCCACTCACGCTTTTTTATCTCCGCTAATCTCTGGCCAACCAATATATCATACCCTGTCACAATATTTCAATCCTCGCCCCTCCCTTAGCTAAAGGGACCTTCACATGCCCATTTGCCCTTGGTCGCAGCTCCAAAGACGAACCGAAATTATCAACTATGCACATCGATCCCTTATTCCTATTGATCTACGGATACATTTAATATAACATTTTATCTATTATTTCTAATAATCAAATTTTAGGAGAGATCATCTGAATAAAATAAGAGAGATTAAGTGTAAAACTGGAAGATTTAAGATGTGACTTTTTCCACGATCGATGAGGGACCAAGACAACATTGTCCGACCGCGGGAGTGTCATGCTCGGGTAAAAATTAGTCTAGTGCGTATTCACCCCCTGCCACACACCCAAGCGGTGGCTTTCAGGTTACTAAAATATCAAATATATCATTGCTGCTTTGGCATCTGTTACGTTTTGTTTATGATTTACTTGCTCAAGGTTAACTTTAATCTTGCTGTTAATGGTCCTAGTTTAAGTACATTGATTACATCTTTGTACATTTATTAATGTATTTCTTACTATTCATTTCCACTCTTTTTGCTCATTACTTTTGGTTGTACTTATTGGTTAATATGTGCACATTGCTTATTATATTTTTTTAATATCTAAACTGTGCTTGTGGTTGTAGCGTAGCGTAAGTCTTACATAACATGCAAATTCTAATTTTTGCATCCTATTTGGATATCGTTCGATACCATAGTTTTTCTTCTTTGCCATTCTCTTTACTTTGTCTTGCACACTTTTACCTGAGGTGTCTTTAATCCCGTTTAATCTTATTCCTGGCGCTATTATCTTACCATTTAAGACTCTGCTCTTCTTCATGGCACTTGTAGATAACTTAAATCAATTACTTTAGTTTATCATGCGTATTGTTTTTTTAAACGGCAATGTATCATTTCTGTGTGCAGTTCTGGCCAATGCCTCTTACCTGATGCCGCAGCGCAAGCCTCCATACTATGCGATTAGTTATTCTATGCTTGAATGTATCCGACATTAGATTAAATCAAGTCCGCGGTGAGCTCCAGGCACCTCGAGAGTGGAGGAGGCATCTACTACCGGGTTTCAAATTTACAAGGTCCGGCCGACCGGCGCATTAAAAAAAATAGGCTGCTTTATCATGCAGCCGAATTTAGATTTTAAACCTCCATTTTTGATTCAAATGCTGATTATTATTACCATGGACTGCTTCAAAAGCTGATGGCGGGGTTGTTACGATACCCCTGCCCTGATATTGCAACCCATGCGTGATGAGGGTCGCAAATAAGGGTTTTCCGTCACTGTGGTCTCGGGTCAGCCTCAGCGACGCCTAATGTGTTCCGGAATGCGTTATTCATTTCAGGGCGCGAGGCGTTCTCAGTGCTGGACGGTGGAGTCAGGAGCGACTCGCGGGATTCGCGGGAACTGGGATTCCGGCGGTCGGTGCTTGAACCTCGCGGGGGGGGGGGGGAGGGTGTCGAGGGAGGGAGCGGGAGGGCGGGTGGAGGCGTGGGTGTCGACGGGAGGGGGCCCCCCCTCTCTCACTCACAGAGCACATTCATGGTGAGTACGTCCTCTATTCCCGACGACTCGATGGACGGGTTCTGCGCGTGGCACTTGAGTTGCTGGCGGTCGTCTTCGGGCCCAGGGGTCAGCGATAAGATGCTCAGGGCCACCGTGTCATTGCCGGCCTCTAGCCACTGAAAAGAGAACGAGATGTTTGCAGTCTGGGATTCAGTTAGGGGAGGATCAATCGGAACATGCCGCGGTTGGACATTAATTTGCACATATTTGGACCCGAATGATGGCGGAGGATAATGCGATGACTTTCTTTATCGTCTCGGTTCCATCCGCGTTTAGGTCCACACTGCCAACAAATAGTAATAAATTGAAAATTAACAGTCTAGTCAACTGTAAAACTTTTATACTTGTGACAGATAAATATTAACCCCCTGCCACTCACCCTGTCGGTGGATTGCAGGGTACTAAAATAATTATATACTCCTTACCTCTATGTTTATTTTGCGATAAATATCTTTGCTACGTTTGCCACTTCCACTTCTAAGCTGCTTTGTTTCTTCCAATGTATTGGAGCCCTCTCCTGTTTTCCCCGCGCTTTATTTGCTCTTTCACCTTCGACACTTCTCTCGATGAGAAGGCACGGAGATGCGAATGGGAAATTATTTTACCTGGTCGCTTAGCTTGGTGCGTATTCACTCCCTTCCACGCACACACTAGCGGTGGCTTGCAGGATACCAACAAATAAATATTAAAAATACTGATATGATTAAAATCCTGAACGCCTACTTCATCGGGAACACCGAAATGGAATGTGTAGACTAGATTAAATATACTTGGGCCTTACCCTCACTCATGATCTCTCCTGGTTAAAACACATATGTGGACAAGCTGACAAAAAATTAGGACCTACTAGAAGAGTACTGGGTAAATGTGATGAAAAGGTCAAAGAGAAATGTCATCTTTCACTGGTTAGGTGTCATTTAAAGAATATGCTGCTGGTACTATATGGCGTTCTCACGAAGTTGGATTGATTACCGAATTTGATCGCGTGCAGCGTAGAGGAGCTACTAGATCTGTAAAACGCTGTTACGTTGAACTTAGTAGCGTATCCGAAGTATTAGAGGGGCTAGGCTGGGAATCAGTAACGGAGCGAAGGTTAAATTACAGATTGAAGCTCTTGCATAAATTGGAAGGAGGTCTCTTTAGCAGTGATGTTGAAAATTGTATTATTACCCCCACTTACTACGGTAGGAGAGACCCTTTGTTTTTCCCCTCTATTTCCTCAGGCACCTGGCACCCGGCAATCCACCCAAAACCCTGGAAAGGGGGCGCCCGAGCACCAATCATGCAACATGCCTACATATATCACGAGTGTTACATGGTTAGTAGCTGTTCCTATGCCTTCAAAAAAGGGCAAGAAAAAATCATTGTAAGGGGGCAGGCACTCTTACAATTCAGACACGTATTACCGGTTAGTATTCTACGTATTCCGGACGGAAAATTCACAAATACCATAGATTTTATTGTGTATACCCATATACATTCGCCTACCTGGCACAAGGGCGCACGGTGAGGCGGAGTGTTTGAACGCCAGCCATGGATAGTATTTTGAGTGAATTTAATGTCGGGCACACCTATTCTCGACAATGTGACAATTATTTTCTTATGTGCCCCTCCTTTTGCTGTTGTGGCGAATAAAGCGTGGGAAAAACGAATGCTTGTATCTGTTAGTTCGACAGTATAACTCTCTAATTTTGTGGCGATTTTCGCCCGGCCTATGTAATTACGTGGCTTAATTATGTCTCCAATGTCGGATGCAAAACCGCACACTTTATATCCTCGTAATAAGTTTAACCTAGCCCTGCGTTGTCGCATCTTTTAAGGTTCCCACTCCAGATTCTGTATTAAATTTCCGACGACGCTTTGTGTCCTTAGGTACGAGGTTTTCACGAGCCTAGCGGCCTTTCTCTGTACCCTATTCAATTCTACAATCAATGTTTTTTTAAATGGATATCGAACGCGCGAGTGCGAAGCGCATGGGATCCATTTAAAAATACGGAAACGTACTATTTTTCTTTAGTAAGGCATACATGTGAGGCCTAACTAAAGAAAAACAGTACGTTTTATTCGCTTTTTCGTCGCTGTCGCTACACCTTGCGACTATACGTTTGACGAATGCCAGCTTTTTATAGCATCCTTCCGCATTTTGAGCGTATTTGTTTTCCCCAAGAGAGATCCGATGCAGTGGTTACCCTCGAATATTTTACTTTGATACTATAATAACCTCCCCATTAGGGGTGGGCCCAGAGTAATGGTGCATTCAGTGAGTCGTTGGCCATTACTCTCCGAGGGAAAAGAAAGACAAGGGAACAGAACCAGGGGGCCAGTGCCGTCCTCACTCCTGGCAACCGAGGGGAAGGGATGTTTCCACCCCCTGCTCCATGCCCGAGGTCACCTTTGCCATGCTCCGCTTGCAGGGCAATGCATACGTGAACGTGACGATGGAGGACGCGCTAAATTGATTATCCAGGGGCGCCCGGCACGAGCTCGCTCTTATTCGCAATCATTAAACAACGCTGTCATGGCCGGCGACATATTCTCCCTGTGCGGGGAAAAAAGTTTTCGCGCGCATCAAGATATTGCGACGATTCAATTTTTTTTGCATTCTCATCGAAAATATTTTCTCATGCCTTTTGAGCATGAATGTCACGTGCTCCTAGCGACGGGAAACGTATTTTTGTCCATCGACATCCCCAGTGGCGAACTGCCGGAGGGCATTGGAGTGGTGAGTGAATTCCACTTCATTGTATCTTTAGACAAGTGAGCACGTACCAGGATCGGAAAAGGAATTGATTTGACACAAAGTAAACGAGAGAAAGGAATTTTAACAGGATTAACGAGTTCGTTGCCTTGATCAAAGTCCACACGTTCTCTACATGGGGTAGTTGTATTACCATTATCATATTTCGCCTTCAAAGGCTCGCTAAAAATTTTGAAATGGAGCGTAGCTATGTACGGCGTGGAAACATGGTCTTTGAAGCAGGAGGATGTACAGGGTTCGTCCGGAAAATAAGTGTACTGAGCTCAGGAAAAAAAAATTATTACACTTTTACATATCTTAAGCTAATATTCCTCAAAATAGGACCCTTGTGAGTCTATACACTTGTTCCAGCGGCGTTTCCATTCCTGGAACGCTCCCGCGAAGGCATCATCGGGAACCTCTCGAAGACACGTCGTCACGGCCTCTTTGACGGCGTCCAAAGTCCCGTATCGCGTTCCTTTCAAACTGCTCTTTATCTTCGGGAACAGAAAGAAGTCCGGTGGTGCCAAGTCCGGGCTGTAGGGCGGGTGCGGCAGCGTTGCCACGCCGTGCTTGGCCAAGAAGTCCGAAACGACCAGCGCGGTGTGAGACGGCGCATTGTCGTGATACAGCCGCCAGATGTTTTTGATCGCTGGCCGGACGCGGGCGACTCGTTTTCGAAGCCTGTCGAGCACTTGGACGTAAAATGCAGCATTTAAAGTTTGTCGTTCAGGTACAAATTCGTAGTGGACGACTCCCCTTTTGCCAAAAAAGACAATGAGCATCGCCTTGATCCGAGATTTGCTCATGCGAGCTTTCTTTTGACGGGGTGATGATGGGGTGTGCCACTCCGCCCTTTGTCTCTTCGACTCCGGGTCGTACTCAAAGATCCACGTCTCGTCACCCGAAACAATGTTCTCTAAAAATGTGGATCATTTTTGCAGTGATCCGCAAGTTGTGTCGCGATTTCCAAACGATTGAGTCTTTGATCATCACTGAGCACTTTCGGCACCAACTTTGCACAAATTTTTCGCATCTGTAATTGCTCCCTAATAATCTCGTGCACTATTGTTTTTGGCACATTACACTGCTCTGCTATCATCCGAACACTAAGACGACGATCAGAGTTCAGTACATTGCGAACTTTTCGCACATTTTCGTCGGTGAGTGTCGTTGATGGGCGTCCAGGCCGTGGTTTGTCGTCGACCTCTTCTCTGCCCTCCACGAACATCTTGTGGCACCGAAAGATCATGTTTCTGGACATGGCTGACTCCCCGTAAGCCTGGTTAATCATACCGACAGTTTCGGTAGACGATTTCCCAAGCTTTACCGCAAATTTGATGGAATAACGCTGCTCCAAAAACTTCGGCATCGCGTTCCGTGACGTGGGTCGAGCGTGGAGGTTTGCGTTAACAGAGCTCCTCACTACACCACAGCTCAGAGCCGACTGCCTTTTTCAGCGTCGCTTGCCAACATACCCCCCTCCAATCGCAGCCCGTCAGAGCGGTGCTGGGCGCGCCTGGAGCGGCGGGAAAAAATCAGTACACTTATTTTCCGGACGAACCCTGTAGTAGTAGATTGGAGTCTTTTGAAATATGGATGTGGAGAAGGATGGAGAAGGTGAAATGGACCGAAAGGAAAACAAATGAGTAAGTTCTTGGTATGGTGGGCGAAGAGAGGGGTTGGTTGGGAGAAATCCTATGGAGGCAAGACAAATGGATGGAGGGCGTATTGATCGGCAGAGGGGTTTTGAAGACAGTAATAGAGGAGAGAATAGCAAACGAGGAAAGGGCAGGAATAGGCGATAGGGATGTTGGGCGGAATGAAGGGAAGGAGGAAGTACAAGGAGATAAAGAGGGACTTGTTGTAGAGTAGGGTTTTGGATTATGTTTTGTTAGGAGTCACCAAATATTTACTTAATAGTTGTGTCCATCCAAAACCTACCTTGACCGGTAGACTACACAATAATAATTGCGTCTTTGTCTGACTATCGTTCTCGGCACGTTGGCCTTTCTCCATATTGTGTGATGGAAGTATGCTCTTGACCACGATGCTATTTCGAAAATACGATAAATGTAATTGAATTGTATAAATTAAAGTTTTCATACTATTCAGAATAATACTGCAGGATGCTTTACGAAACTGACCCGTGGCAGGGATGTTAGTGCAATTAGCATTGATCAAAATTTGTTTTGGCCTTAAACGTTGAAGATTCACTCCTTTCATTTTCGGAATGGTTTCCTCGTTGAATTTTATATCGTATTTTTAAAGATGTGTTGGCGAATCACACATGGGAAATACGTTTCCCTACTCCGCATTGTGCGGAGGGGGCTTCCGCTTACTTCCGATTGTGTTCTCGCCGGCAAATTTAATTTTCATTGCAATTAATTACATGGAGTGTAGTGCGATTTAAATTTTTCTTGTAAAATACATCTAGAATATAATAGATGCGTGAAGATCCAAGATTGTCTAACAATTAGGTAAATGTTTCCATTATATTCATGTAATTTTTTATGGAATTTTATCTTTTGGTTTTTTTAAAGTTTGTTTAACTCTTAAATTGAGTTTCCTCGTTGACTCCAAAATTACGAGTTTAAGCGGACGTCCAGCGAATACGAGATTTCATCTTTTAAAGTCTTGGGTTGGTTTCCATAACATTCGTTTTGTGAGGCTAATTTTCTCTTCTGCGAATCATAATTTAGTATGTAATTCGAACGCTTTTCAGTTTTTGGAACACTAGCCTTAAATCGGTTGGTCAGTTCCAAGGAGGCTTATGAAATTCACAATGCAAGACGTTCGAATTTATTGCATTTTTATTGACTTTGAGGCACAATATAATGGATGCATTGCTGCACATAGAGTTCAGGAGAAATTTCAACGTGATCCTGTTGCTGGAACCCACGATATTAAATCCAACCTCAAACACTTGCATCAAAGTCATCCGACAGATAAGATGAGTCCCAGTTTGTTCGAGTGATGTTTTCTCTGTTGATATATAGTTTTTTGCAATAATAAATCATAAGGATTATAAGTAAGGCAGAAAGAGGAAACTATTAAAACCTTTGACAAGGAGTGTAGTTTTGTTTTGAGCCTAGAGAAAATATGATTAAGATATGAGTAGATAAGAGACTTTCAAGATCAGGTTGCGAGGCAGACTGGAGAGTAGAATGTCAAAATCTAATTACTTATAATTATTGTAGGGGAAGATTGGATTTTGAAGGGGAAATTTGAAGAACGGGGCAAAAGCAGACATTGGAACGTAGAGGGAAATTTTAGGTCCATGATATTGTAGATGTTTTGGGGGCGGGGTGGGGAGGCGGGGGGTGAATACACCAGAAAGGAGGTATATTGTAGTAATAGTAATATTTAAGGGAGGGGACCGACAGCTGAGGTCATTTGGGCCATTAGGGATGATGGGAAAGGATGAAGGGTGGAGAGAAACCCTTCGGGGTCGGCATTAGCCTACTCTTATCGAAAGGCGCCAAGGGGCCCGCAGCTTAATGTCACATCCGACGGACGGCGTATTCGCTCAAAGTGCCCTCCACAAAGCACCTCAACTAGGGATCGAGAACCCCATGAAAAATATTCATTACCGCCGGGATTTGAACCCGGACCCTCTGGGTAGGAAGCCAATGCCATAGCCACCGCATCATCTCGATCCCCAGGTATATTCTATGCATGGATGAGTTAAAGGAAGGAGAGGCATACCCTTCTCAGAGGATTGAATTGACTGAGAAAAGAAGAATGCGTGGCTGGAGGAGGAATAAATCTAGCGAGGAGTTTTATGTGGTCCAGAGTTGTTCAAAGTAAACGGCGGTTTGTTGTGTTTTCTTGTACTTACCCGCAGCATCCTCTAATCAGTCCATTGATTATTGTATCCTCGACAACTAGAATGAATATCAAAATGAAATGATATTGATATCATTTCAATAATTTTGACGTATACTTTAAGTGGATTTTGTCGAACGCATATTTTCATATCGCAGCCTATTGATATAGATTATTTATTGCGTAATGCCTTTTGAGTTTTTTTTAACACTTATGCTTAACTATCTGCAGCTTTCTTTTTACCGAACTGGATGTTTTCCAAAAAAAATAAGGGAAAAAGTTTAACATTTAAACTACATTTCTTTCATGTTTACCATACATTTTTGTATTAAGTACAATTTGTTCAATTGCATTAATGATTTCGAATTCAATAATGACATGGAAGCAAAAGTATAAAACAGTATACTAATCGCAGATTATTTAATTACAGAAACATTAAAAATAATCGTTTCTCCGCTTTGCTCATTAGCTGTATCACCCTGGAGATGAATGCACTTTGATTCCATGGTAAATATACAAAAAGCACGGTACTGTATCCCTTGCACATTGCTAGAAGTGATGAGGGACAAGAATGTGTGGGTCTTGTTAATTGGATGGAGAAAGTTTGTTAAAACGCTTGCTTGTCTTGTGGTCAATTAAAATTTAATTTATAGAGGATTAAACTTTATTTTCCATATTTTTTAAAAATTTATTTTAATTTATTTCGTATGAGAACTTATTACCCATGCCATATCTTTTTAAATTCAGCGCTACAAGTTCATAAAAGGTTAGCAGGCTATTGTGCCATACATAATATTTATACATTGGCTAATCTTTACATTCCCTGCAGAAAAAATACTAAGGAATTGTTTCTGGATCCTTTCCAGCATGTCTACATACAAGTACGCCTAACTTTTCCTCGACTGCTCATACAGCAACTCTATATTCAACCTAAGTCCTAATTAAAACATCCAGGGGTGAAGACTTTATGAAATTATTTCAAAATATTTAAGAAATCGACCATTGTCTTTTGACTTAAACTTTTCCCGACCTCTCTTCAGCGAGTGGGAAATAATTTATGATAAATTTTCCAGGAATAGAAGCTATTTCGTCCTAAGCTTTGCTTGAATTGGAATCCGCCCATTGACTTTCGGCCTCCTCCCTTATCTTAAGTTCACGCTTGGTAAGATCTTAAATACACGAGGATGCATAGGAACGAAATCCTGCAAATGCCGACACCGCTGAGTCGCGTTCACTCGATCCTGTTGTAATTCGTCCCCGCGGTAACTCTTCTCTCGACGTGAAAAAATACACGCGTTTTAACCAGGTGGTCTAGGACTTTTATTTAAATTTATATTAATACCAATTAGGTACCTGCCAAATTGTTTTAACCATTTGTTTTACTTGAAATCGGAATACTATATTATAAAATGGTATTATGCATGGAGAAAGAATTAGTGATTATTTTACATTGCTGTGATTGTCCTCTCCGTTGGAAAGATATTTCTAGGAGTGAAAAATTCTCGAGAGTCAGGATTTAATTGGAGCGCATAAAACTACTCGGTGTCAACTTTTACTCTTTTACCATCCGTCTATTCATATTATGATTTTAATTTTTTTATGACTAAGCATTATAAAATATTAACCAATAGTCGGGAGCTTTTCCCTTGCGGAAATGCATTTTAATTATTCTGAAAGCAAAAAAGAACCATAGAATAAGACCTCCCTTGGGGAACAATAATAACAGTAGCAATAACATAGTAATGCGGTCATCAGTGACATGAACGCCATGATAAATGAATTTGAGTCTTGAATTATGAGCTTATCCGTTATGAACTGTGAATAGGATTCCTAGAAAGATCTTTTCGGGTTTTTACGAACGTCGCGATGGAGTTATTTTTCAATTTGTGGAAAAATATGCACGCGTGTAATAAAAACTACCATGGCTGCAACCGAGGCTATTTTATTTTTTAATAACCAAATTAAATTTATTAATGCGATGAATGAACGAATTAAAAATCTCTCAAAAAATGTATCTTCAGTTACGTTCCCGAAAAATTGCATCATCACAACGTATGCAGTTTTTCGGTTCAATTTTAAAATATTCATTGGAAAATGGAGAACTACCAAACGAGTATTAAATATGTCAGTATGTCTACGTTTCCAATTATTTAGAGGTAAAATAAAAATGTGGGAAGGAAAAGAACTTTGGCTCTAGTTCATGTACGTGGGGCTCTGCCATATTTGAATGTCATGGCAGTCACGCAAAGGGATACATGCCGAAATGCACGAGTTTATGCCTCCACTTGTCCCCACTCCTCCGTTGTGTGCAATTTAAATATTCCCACTCTTCTCATAGGAATGCGATGTTCCCACAGATCTGAAAATGTGGCCAACCAGAGAAGGGGGTTCAGAGACCAGAGTCGGATGCCTAACTCTACTTTTAAATAGACATTTTAGTACTCTGCAAGCCACCACTAGGGTGTGTAGCAGGGGGTCAATAGGAGTACAAAGACTAATTTTGACTCGAATATGAATTCCGATCCTACCGCGGTCAGAAACTGTTATTCTGATTACTTATCGTTCCTCGGAAAAATAACATCTTAAATCTATCCGTTCTACGCTAAATCGCTCTAATTTTATTGACATGATCTCATACCGGAGGACGATGGGTGTGGTTATACATTTTCAACATCACTGCTAAAGAGATATCCTTCCAATTTAAGCAATAGATTTAATCTGTAATTTACCCATCGCTCCATTAAGTGATTCCCAGCCTAGCTTATCTAATATTTTGGATACGCTACTAAGGTTATCATAAAAACGTTTTGCAAATCTATCTCCTCTACGCTGCACGCGATCCAATTCGGCAATCAATCCAACTTCGTGAGGATCCCATTTATTCTTGCGGCATATTCTAAATAAAGCCTAAACAGCGAAAGATACCATTTCTCTTTGAGATTTTCATCACATTTACCAAGTACTCTTCCAATGAATCCTATTTTTTGCTAGTGTAACTGCAGTTCATTAGCGAATAATAACATAAAATTTGTGAGACGGCCATCAGTTAATATTATTTAGCTATCGTTCCGAATGGGCCTTTCAAAACTTCTAATGAACAAGCTCGTGTGTATTTTTATTTTCAATTCTTTGCACAAAGTTATAAATAAAAAAATTCAGAAATATGACTCGAATCAGCAAGGTATGAAAGGTAGTATTAATGCAATCCGCATGAATGTCCTTCGACCGCGTTATGTAAAATGTTTCGCTTGGGGCAATCGCCAAAGAGTCTAAGGAAGGAATGGTTTCCATTCTTCCCGCCCCGGAAGCCTTCCTGGCCGGAGGACTTCGCCATTCAAACGCCCGGCGAGTTTCTCGGTCGCGCTCACTATAAGAAGAAGCAAGTGCAAATGGGCGGGGCTTCTTCCCCGGAAATGCATCATACGCCACACGCACAGACAGACACACACACGCACACACACATCTATCCGATCTCCTCACCTTGGTCCGCTTGATTTTCCTGCTGTTCTTGTACCAGGAAAATGCCGGCCGTGGCCTTGATCCAACCGCCTCGCACGTCACCTGGTACTCGTGGTCCGCGCGGAAATGGGCCGGCTTATTGAGGAGCCTCACGGACAGGGGCCGCACTGTGGTGGGATGGACACAAGAGCAAAAAGGGGCAATCAATCGATCGTCCAACGCCGGGGGGCGGGAGGGGGGCGGAATAATGGCAATCAACTCACCTAAGCGGGCGTGTGCGACCCTCCACAGTGCCATCTATGAATGCATGTACATGCATAGATGGCACGTGCACGCACGAGTCACGCACACACACTGTGTGTCTCCACGAGTGTGTGTGCGTGATATGCGTGTGACATTTAGAGAGCACAAGAGAGTAAGGAAATAAAATACATAACACGTAAAAGGACACTCGAATTTCAGAAAGTTTAACCTTCCGGCCTTCTCTAGGTCAGACTGATATATATATATACGTATATAAAAACACGGATGTAGAATTGTAGAATATAGAGACACAAAGAAAGGACACTCACAATATGTCATTTGACGTTTCGACAGCTCGGCTGTCGTCTTCAGAATGGCGTTCTCGGGAAAGAGCGGAGGGGATGTGCGGGGGAGAGGTGGGGGAGGGAGAGGTAAGGGACCAATAGGAAATGAACAAGGGGTGGGGGGGATATGTAGGCAGCCAATTGACGCATTCAGTGGGCTTGGTTCAGCCCGGGCGGTTTGAATGTTTGGGCCACCCAGATATGCGCCATCTCGCGGGTTCTCACCTCTATTATACATGCAGATTTGGGAAGGATTTCAATCACCGAAACGGAGAAGCAGTCGTCAAAAGATTGATTGTGGGAAGCGGTGTGAGTAGGGATAGGATAATTAAGAAAGGTGGGAGATTTGGTGGAATATCGGTGGTTATTCATGCGGAGGGAGAGTGCGGTCGTGCATTCGCCCACGTAGAAGGCAGGGCAGAAGTTACAGGAGAGGCGATACATAATATTTTGTGAGGTACAGGTGGTGAGCGGTTGGGAGTTGGTACTGAGGGAGGGGGAGGGTTTTAGAAGATGACAGCATTTGCAGCGTGGGCGGTTGCATGGTGCGGATAGGGGCGGGGGAGAGACGGGGGTGCTTGAAGTTGGATTTGTGGACTTGAAGATGTCTCGCGAGTTCGACGGGCGTTTAAACGAAACAGAGGGACAATGTGGGAATAAAAGTTATGTGGACTGAGTGTTGTTAATAATTGGGAAGAGGTCACGGATTAGATGTTTAATTTTGTGTGTTCCGGGGAAGAAAGTGGTGATTAGATTAGGGCATTTTGGGCGGTTTGGTTTGGGGAGGGGAGTGTAATGGGTTGACGGTTTGAGAATTTAACTGTTTAGTAGTTTTTCATGATGCTCACATTTTCTGAGTGTCATGTAGCTGGTCAGAGTATTTCTACTGGGAGGGGGTGTTGTTGCAGAGACGGAAGCCACGGATAGAGAGTGAGAATGGGATGGAGCGCTTAGTATGAGGTGGATGACAGCTGTCGAAATGAAGATATTGTTGCTTATTGGTTGGTTTAATGTGGACTGAGGTGTGAAACGTGTTGTTTTGGAGGTGAATATCGATATCTAGGAAGGTGATATTCGAGTCGGATATAGAAGAAGTGAACGATACTGAGGAGGAGGAGTTGAGAGAGGAAATGAAAGAGGATAAAGTTTCGCGTCCGTGGGACCAAAGGAGGAAAATATCATCGATATAGCGGGCCCAGAAGAGTGGTTTGAGGGTTTGTTGTTGCAGAGAGTCGTGTTCTAGTTTACCCATGAAAATATTGGCTCATGTAGGGGTCATACGCGTGCCCATTGCAGTGCCTTTTATTTGTAAATATATTTTGTCGTTGAATTGAAAAGCATTTTTGTTGAGAACGATTTGGCTCAGTTTGATGAGGAAATCTGTGGATGGGGTGTGTGGTGTGGATCGTAGGGAGAGGTAATGTTTCAGGGCTTTTAAGCCTTCTTTGTGGGGAATGGAGGTGTACAGAGATGTCTATCGTGGCCATGAGAATGGTCATGTTGAAATAAACTCACTGAGTTTCGAATTTTCGGTGGTCCACGCCATGCATGCATATATATATATATTTGTAAAAAAAACCATAAACACAGTTTTTAACCCGAAGGTCGGTTTGGTAGGTGATGGTAGAGTTCACCCAGTACTAAGCCCTACACGGCGTGTGAAACTTCACACATCAGGGTAGGGGGGCCAGTTCCTTTCCCTGTGCCGGTTATGGTTTCCCAGGAAGACCTGGTACCCGAAAAATCACTTTTGCTTGGGTGGAGCTGCAGGTGCCCAGAGTGCCTTGCCCGGGAATCGAACCCGGGACCCTCTGGTCAGCAGTCCATCGCTATACCCACTGGACTACCGCGACCCACTATATATATATATATATATATATATATATATATATATATAACATATATATACCTATATATATATATTTATATATATAACATATATATATACCTATATATATATATATAACACACCTTATAACACCTATATATAACTATACACAACATATATATATAACACTAACCCGGTTTCACCCCAGTTTCTTTCCCTGTGCTGGTTATGGTTTCCCAAGAATATCATATATATATATATATATATATATATATATATATATATATATATATATATATATATATATATATACACGCACGCAAAAAATACATATATATACATTTATATGTGTGTACAAGTATATAATCTTTTTCCCGAAGTAGTCTCCGGGAGCATGGATAGGAATCCCTGGGAATATTACCCTGCGGACGTTCCGATGCTTAGCCTGGAACCCTCGGGTTCATTAATTCCTCGGTAGCGGCAGGAGGGCGAATTGGATGGTTACCCGTACATGCACCACGGGGGAGGGTTGGGAACACCCCTCTCTCCGCCCTCCCCCTAGTGGGATGAGCCACCATGCTTTGAATATCCCCCATTTGCAGCGTGAGTGGCGGATCGGGCGTTTATTACCGTGACCCTGTTACTCTACGCTAGAAGTTAATTTACGAGGCCTCCAGATGTGAAATATTTATCGTATTAAAAATGACTTTTAAAAAAGCGTTCTGTGGGATTTGAACGTGATTTGGAACGCGATTGAGTGCGATATACATCTTCAAAATAGTTACAACAAGAGTTTTTCGCCTGAGGGTTTTTGTCTGGAACATTTGGGTTCTCAAATCGACGTCTTAGTAAAGTTTGAAATATTTAAATGCATCTGGTTGCAACAATGCCACAGTGTTAAAAATAATTTTTCTTTCTTCCTTCTTAATTTCTCGCATTTCAAAATTTAATCCCTCCTCAAACAAATCTCGGCAGTGCCTATGGTCATCAAATATGCTACTTATAGCTATGGGGGTGAACAAGACACATGAGTGATGATAGCAGATTTAGATAAAAATGGGGTAAAATAATTTTGGCGGCGAGGATGGAGTTTCAAATCCAACTGAGGATAAAAGGAAGGTGCGAGGCTGATGCGTAACATTTGAAGAACTGCGGGAGATGCCGCGACATTTACTTACTAACCATCGGAGTCTTCCACCGATGACCATCGTAAGGCATTCATTCGCCTTGACGGGTACTCGCTTGTTGGAACTCGGCCAACAATCGAGGGGCTCCGAAATCGAGTCTCGGTCGTGACGACTGATTTTTATGCGGTGCATTTCCTGTATTTCTAAATCCATAAGAGTAGGCGGATGGAGGGGATATTGAAGACACTGACAGACGGGAAAAGTGTTGGGAAAGTGGGAAGAGGAATTAAGGGCTTTTTAGATGGAAAACCGGAAAATGGAATTATGTAGGAGGAAAAAGTCAAATGACAGAAAAGTCGTATTTTGTGGCAAAAGTAGTCTGGTGTGTACTCACCCCCTCTCTGATGCAATAACACATTTTCAACATCGTCATTGCCAAAGACTTAATTCACTTCGGCTACATCACTCAGTAAAAACCCAGCAGGTGGTATCTTTTCGCATAAATTATCGAAAAGTTCACGGAGTGGCAAGGAATCTTAAGTGGGAACATTGGGCGGGAGGTCATCAAAAAGGGCAGGCTGTCACGGCATGCCAGGAGTGAGAGAAAGAGGTCACACGTGATTTGTCCCTAAAGAGCACCACCGGCCAGCCGTCGCTCCACGATCGGACCGCGATCGCCGACGAAAGCGGCATTCGATCCGCGGGGAAGACGCACCCGTCCTCTCGGCCGGATGTGTCCCAGAATCGTAATCCGGGGGCACGGGGGTTCTTCCCCTTAAAGCCCTTCCTCCCCCCATCCGTCGTTTAAGTTCTCAGTGCTCTGCCCCCACAATGACCGGAGGACTACGGCTGGCTGCATCCACTCTTCGGATTGTGTCGGCGACTCTTTTATTTACCCACTCATCTTCCTTTCGCAATTTTCACCCCCAGCACCAATCTCGTACCGGGAACGACCAATCTCGCAAAAAAAACGACCTTTCCGGATCATAAAACGAGCACTAAAAATATAAAAAAATAGTCCAACAGAGACGCGTATCCGACCCGGGAACTGCTTATCCCCTTGATATTTTCGATAAAAATGTCGTCCTTTTGCCCGTAAACCCAAGGTAAGGAATTCGTAATAAGTTCCCAAGATGGCGTTGGCAATTTTTGATGACTAGGCCATAGGTTTCTTTAGTGCCCGCTGTCAGCTGGCTTGCTGTTAACTACTCACAATAATGTTCTGAAATTGATTAGAATAAAGTTGGTTATCTACTATTCACAGACTGTGATTTAAACAAGCGTCATGCTTTCCTGTAGCTTCATATATTTGGTTTTGGAAATTATATGCAAAATAATATATCTGTCGCTCAGTCATCAACAACAATGGCCAAATTGTAAAATACCCATTCAACAAATTTATGTACCAGCCTGTTTATGGACATTGATTTTTGGGAACACATATTGAGTTGTAAGGTTACCAAGTTCTCATCCTACATATTTTAGGTGTTTTTAGATATTTTAGTACCCTGCGAGCCATCATTAGGGTGTGCGGCAGGGGATGAATATCCTCCAGACTAATTTTGACCAGAATATTTTTACCCCATACAGCTTGCGGACGATGCTAGTCTGATGCCTTATAAAAGATGGCCAAAGTAGCCATCTTTGTGGAAAAGATGGCCTAAGAGTGGGGTAGGAAACAGAATAACTGAGGATGGATTTTCATAACATATTTTTGGGAAAAAATATGCGTATACATTTTTATTCTCTGGGCTCTGAGTCCCTCAAAAATTTCTTATCGGGCTTAAATTCTTCTTTCACACCTCTTCCATTTCAGAATTTTCCATCTCCTTCCTCGAAGCAGACATCTCACTTCACAATAACAAATTCAACACCTCAGTACATATCAAAGCCATCAGCAATACCTACTGCACACAAGCTGACACCCCTCTCACACCAAACGCCTGAGTTCCAAATCCGTCACCCTATCCGCGAACACCGGATTTGCAACACCTACTCAATGCACTTCACAAACGCGGTTACTCAAAAAAATTGAACAACATAATACCCACCGCTCCACCCGACCACACACGCCATATTAAAGCAAGCCCACATCTGACGCAGGACTCAACCTTTGCACCACCTACAGGGTTCGTCCGGAAAATAAGTGTACTGAGCTCAGGAAAAAAAAATTATTACACTTTTACATATCTTAAGCTAATGTTCCTCAAAATAGGACCCTTGTGAGTCTATACACTTGTTCCAGCGGCGTTCCCATTCCTGGAACGCTCCCGCGAAGGCATCATCGGGAACCTCTCGAAGACACGTCGTCACGGCCTCTTTGACGGCGTCAAAAGTCCCGTATCGCGTTCCTTTCAAACTGCTCTTTATCTTCGGGAACAGAAAGAAGTCCGGTGGTGCCAAGTCCGGGCTGTAGGGCGGGTGCGGCAGCGTTGCCACGCCGTGCTTGGCCAAGAAGTCCGACACGACAAGCGCGGTGTGAGACGGCGCATTGTCGTGATGCAGCCGCCAGATGTTTTTGATCGCTGGCCGGACGCGGTCGACTCGTTTTCGAAGATTACACTGCTCTGCTATCATCCGAATACTAAGACGACGATCAGAGTTCAGTACATCGCGAACTTTTCGCACATTTTCGTCGGTGAGTGTCGTTGATGGGCGTCCAGGCCGTGGTTCGTCGTCGACCTCTTCTCTGCCCTCCACGAACATCTTGTGCCACCGAAAGATCATGTTTCTGGACATGGCTGACTCCCCGTAAGTCTGGTTAATCACACCAGGAGTTTCGGTAGACGATTTCCCAAGCTTTACCGCAAATTTGATGGAATAACGCTGCTCCAAAAACTTCGGCATCGCGTTCCGTGACGTGGGTCGAGCGTGGAGGTTCGCGTTAACAGAGCTCCTCACTACACCACAGCTCAGAGCCGACTGCCTTTTTCAGCGTCGCTTGCCAAAATACCCCCCTCCAATCGCAGCCCGTCAGAGCGGTGCTGGGCGCGCCTGGAGCGGCGGGAAAAAATCAGTACACTTATTTTCCGGACGAACCCTGTATATACATATATATATATATATACTACCTTGATCAAATATTTCCCGGAATTTATTCAGAAAATTAAAAATACAAGTTTATTCATCTAAATCTATATTGTCCCCTTCAAAGTAATCCCCATCGACTGCAACACACTTATGCCAGCGCTTGATCCAATCCTCGAAACATTTTTTATATTCGGTTTTCGGTATGTCCATCAGTGCTTCCTGCGATTTTTCCATTACTTCCTCTCGGCTGCTAAAACGCGTTCCCCGTAATGGTTTTTTAACTCGATTGAATAGAAAGAAGTCACAGGGAGCCAAATCAGGTGAATTCGGTGGCTGTTGGATGGTATTTGTTGCATTTTTCGTCAAAAAATTACGAATAATGATAGCACTGTGCGACGGTGCGTTATCATGGTGCAAAATCCACGAGTTTTCTGCCCACATTTCTGGTCTCTTTCGGCGAATTGCTTCACGCAAACGTCTCATAACGCCCAAATAATACTCTTTGTTTACTGTCTGGCCTTCTGGCAAAAATTCATGATGCACTACACCGTTGTAATCCATGAAAACCGTCAGCATTGCCTTCTTTTTTGACTGAAAACGACGTGGTTTTTTTGGTCTCGGCTCATTTGGTGAACGCCATTCACTTGCCTGATGTCTGGATTGCGTGTCGTACTCATAAACCCACGTCTCGTCTCCAGTAATGATCCTTTTGATGAATGTGGGATCGGATTCAGCCTCGCAAATCATGTCTTTTGCGACGTCAACACGGTCTCTTTTTTGCATGAAATTGAGGTCTTTTGGCACCAACTTTGCTGCTACACGACGGAAACCCAAATCATTAACCACAATGTCTTGGGCGGATCCATAGGCAATGTTCAAGTCCTCCGCTATTTCTCTGGTGGTTAATTTGCGGTTATTGACCAACATTTCTTTTACTTTATCAATTTTTTCACCGACTTTCGATGTCGATGGTCTGCCACTGCGTTCATCATCTTCGATTGACTCACGACCACTTCTGAACCGCTCGTGCCACTGGTAAACGACCGTTTTTTTTAGAGAATCGTTGCCGAAACACTTTTCCAACATTTCCAACGTCCGTGCGCCACTAAATCCGTTTTTTACGCAAAATTTAATACAAGTTCGTTGTTGCAAATTTAAATCCATTTCTGAAATTGTAAAAAATCGCCAACACACACAGAGATAGATGTACTCTTGGCTACGTAACTTTTGCAAATGTCAAGTTATGACACTAAGATTTAAAGGGAATATCAACAACAGATGTACCAATTTAACAAAAAAAACAGAACTCAAATCGGAACGATGGGAGCGCCACACGGTGGTTATTCCGGGAACCTTTTGATCAAGGTAGTATATATATATATATATATATATATATATATATATTATTCTTATTAGGTAATCTACCGGTTAAGTTGGGTTTTCGGATGGACACGTCTACCAAGCAAATATTTTGTGACTCCTAACAGCACACAATCCAGCAACCTAGTCTATATCAGGTTCCTCTTCATCTCTGAGTACTTTCTTCCACCCTTCATCCCGTCCAACGTCCCTATCCTGTTCCTTCCCTTTCCTCGTTTGCTTAAAATTCTCCCCTCAATTACAGTCTTCAACATTCCACCTTCGGTCAATACCCCCCTCATCCACTTTTCCTGCCTCCATAGGATTGCTCCCAACAAACCCCTCTCTTCGCTCACCATTCCAAGTACTTTCTCATTTATTTTCTTCTCTGTCCATTTCACCTTCTCCATTATTCTCCACACACACATTTCAAAAGCCTCAGGTCTACGTGTATCCTCCTGCTTCATTGACCACGTTTCCGCGCCGTACATAGCTACGCTCCATACCAAAGTTTTTACGAGTCTTTTCTTAACATCCTTACTCAAAGTCCCTGTCATTATCTCCCTCCTCCTTGTGAAAGCCTCTTTGCCTAGCGCAATTCTTCTCCTTACGTCTCTACTATTTTTAGCGTGCTTGTCCAAAACACTTCCGAGATACGTAAACTGTTCTATCTGTTGTAGTTTTTTCCCTCATTTTTTAATGTTAAGCTTAGCCTTTTTCTTTCTAGAAAATCGCATAACCTTTGTTTTATTGATATTGATTCTCATCCCATACCTGTTGCACTGAATTTCCAATTCACTCAGCAATGCTTGCAGCCCCTTGACTGACTGACAAACTAAAGCTTGGTCATCAGCAAAGCTAACTGATTTTACAAATTCCCCGCCCACTTTCGTTCCTACCTTAAGTTCTTCCCATGCCTCTTTAATCATTTCCCCTGCATACAGGTTGAACGGCAACGGTGATAATGGGCAACCCTGCCTTACACCTCTTCCTAACACTGCCCAACCGGACTCCCCGTTCCCACTCGCACTTGAGGAGTCTGAGACATCTGCAGGTTGCGGATTAGCCTCCTTTCCCTCCAATCTATTCCTATTTTCTTCAATATACTTATTAGTTTTTCCCAATTCACTCTATCAAACGTTTTTTCGAAACCTACGAAACAGGCAAATACCTCCTGGTTGTGTTCTATATTCCTCTCGATTAATAATCTCATTACTGCAGTGGCATAACGCGTACCTCTCTACTTCCTAAACCCAAACTGATCATCTCCTAAGTAATTATTTGCCCTACTCTCTATCCTTTTGTTGATTACCCTGAGAACAACTTTAGCTGCGTGGGATATCAAACTTATTGTTCTGTAGTCCTCACATGATGTAGCCTTTACCTTTTTCCGATCCATATTTACATACAGTATATATATATATATATATATATATATATATATATATATATATATATATATATATATATACAGGGTCGCACCGAAAGGGGCAGGACTGATTTTCTCTTGCGCGAACGGAGCGGTGGAGGGGGGTCTGCCTGGCAGGGCAAGGTGGAGGGGGCTCTTGGTAACAGACCGACACCAACCTCAGTCGTCTGCGGGCTGTCGATGAGTGAGGACACCGTTTTTAGTGGAGCAAGTTTTTTGTCCGCGTCGAAAAACAAAATGAATCTGAATTTAGAACAACGTTATTCCGTGATGTTTTGTGCGAAACTCGGGAAGACGGAAACTGAGACCCTCGATATGATCAAGCAGGCTTATGGGGACACTGCCTTAAGCCGTTCCATAGTATTTGAGTGGCACAAGTTGTTTAAAGAGGGTAGGGAGCTCGTTGAAGACGACCATCGCTCCGGACGGCCGTCGACGGCAAGAACCGACACGAATGTGGACAGAGTGAGGACACTGCTCAACACAGACCGACGCTTAACCAGTGAAGAAATTGCAGACCAGTTGGGTCTGTCTGCATCCAACGTCCAATGCATTATTTCACAGGATTTGGCCATGCGCAAGGTGTGCGCCAAGATGGTGCCGAAAATTCTGCCATGGCGCGCTCGTCGTCAGACAGCTCCTGGCCAAATACGGCGTTGCCACGTAGCCGCACCCGCCCTATTCTCTCAATCTGGCACCACCGGACTTCTTCTTCCCCCTGATGAAAAGACAGCTCAAGGGACGACGTTTTGACTCGATAAAGGCCGTTCAAGAGGCTTCGACGAGGGTCATCAACGGCATCCCCAAAGAAAATTTCCAGCGGGCGTACGGGGAATGGGAGCAACGTTATACTAAGTGTGTAGCAGCTCAAGGAGCATACTTTGAAGATTATTAAGTCGATGTAAGTATATCGTCAATAAAACTCTTGTAAAAAAATCAGTCCTACCACTTTTGGGTGCGACCCTGTGTGTGTGTATATATATATATATATATATATATATATATATATATATATATATATATATATATATATATATATATATATATATATATATATATATTTATATATATATACATTTATATATTATATGCTCCTATCCCTTTTCCTTATTTCTATTTCAATGTGATTGAGTATTTTCTCACCGTTTGGCGGGATTTCAAGTTTGAATGTGTATTTGGACAATTTCGCTCGTCTCTACTCTGGCTATGCGTTCCACGAAACGCACTTTTCTTATCCTTTATGATGTTTTGCGCTCGCTAATGTACTGTCGTTTCCACTTGTTTGTTGTCTATTTCTCCTTTGGTGGGTGAAACTTTTATAACGTGGGTGAAACCATTTTATAATGGAATTTATTCAATTTTGGTGGCTACTTGCACATCAAATAATGATGAAACTCCGGTTATCTTTATTATGTAGTCACAGTTGCAGAAAACGTCATAAAATCGTATTCTCTCATACAATGAATCTTATTGAGTATTTTTTTTTAATTTTTGGCGCTCAGTTTTCCTGTCGTTTTCATGAACTCTCCTTCATTATTTTTCCCGTCTGGATTTTAAAATTATTGCTATGATTTGGCGGAGAGAGGAGTGCATGATCAAGTAAGTCCATACGTGGTGTTTAGCGTTCGACGTCAATTCTTTTTCCGAAATCCTAATATGATTCCTTTGGCGATGTAATGCGATCCCTTCTCTTGTTTCCCATGCCGGTCGCAACGCCTCTTCACCAGCCTCTCACGACCTTTTATTCTCGAGATGTGGATTCAGTTCGTGGAGTAATTGCTCTGCCTCTCTCCCACACTTTGTCCATTCCCCCTCCCGCCTCACCCCTCCCACTCCGCGATTAGATTTCGACGAAGCGAGGACATTGCCGCGAAACCGTTGGAATGCCGACGACATCCTCTGGTCATACGTCGGGAGTGCTTTAGGGGTCTCATCGGTGGACTCGTATTCTCCTCTTCCCCCTTTTCATTATTCCCCATTCGAAGTCAATACTCGGCCCTCTCTTTTATTCTCCTAAATAGTAATTCACAGCCGCGAGTGATCAAATGCCTCCTTTGCAATGAGACGCGACAAAGGTATCAAAGATGGACAGAGGAACGGAGCGGACAGACGAACGGGACGCACAGAGAGGAACGGGCATCCGATGCCACACTCGGATCGCATGTGCCCTTATTTCCTTACGCTCGTTACTCACGCCAACGACCCTTTCACGACCCCCAGTGGCCCACTCGGCTCATTTGCTTTCGAGCCCCCGGGTCCCCAAGGGCCCGCCCTCACCTGACCTCCCCCTGGTCTCCTCAAAGCGACGACGCCCTCCCCCTCCCACCACGGAGACCTCGCCCTCGGCTCTTCTTTTTTTAGCCAACCTTTTATTTTCCGTTTTTAAGGATTGTAAAGCGACCTCGTCTTCCTTGGAGTCAGTGCCCTCCCGTCTCCGCCTCCCTCGAAATCCGCTCCTCCATCTCCCGCGGTGATCTCCTCCGAAGCCGAGAGCGGCTGTCTCTTTCCCTTTTTCGGGTTCTCCGTTTTAATTAGCTCTTTCTGCCCGCGGTGCTCCCTATTGTTAAATGGTGTGGGGATGGGTGGACGGGGGGGGTGGAGTGGGGGGGGTAGGTCCCTTCTCACAGAGTGCGTGGGTCCGGCTGCGATATCTCTCTTGGAGCGGGGCTCCTCGTTCATCGATCACCCGGCGAAAGGGGAGTGAGAAGATGGCCGGCTCCCAGATGGGAGTGGGTGGGACCCTTCGCTTGCCATTGTTATTTCGTTCCGGGGCAATTGGATCGGGAGGGCAAAGGGACGTCCTCGCTTGGTGATTGGACGCGTGCGTGTCCCGTGCGAGAGGACGAGAGGGCAGAACGGAGGAATACCGCCGTAAAAATTCAACTTTCCTCTCGACGTCTTCAATCGAGTATTTTTTCCGTAAAGTCAAGCCCATGTCGATCCAAGCGAGAGAAATCGTCGGTTGTTTTTGAATATGTGCGCTTTTTGAATATCAACGCCTTTGCTACCGAGAATATACAGGTTTTTAATTAATTTTGTATTTTTTTATATTTATGGTAGCCTTCGAGCCCATAACTCTAGGGTGTGGGTGAATCTACAGCAGGCTAATTTTGACCCGATTATTTTGACCCATAACACAGTCGGGGAATGTGATTCTGTGATCCCTTACTGGACGTGAAAGAAATTACATCTTAAATCTTTCTGCTCTGCACTTAATCTATCTAATTTTACTAACATGATCTCTCCTATCGTTGTACGTTGGGGGTAAAGAATATTTTCTACATCATCGCTGCAAAAAGAGACATCCTTTCAATTTGTGCCAGGCATTTAATCTGTAATTAAACCTTCGCCCCGTGAGTGAACGGCGCTACGCCATCAAGTTTAGCGTGAAATTAGACAAAACCGTAAAAGAGACTCTTACTACATGACATGCTGAAGGCAGCTTGTGGTGATACCGCCATGAGTAGATCGGTTGGGTGTTTTTGAGTGGCAGAAGTTGTTTCGGGAGGGTAGGAAAGATGTTAAAGACGCCAAATGTTCAGGACGCCCTTCGACCTGAGAAAGAGTGACGAAAACCTTGCAAGAGTGAAGGCTATGCTGGACATGGATCGCAGATTATGCGTTTGCATGGTTTCTGATCATGCATTGGCATCCCTAAGTGTGATGTACATCGACTAGTGACCGGAAACGTGGGCATGAGGAAGGTGTGTGGGGGGGGGAGTTAAGTGCCGCGAGTGCTCTCGGACGAACAAAAGGAAACTCGCACGCGGATCTCTGCCTAGAGCTTCTCGACCATGCCTCATCAACCCTACAGCCCTGACACCTTACCGGACTTCTTTCCCTTCTCCGCCTCAAATCCGTGCTGAAAAGATGTCACCTCGACTCGGTGGAAGCGTTACAACTGGCCGGCGCCCGGAATGCAGGTAAACGAGCGAGTTTAGTGGAATTCCGGGCGCCGCCTTCCAGAAGGCGTACGAAGCGTGGAAAAACCGCTGTCGGCGATGTGTGTGTGGACACAGAAGGGTACTAATTCGAAGTCTTTTGAGAAGTGAATGTATCGATTCTGGCAATAAATGATTTTAAATAGACTCAGCCCCGCTACTTATGGGGCAGTCCTTGCATAAGTCACCTCTTACCTAATAGCGTTCTCTATTTCCTACTGCTATTATCCTCGTAGTGATGGCAGCATTTGAACAGCTTTAAAATGAGATTCTCTCCGCCTAATCACAAGGGTATCTTTATCTTGCGAATGTTATTAGTGGCATCAGATACGAGATGGCCACAGAATTACGCAAGCCGTATTGAAATTAAAGAACCCTAGTTCGCCATCGTATCGTATGGTAGAGATGGACTTTCTGCATGTAGTTAACGATTTGCTAAACTTATGTAGTCCCCCCGTTTGGCATAAGGTACACATAAGTAATCCGCGCGTGATTCGCCAGATTCAAGATGACGGGAATTCGACTCCGGGTCCCTAGATATCCAGTCCGAAAGGTTATTCGTCGCCAGATCTTGTTCCTTTGAAGTCCCTCGAAATTGACCATGCAAGAGGGTCCCTCGGAAGTGGAACTGGCGAAATCAATCGACGCGGCATCGAGGGACCCAGGTTCGAATCCAGGAGAAGGGAATGCTTTTAATAATGTTAAACTCTTGCTACAAGGTTGTATTTCTAGAGATTCTTGTGCCCTTCCCCATTGGCGGCGTTTTCTGGTGAAGTAAATTGTATGGCATCTAATTAATTGTTTTTACGAAAATCAGTTCGTGAGGCAGAAAATATATCTACATGGACATTTTGTAAAGAACCAGTAACTTTAATTGTAGCCTTTTTTGTGACGAGATGTCGTAGTGGTAATTTTGTGATTAAATATTTTACTTTTTGTTCCACGAAATCCATAAAAGGATTAGCATTTTGCATTCGGGAGCCACGTCAAAATCCTATTGAAAATTAAAGCCTAAATTCTGTGGCGAGTTTTGATTTTTTTTTCTAAAAGGATTTTAATTTGTTTTTTTAACGACTCACATGCGTCCTCATACTTTAGTAGTAAATTTTCTTTTTAGAAATTAACTTTTGATTAAACTTTTGATTGAAAAAAACCCTTGTGAGGTTGATCGCGCGGTGGAATTAAGAACTGCTGCACCATATGATATACAGCAAATCATTATACACGGCATACGAGATCATGTTAATGCAATTAGAGAGAATAAGTGTAGAACAGATCGCAGCGATGAATTTGCGGATTTATAGCAATTCCCTTCCGAACACACTTACTGCCTCGGGAACACCGAAATGGAATGAGTAGACTCGCTTAAATAAATACTTGGGCGTTACTCTCACTCACGACCTCTCCTGGGTGAAACACACTACGGGGAATGTGTAGACAAGCTGACAAAAAATTAGCTTTTATTAGAAGAGTACTGGATAAATCTGATAGAAAGGTAAAAGAGAAATCAGATTGGCTCGGAATTCGGATTGATAGCCGGATTGGATCACGTGCAGCGTAGAGGAGCTAGATCGGTAAAGCGTTGCTATGATAAACTTAGTAGCGTATCCAAAATATTAGAGCAGCTAGGCTGGGAATCAATCACGGAGCAAAGGTTAAATTACAGATTGAAACTGTGGCATAAATTGGAAGGGAGTCTCTTGAGCGGTGATGTTGAAAATGTTTTATTACCCTCATATTACTACGGTATTATTACTAATAAAATTAGAGAGGTCAAGGATAGAACAGATATATTTAAGATGTCATCGTTTCCACGAACGTTAAGGATCAGAATAAGATTGTCCGACCGCGGTAGGTGTAAACATATCTTGGTCAAAATTAGTCTGGTGTGTATTCACCCTCCGCCACTTACCCTAGCGGTGGCGCGCAGGGTACTACAATATCTAAAATATTAACATTGGGAGGCTGAAATTGAACGGCGTGTTATGGTACGTGTGTGTGAAGTAATCGAGCACATAATTCAACTTTTTACTTTAGGAAACGGGTCCCGGGTGTCGGACATATATTCAATGGGTAACAGCAACGAAGGGATAGCGATTTTAAGAAACTAAACTGGCCAAATAGAAATTAAAGCCATAGGGTTTCACGCAATCAAAATATATGTAATCCATGGATCATCCATGAACCACCGAATTATATTTAACGTAGTGAGAACATTTCTTCTTGCTAAGAATTCCTCGCCAGAATTTAAGGGGATGATTCTCTTATCATTTCGCTAGCTGCGATAGCATTGGCAGGTACGTATGAATCTATTCAAAATGACGGAGACGACCGCTTTTATTCTCAGACGGAAACTATTTAAGTGCAGGTAAGTAAATATCGCTTAGGACGCGTAACCGACTCGGGCTAACTTCCTTTATTATTTTTCACCGTCGCGCCTTGTTTGAGAGTGGCCAAATGTTGCCTGCGGATTCACAAATTGAAAGAGCAATTGCTTCGCTATTAGTCCAGACGGGAGACTCTAGGGAGATGCCGCCGCGCTCCTATGCGTCCGTTTATGTAATTATTTATTTATTTTTGTCTATTTATAGCGGGCATAAACCTAGAACACGTGTGCAGGGAACTGACTCATTGACTCGCCCCAAGCAGCAGATGCCCTCCATCTCGCATCTAGGACTGAGAAATCTCTCATTAATGACCCCTTCGTCTGCGGAGAGGGATTAGAGGGAGAGATAGAGAGAGAGAGAGAGACTCGGACGGAAATGGAGAGATATGTACTCTGCTGGATGAAATGCTTTATTTAGGCGAAAACTAGACCTTTAGAGTCCATTTTTGCCTGTTTATTCTCTTCGAAAAAAAGACCACAGCAGGAAAGGATGGTCAAGAATTTGCGAAAATAAATGAATTAACACCCTCTTTGAATAATTCCCATTAAATGTTGGCGTAAGTGAATTACGTATTAGAAATGAATTTTCGCAATTGATTTTAAAGATATGCTAATTGCGATGATAATATTATTATAGTACCGAATTTGATTGCTTTTGAGGCTGTACTCTGTACTTTGTACTTGTATTACTTTGTAGAGCAGCCTTTTTTTTATTAATGATTACTGAAAAAATAAACTTGGTATTTTGTCACAAAAAATCGATTTTTGGGTGAAAAAATTACTGAGTTTATTTAATTAATGGTTATATGTAATATCACCATTTATGCGCGTTGATAATTGGAAATTCCTGTTTATTTCTTCGATTTATCAACCCTTCCGGTAATTTCTTTCTCTTCTCGAACTGAAAAGAAGGTCGTGAGGGAGAATTTGGACGCAAGGCGAGAGAGAGAGCGAGAGGATAGCTTCACGGCACACTGTTGATAAGAGCCACTAGTTAACCCTAGGTTTAGAGTAAAGGTTGTTACTGCGTACATTTGATTGAGGTTACTTATCTGAGGATGTTAAGGGCATATTACATGTCCCGAATTAGAACTATGGGAGATGAGATCACCAACGTAAAATTAGGGAGATTTATTGTAGATCCGATGGATTTAAAATATTTTTCCCTTGAACAATTAAAGATCATAATGTACATGAAAGCAATATCATATGAGATATTCCATGGTTTTAGGCTAAACTTGATGTAACCTAATGATGGAAAGTGAATAATAATAATTGCGCAAGTTCCACTGATTTTAATTTTAAAAACGACCCGTTTCGTCGAAATCGTCAGGCACAATAAACATGAGTACCATGAGTATTATCCTAAACATGAGTTCCATACGTACATCTTCACTATTTCTTCCTGCTTGTTGTTATTTTTATTTAATGGACTCATCTTTTTAACAATTCTACAGCATGATTTGAACATACGTATACTTCTATTCAATATTGTGGCATGTAAGTACGAGGGTCATCCGGAAAGTAGTACCCGTTCATGAAATAAAGACACAAAAGTAAATATTAACAAACATAAAAAATTTTATTTGAAAGAGGATACTTTAAACTACTTCTCAACATAATCTCCAAGCAAATTAAGGCATTTGTCATAACGTGTGACAAGTTTCTGTATTCCTGCTGCATAGTCCTTCGCCGCCAGCTCATTGAGATACGCGAGGGACCCATCTTGCACAAATTTTTGCATAATGCAGATGGTGTTTAACAATTTCATGAACAATTGTTCGAGAAACATTGGGAAAATGCTCACAGATGTCATCAATTGTGACGCGCCGATCGTTCCTCACGAATTCGTCAACTGAGCTCACCAGTTGGTCTGTAATGACAGACGGTCTCCCCGAACGCTCATCGTCGTGTGTGTTCCCCCTCCCCATGTTGAAGTTGCGACACCACCGCCGAACAGACGACTCGTCCATTACATTGTCTCCATACACCTCCTTTAATTGGCGATGAATATCACATGGGCGAACGTTTCTTGCATTGAGGAATTTAATCACTGCCCTCACTTCACAACTGGCGGCGTTCTCAATTTTTTTAAACATTGTAAACAATCACAGAAACAACACAGGCAATGCTAGCGTCACGCAACTTGGCTCAGAGAAGGCAGACAAGCCACTGAAGCTATCTGACCTCGTCCAGCGGCTACTCGCGTCGTCAGCACTTCATGCGGCACGAACGGGTACTACTTTCCGGATGACCCTCGTACTTTCATTCGTGTGATAAGCATTTTTTGTGTGCATGATCAAACTACATGGAAAGGCCCAAAAGTACCCGGCCTGACCTAGAGATGGTGGTAGCTGTTTGAAAAATATCAATGAATTTGTAAGTACGCAATCTATAAATCATATGCTTCAAGTTTTAAGACGCCACATTGTTTGGCAGCCATCGATAATGAACGTTTTCTGTGAATTTGTGAAAATGAAGAAAATTGGTCATTGTTATGTGATACCATACTTTTATTTGAAAGGCCTCAGCCCAACCAATATGAAAGCCGAACTGGATTCTACTCTGGAAGTGAGTCTGCTCCACCATTTACAACAGTACAATATTGGGTAGCTGAGTTTAAACGAGGTCGTGCGAACTGTCAAGACGAGCATCGCATTGATCGACCAAATGAGGTGACGACTCCAGAAAAGGTGTAGAAAATACACAAAGTGATACTGGATGATCGTTGACTGAAAGTGCGCGAGCTACATCATATATTTACTGAAAATCTAGACACGAGAAATCTGTGTGCAAGATGGGTGCCGCACACTCGGGAAAAAACAGTTTCGTGAAGATGTTTCCAAAGAGTGTTTAGTAAAAGTTTCACAGCAACAAAGCAGAATTATTTTCACGCCGTTTCATAACCATGGATGAAACATGAGTCCATCATTTCACACCCGAGACAGAAGAACGATCAAAACAATGGATTCAAAAGGGAGAACCGCCTCCAAAGAAGGTGAAGCCCGTTTCATACCGCAGTCAAGTGCATGGCGTCCATTTTTTGGGATGTGCGTGGGATAATTTTCATTGACTCTCTTTAAAAAGGAAAAACGATCAACGGCGAGTATTATGCGAACTTATTGCAACGTTTGGGTGAATAAATCAAGCAAAAGCGGCCGCATTTGGCTAAGAAGAAAGTGCTGTTTCATCAAGACAATCCACCAGCTCAAAAAACCGTTATCGCAATGGCCAAAATTCATCAATTTAAGTTTGAATTGTTACCTCATGCACCCTATTTGCCAGGTTAAGCCCCCCCGGATTAATTTCTGTTCGTAAATTCGAAAAAATGGCTCGGTGATAAAAGATTTTCCAACCGTGATGAAGTGGTGTCGGCAGTTAATGGCTATTATGAGGGGAAAAACAGTTCTTATTATAAAAAGGGTATCGAACTTATTGAATATCGCTGGGAAAAGTGTGTAGAGCTGAAAGGAGATTATTTTGAAATGTAAATACATTTTGTTCCAAAAGTTTTGTGTTTTCTTTGTTGGGTCGGGTACTTCTGGGATTACCCTCGGATTATGCGAGTAAAAATATCATGATTAGGATAGGGCATGCATGGCTGGTGATCGAACACCTCCCATCACACGCCCTTGTGGCAGTTTGCGGGTTATTATAAAGATGTAGCTTCGTGTTTGAGGGCGAAATAGACACCGGGAAATTTTGGAGGAAAAGAGGAGAGAAAGGGTTAAAAAGATGTCCCGGAAACAGCCCAGTGAGTGTTTTTCCCTTCAATGGGGGACAGCTGGAGGCATGGGGGGATAGGGAGGGAGAGAGACGAGGAAGGGGGTGTCTCAGTGCCGGCAAGGCGGAGGCGTGATCGGGGGAGGGGGGGGGGGAAGGAATACTGAGGAAAAGGCACTTTGAGGTGGTGGGCTTCATGGAGTTTACTCTGCGAGGATGCACTCCGCTTCTCGAATCCGCCCTGCCTATCGGTGGAAGGAGACGGCGCCCTGGGTCAAGGCGATCTCGCTCGCTCAACCGCGGAGGACGCGTTTGATAGACACAGGAGGGATGGAAGGACAGGTTGGTAAGGCTCCCTGGTCTCGCAATTTGTAATTTTTGAAAAATAGCGATCTGGAACCTATACTCAGATTTTGAGAAGGAATTGGAAGGGTTGGAGGTAGGGCTACTGAAACAGCTATGCTTCATTTGCTCGTGATATTATTTCCCCATAGGGCTCGAAAAGTTAGTTTCATTTGTGATGGAATATCGAACATGTCTTGAGGGTCGAGCATGTTTTTTCTGAGGTCATTTTAGAAATTGAGATTGTATGTGTTGGTGTACATACGTATTGAAATCAACATTTACTTCTGCCAAAAATTGGCTGATCCCTTGCGATAGCGAAGGACGTTACTGACGGACTCACGCTAGAGCAATATCGCAAAAATTGCTCCGTAGCAACTGTAAGAAGCATCATCGATATTGTTATGAACAAGCCATATTTGAACAAACAATTGAATTTTGTTTGCCGTAATGCCCAGTTAATGGACCATGATCGTAGTATCCTTCCTTTCGAATGACATTTACGTAACAATAGACACAATTTCGCACGCTTTCCTTACGCCAAAGATCTATGATACGAGAAATATCATATGAGCCTCAAAATTAAATGATTACCTTCAGCAACTTCACGGGCGGACTTGTTTCTTAAAATCAAGAAAATAAAAATACCTATTAATTGCTATTTCAATGCTCCCATTGAGAAAATCGTAATGACAATGCAGTAATTGTGATGGAATGCACACTAAATTACACAGGCGACTCCACTTGGTCGATGAGTGTGGGGAGGACTTCATTCTATTTATTGAGTGTTCTTCTGTTACTTCGTAATTAGGGCACAGATAAAGGCCGTCGTATCTATGTATAGAATCATCAGGGTCTCATGGAATATGGAGGGACATTGGTCATTCAGAATGAAAAGAATGAATGAAGCTGTCCGATTCCACATCAAACGTAGCTTAACTTTGTATCGTACGATCGCTACGCTTTCCGATGAAGATCATGGCCAACGCAAACCTTATAATTACTTATAGTCAATCAATGATCACAAATACTTCCTCGAAATAGATCGGGGAAAAGAGAACAGCGAAGAGAGCGAAAGCGACTGTAAGAGGTGGAGGGGGGATTGAAAGGTGGAAGAAAGGAAAAAGAGAATGTGAAATAACATGGAACTGTGAAAATATTCAAGAAACAGCAGTTTAATCAACACGCTCAGCAATCATGTTTTACTTAGCGGGTCCAGAATTTTAAGAGAGTTTTCTTTATATTTTTGACAAAACATAGACCACAAGCGAAAGTGGGATGATTGAATCTAGGAGAAAATAGAGGGTGGACAGATGACAGCCGTGGGCAAACATTCTTAGAGCTTCACTGGGGAAAAAGCGTTGGGGAACAAGATGATCGGAGGGAATGCGTAAGGAGAGAACGCTTCCCTCAGACGATGATGCGGTTGTGTCTCGAAACCGGTCGCGGGAAAGCAGCATACTATTTTGTGAAGTAGCAGGAGTGTAACCTATCCTACACTTCATGGGTCTCTGGAAATTGCAGGGAATACAGAATGTGTGTCGAGGAAACGTTTACTTCGTGTCATTTTCATTTTCATAAAACAATTCATATTATTCCAGGGTTGTAATGTAATTTTTGTAAATTGCTAAATATGAGGTCCTGTGAGTAATTTGCGGAATATAAAATCTGTGTCGAACCACAAGTCTCAACTGACTCGAGGACTCAGTCGGATATCGAGAAATCCCGGACTCGTATCTTGGCCCAGAAGAATGATTTATTTGCCGCTAAAATCTCGATCAATGCGTTCGGATTTCCATTCCCAAGCCACCTTAATGAAATAGAGATGGATTTCCCAACATGATTTCTTAATGATTATGTCAGCGGATAGAATGTGACCAATGAATCACGTTTTCATTCCTCACATGACTGCAAAAAGTGTAACTTTGCTCTTTTAGTTCTTTGCATCTGTTCCAAAATAAAAGATTTATTTTGAATTTGTTCCAAAATAAAAGAGTTGATAGAAAATTTAATGGCAATGGCCCATTTCCGATTGACACTGACTTCATTCGATGACCCAATCAGACATCTAATATAGCTTTGATTCGACCGTGATTAAATATTATATGTTTGGAAAACATTTGATTGAATTTATTTAACTGCTTTCACCTCATTATTAAGATATATTAAATTCTAGTAATCGACACATGACATATCGTTCAATTTGACCGTAGACATGTTCTGTTGTAAAAAAATGGTTCACATGCTGTAAAGAAAACGTTCAATATACTTTTATCAGAGGTAATTTTCAAGTGGAAACGACCACAGTATCAATCTAGAAAATGTTAACAATAAATATAATAAAAATAAATGAGGTGGTTAATGTAATAAAATTGAAATTAATGATTTTTATCTTGCTTCTTTCTGCTCCTAGTTGTGGTAAACTTGGTAGTCAAACATTCGAGACGAATAAATAAAAAAATTGGAGGAATCACCACAATGAATAGCACAAAATAGGATTACGTCCCTGGATTACAAATTAAACTCATTCAAACGATGCCCCCATGCCCTAAACATTAAGGATTGGGAGTATTTTTATTCGAAAAGGCCGACGAGGAGAGATAGAAATAACTAAGCTACTTAAACGAAAAGTGTTTCTTGTTTTTGTTTTTCCTTTAATTCGAATTACTTGTTTGAAGACGCTCAGGTACTGAACATTAAGGCTCGCGAGCGCTCCGTTTCGAGGAGGCCAAGAGGGAAGAATTACAATTACCCGGCAACTCTGCTGAGAAAATTTGGTCTCGTTTTTTTAAGTTCCTCCCCAGTGTTTAAAGACGACTAAGTCGTTATGACGTAAATTATTTTTAAAAATGCGACAAAGGGCGAACAATAAGTGCGAGGGAGTGAGGGCCCCACACCCCTCGATGCCAAAAGAGTAAAAGAGTATTGGGTCGTGTTCGGAGTATGAGAAATGTGAAGAGCGTTGCCGTGTTTGAAGTCTTGTGTGCTTGCTTGAATGAGGAGCCGAAGGGGCACAACAAAAGGGCGGATCAAAGGAGACGCGCGGGCAAAGGGACGGAAGATTAGGGTGCGCGAAGGGACAATGGGATGCTTTCTGCCGCGATAACTGTGTCAACAAGAGGGACACGGGAAGATGAATGAAAAAGTTCCATGGGATAACTCGAAAAGAGAGAATGGTATTGCTTCTATGCTAGTGATTAAAGGTTTGTGACCGAATATTCCAGAGGTCATTAGTAAAGGGAGTTATTTAAAGATACAGAATACATTGCGTTGTATTTTTTCAAAGAATAAATAGCGTCAAGAAAATTTAAAATTGGAATACACGCAAATGAAGGGCATGCGGTTTTTGAGAAATAGGAAGTCTGAGGTAAATACTAAAATAGGATTCCATAGTCAAAACTTTGATATGGAGCGTGGTTTTGTGAGGCGCGGACGCATGGCCATTGAAACATAGATTGGAGGCTTTTGAAATGAGGGTGTGGAGAAGAATGGAGAAGGTGAAATGGACAGAGAAGAAAACAAACGAAGAAGTACTTGGTATGGTGGGCGAAGAGAGGGGTTTGTTGGGAGAAATCCTATGGAGGCCGGAAAAGTTGATGAAGGGGGTGTTGACTGGCAGTGGGATGTTGAAGACTGTGATAGAGGGGAGAATGCTAGGCAAACGAGGAAAGGGCAGGAACAGGATAGGAATGTTGAACGGGATGAAGGGAGGAAGGAAGTACTCGGAGATGAAGAGGGACCGCATGTAGAGTGGGATGTCAGGTGTTTTGTCAGTAGAGACAAGTAAATATATCGTTGAACAGTTGTACAAACTGTATTCATCCGAAGCCTACTTTAATTGTAGATAACAATGGTAGTGGTATAGGTAAGAGAGCATCTCTTCTCCTTGTTTTCAACGATATTTAATATTACTAGTATCGTTAAATATGAGTACATTTCGGTTAAAATTTTAATAGTTTGGTGAAGTAATAAGTAATGGTTCTTTTTGTTAAGTTTGGATGAAATATCAAAGTAAACAAGGTTTTATAAAAAGTATCGGTGACAATTTCTCCCTGATGTGCACTGCGCGAAGTGCTGAATTCAGACCGTCGTCGGTTAAGTGTGATTGCATGATCGTAGATATTAAAAAATTGGCATTGATAAGACAGTGGCAGTGCACTCACCAATATCGCAAAAAAATTGGCGATGCGTAAGCTCTAAAGCGCTAAACTCGTCCTCCCGAAGGTCTTTGGACGGACGGCGAAGAGAACAGTCGAGTGTCTGCTTGAGAAGACCCTCTGCTTTGGCATCGCGACGATTTCCCAACCCCGTTACAGTCCCTCCTTGGCACCAGCAGGCTATATCCTATTCCAATAAGAGTGAAATCCTCCCTTCCTCAAAGGACACCAGCGTGGGGCCCATAAGTGCCGTCAAAGAAGCTTGCACGCTTGTACCCTTAAGGGCCTTCCTTTGAGAAGCATTGTAGCAGTACGAGCAGGTATCTGAAATGAATTTATTTTTCCGAAACATTTCCCGAAACTTTTTATGCAACCTCTGCATTATCCTGACATGGTTTCGATTCATAACTGTCGTTTTTGAACGATAGCCTCACAACGAGAGACTTTTTTAATTTTGACTGAGAATAGGTTTGGATGCCGATTCGTTAATTTTCGTTCCCCCAGTTCAAATAACAGGGTCCTCCACACAGTTTCCGGATCGGATGATTGGACTTTGTTGATTACTGCACGCCTTCCTCCTCTAAACATTCGGTAATTGGCACTCCCATCGGCCCTCTTTGCTTTGGTTTGGAGAAAGGCGCGAGCGGCAGGCGGCGGTCTCTGACTGGCTGGCGACTTGAATACGTGTGACGCAACATCCGCGAGCCGGCGAGGCGAACTTATGCGGCCATCGTCATTCATTTGAGTGTCGAAAGCGGAGAGGGAAGGGGAATCTCGCGGCGGATGGAAATTAACTCTAGAAAACAACTCGCGTCGTGTTTGTCAACAAATAACTGCGCGGAGCAACGTTACCACTTGGTTAAAGGCACGCCACTCAGTCGCACGGAGCGAATTAATTAAATTAGGGCGCCGTTGAGAGGAGCGGGCAATTGTTCGGGTGAGCACGGCGGAGTGGGAGTACAAATATGACGGGGAACGTTAAAAAACACATCCCGGGCTGATGCGAATGTATATACACGTCTCTGTCGCAATGTCGCAACAATTAGGGATCCCATGTGGGCACACCTAGCCGCTACTGCAAGTGACATTTGCTAGTTAATTGAGGGAATGTCCCTACATGAATGCCATTTTCATTTCCGTCATCTAAACTATTGCAGTCTATTAATGCCACTGAGGAAGTAAGGCATTGCAAAGTCGTATGATAACTTAATTAGATCGATAAAATGATATGTCAAACGTCGGGACAAATATTTTAGGTGAACTTGAGTCATTTGCATTTAAGATCACTATCTCCATCTATAAATCGAGTGAGGACCTTGTATTCACGCAAATAAACAAGTTTGGAATAAAAAGTGTCGGTAAAAATTTATTCCCTGAAGCGCATTGAGTGAAGTGCTGAATTCAGACCGCCGTCGGTTGTTAGGAGTGCGCATGATCGCATATATCGTACATCGGCATTGATAAGGTGACAGCCCGCACGCACCATAATCACTCAACATTTGGCGATGGGGAAGATTAAATGCGCCAAACACGTCCTCCCGAAGGTCTTTTGGATGGACAGCGAAGAGTAGAGTCGAGCGTCTGCTTGCGAAGACCTTATGCAATGACATCGCGGCGACTCCCCAACTCCCTTACAGTCCCCGACTTGACATCAGCAGATTATCTCCTATTCCCAAAAGTGAAATCCTCCGTCAAAGGACAGCGCCATTAGACCTTCGAAAAGGTCTGGACGTGTACCCTTCAAAACCTTCCGCAATCCACCTGCTGCCGTGGAGTCTTTGAGTAGCGGAAAAACCGCTGGCAAAACTATGTCTTCACCCAAGGTATGTGCATTGAAGTGCTTTTAGGCATTGTAGCAATACCTTTATTAAATACTTAATCTAATTTTCCAAAAAATTTACCGATACTTTTTATGCGAACCATGTATGCTATCATCCGGTTAAGTTGAGTTTGAGTGCTCATTTGTCGTGACCATACCAAGTAAGCAGTGCGAAATCGAGACATGGCATGTAGGTCGGAAGGCTTTACACGTTCGAAAAACCTCGTCTTAGCTGTCGCACAATACAAGATGATATTTACGCAGGGCGTATTTGCTATAGGCATGAGCTAAGGAGTGACAAATGTTTCGATTCATGTTGAACTTCTTCACTAAGCAGAACGCCGTACATCTACAGGCCCCCCTCTCGCGGCCCTTTACGCACGAATTACATTAGCAAATACGCGTTCAATTAAAGTTTTTTTATGTTGATATTTTAGTACCCTGAAAGCCACCACTAGGGTGTGTGGGAGGGGGTGAAGACGAATCAAACTAATTTTAACCCGAAAATTTTTATCCCTACCGCCTTTGGACAATGTTATTCTGATCTTTTATCGTTCGTGGAAAAAAATGACATCTTGAATCTATATCTGTTCTCAACTTAATCTTCATAATTTTATTTACATAATCTCTCGCCTACCGCGGTACGATGGGGGTAATAATACATTTTCGACATCGCTGCTAAATAGACCTCCCAATTTATCCAACAGCTTCAACATTTAATTTTACCTTCGCTCCATTACGAGATTCCTAGCCTAGCTGCTCTAATATTTTGGATCCGCTAATAAGTTTATCGAAACAACATTTTACAACTCTAGCTCCTCTACTCTGCAATCAATCTAACTTCATCAGGGGTCCCATTTACTTGTACCATATTCTATAAATGGCGCCTAACCGAAGACAGATAACATTTCTCTTTGACCTTTTCATCACGTTTACCTGGTACTCTTCTAATACATCATATCTTTTGTTAGCTTGTCCACGTATTCTCCGCACACACCCAGGAGAGATCATGAGGGAGGGTAACGCCTAGGTATCTAATTGAGTCTACACATTTCATTTCGTTGTTCCCGATGTAGTAGGCGTTCGGGTGGGAAATGCTCTTTTTTACCAAAAACCATCACTTAGCACTTTTTAAGTTTTAATCTAATTGCCAAGTATAGCACCTGCGTTGTATACCATAAAGGTCATCCGATAAAGCTGCTGTGTCCTCAGAATCATGAATATCACGGTAAATAAACGAAACATACTTGTGACGACTAACGGAGTCAATGTCGTTAACGTAAAGCAGGAATAAAAGAGGTTCAATAGCACTTCCCTGGGGAACACCTAAAGTAACTTCTGCTGCTTTTGAGCCACTCCATCTATGATTACTCTTTGTCCCCGACCATTCAACGTGCCTTTAATCCAACCCAGGATATTTTAATCTATGCCATATGCATTTAGTTGTGTGAGTAGTTAAATATAAACTTTGAATAAGTTACGTTGTAAGGCTTAATAAGACGAGGAAAGGTATAATTAACTTAAAATGTGAATCAAGTAAATAATTTTGTCGAGGTACCGTAGGAATCTGCAATTGTATTTTGGCAGGGCAATCTAAAGGGGAATGGATAACTGCTTTAACCGAGGTGTTATCACACCGTTCAACACGATGCTAGCTGGCTTTTAAGCATTGAAAACCAATCTTTGATTTATTACTCTGGTTCTGTGATTTTTACAACCGCGAAGCTGAACAATTTGGCAGTTGACTCCCGACATTAATAAACTACTGATGGAGACATATGAGTTTCTGTTTCTAGTAAAAAAAACTCAGGAGAAAACAGCAATGAAGCAATAAGAATCACCGGAGCTCAAAGGAAATGTACCTCAACGACTGGAACTTTGGATTAAAGGCAAAGGATTTCCAACTCAGCTGCCTCTCGTCATCTGAATGGACCAAGTCATACGCATTTGACCTTAAGCATGGTTGATTTCGTTACAGAGAGATGAGAGCAAAAACTCTTCAAGTATTTCTTTCGGTGATAAGATGCGCTCCACATGTAGAATAAATGAGAAGACTTATTATTCGATAAAAATGTTCGTATGCTATTTAATGATCTCCTTCATTCGGATTAGGGGGATGTAAGGTTTGTTTGCCGTGACAATTTTTGCAGTTGATATTAATTTTCAATTAGGCTTACGTTATGACATGAGGTTTTGTTTTTGATTGTAAGCAATTTAAACGCTCGAGTATGTTTACTTTTACTATTCACTTAATTATTACTCACTTTAAAAAAATTATATATTATACCAACGTAGAATATGGATGCATGAATTATCACAGCGTGTGCCGTGTTGTCAGTTGTCTTTGTGGCAGGGAGTCAAAATGCTTTGGATTACCTAGCAGCACAAATATGAATACTGACAGTGAAAAAATAATGTGATTGGGTCTGAAAATAAATCGTCGAGTTGCCGTTTATTTCCATGACGCTTCAAGCCATCTTAGCTCTTGTTGGTACTTACCGAGTAATTACTTTCATTGAGCGATCTTTTTACTCAGGACTGAAGTAGAAATTCATTTTGATTATGGTTGGTATCGCTGGTAATGCTATCTTAGCAAAGATAACGACTGATTCTTCTAAATTACCGTCTAAGCTATACTCTATATATGTATATATATATATATATATATATATATATATATATATATATATATATATATATATATATATATATATATATATTTATATATTAATTTATTTCTTTATCCACACACACCCGTCTACAATCACATTATTTTGAATTGACACTCCATGCCAGTGTTGAAAGTATTCTTCCTTTCGACCTCATTTGCCGCACTGGACGGCCCTAATCCGGGTCATGACCCCGAGCAGTAAACTGCCGCCCTTAGTTGTTGCACCCTATCGCCCCACCCTTGAGCGAAAATTGAGAGAAGGAGGGAATGGCCACTCGTCTTCTCGCCGATCTCCTCTCCACGCTGTCGCGCACGCACGGGGCACCGGCAAGAGAGTTGTTTAAACGCAGCCTTTGTTCGGAAAAAGAAAGCGCGGGAAATTGGCCGAATCGCACTATTTATTAATACGATCCGAGGGCGGGATGATGGAGAAAGTACGGGAGATAGGGAACAAATTTCCTCTCGAGTAGGGTACATTTTTTCCTATAGAAGATTTTCCTTTTTCTCCCTCGGAAACCGAACAAATGGAAGTTATAAAAGCAATAATAAACTCTGGAGAGGATTTGAACGAATGGTAATGGTTTCTCCAGTTTGAAGACTTTTTGGATTGTTGAGATTTCAAGCCAAATGGAGTCGTCGGCCTTTTCTTTTCGGCGTTAAAGGTCTCACGGTGCCGCAAGTTCATCTCACCGGAGTGCTCCGTTCAACATTCCTCTCCGCCGGCGCGTGGGAGGATGCCGGGAATGGATCGAGGCGTGACGCGGGTAGGAATGGCACCCCGACCGACCGAATGTGAATGCCCCCCCTTATCGCATGCTTCCCCTCCTGACTCTGCATTCCCGTGACAGGGAATGGTCACCGAAGGAATCGCGGAGAATGGCAAATGAAATAATCAGGCTCTCACCTCTCTGCATAAGGGGGGGGGGTAACCACGGGGCCTGTCCAGCAAGTAAACACCGTGAGAAGCAATGAAGGGAGCCAAATGATGGCTGTATTGACACACCACACAGTTAGTCAGCGCGCCTCGACCTACAGTATTTGGAAGGTCACGCCGCTTGTAGTTTGTTATTCAATAGCGAGCCAAAGTGAACAATACAATTGAAATTTCCACCAAATCTAAAGTTCGCGAAGTGATTAGGGTTTTACTAATAGCAAACTTCATAGCTTCTGACATTCATCATCATGAAATTTGAGCTCTCTACGGACCGAATGACCTTCTTGACAAGAATTGAGAAGACCTCCTTAGTGACGAGAGCTGTTGTATCAGTATTGCCATTAGCATAAAAGTGGACGGACTTATGTCCGCGATGAGGACAGAAGTGGTTCCCCATCTATGGTGAACAGTGTAATGCGCTAGAAAATTGACTAAAAGGTTCGTGAAAACCGGCGTTTTGCGAAATCTGAAATCTTTTGAAAGTTTTCCACAGTTTTCTAAGATTCTGTTGCATGTAAACACGACTGAAAGGTTTGGCTTACGACATGTTTTGTGCTCGTCTCTACGAGGAACTTCAAGATGTCGTCCTCGGATGGCTGCGATCTCAGGCGGCGGATTTAATGCTGAAGGCATGTGAAAACTAGTTCAAAGATATGAAAATCTCTAACACCCCCTCAACCACTCTTACCTCCTGAATTCCCTTTTCCTTCCTCCATGGAATTCCCAAAAACCTTCAATACACGCCCATAGCCTTGCTCTGGCGATCAAGTTCCGAAATCATACCTTTCGAAGCCAGGATTTAAAGTGTTGATAGAGCCTTTCTTCACATTTTGAGAGATAGTAAGTGCTTTGTTGAAATCGTTTGGTACGGCATGAAGGAAGAATCAAAGACTTCGCGTGACCAAACGAAAGACCTTATTGCTGTCGCTTAGTTTCGCTAATCTCTCGTATCATCTGGACGTTCGCAACACTGGAGCATAACAATGAGTCCAGGTGATGCCATAGTTTTGCGAAACCAATCGGCAACAATAAATTCTTACTTGTGAAAACGCAAAGTCTTTGATTTTTTCTTCGTTGTTTTCTCCTCATTTTAATTAAGATCTTTTCTCCAGGTCTTAATATCTCAATTTGTGTGCTAAATATACTTTTTTATGCAGGCAAAATTTTTGGCGTATCTACCTTTGCTACTCTCTTCTAAAAACTAAGTCCTAAATTGTTACTATTTCTATTCATTTTTGACCTCCAAATGTAATGCTTAAAATTCTTTACGCATTTAATGTACAACTTATTCGTTTTCCTGTAATTGATTCCCACCCCATCCCTGCACAAATGGTCCGATGATGATTTCAGCAATTTGTGATGCCCTAGCGTATTAGCTAATTAAATCAATTTAATCCACATATATGAATTTAATTGTTCCTCATCTACTTTCATTATCTAAAACTGTCCGAATGTACTTCTTACTATTTTTATCTTGACAATCGCAGTTGATAATTCCCTGAACAAAGATTTTCTCTGCATTTGAATCAGTAATTAATATGAAACTTCCCAGTCACTATTTGTAATATCTATATTACTTAGCGATCTTATATTCTACCTGCTTGTTATTGTTAGAAAACTCCAGTGAATACGTCTTTAACTGAAATTGGCGAAGAGAAATGTTATCTGTCGTTAGTTAGGCCTCATTTGGAATGTGCTGCTAGTATTATATGGGATCCTCACGAACTTTGATTAATTTTCGAATTGGATAGCGTGCAGCTTAGAGGAGCTAGAAAAACGTTGCTATGATAAACTTAGTAGAGTATCCAAAATATAAGAGCAGCTAGGCTGGGAATCAATAACGGAGCGAAGGTTAAATTACAGATTGAAGCTCTTGCATACATCGGAAGGTCTCTTTAGTAGTGGTGATGTTGAAAATGTATTCTTACCCCCATCCTACTACGTTAGGAGAGATCATGCTAATAAAATTAGAGTGATTAAGTGTAGAAAAGATAAATTTAAGATGTCGTTTCTTCCACGAACGATAGGGGATCATTATAATATTGCTCGACCGCGGTAGGGTCATACTCGGGTAAAATTATTCTGGTGTGTATTCACCCCTTGCCACACACCCTGGCGGTGGCTTGCAGGGTATATATAAATAAATAAGTAAACATGGTATGGTTCAAAATGTTACCATGGAAGGAACGTACACGAGCTATTTCTATATTTTAATTTTGTAACAAATATTATGTACATACAATGTACGCATGGCTGTTTGTATAAGAAGTGTCGCGAAAAGTTTCGGAAAAATAGATTTATTGCAGGTATTGCTAAAATACCTAAAAATTATTCAATCAGCACGTCCCTTTAGCGTCGACATGCTTTTGCCAGTGGCTTTTCCACGACCACAATGTACGGCCGAGCACTTTAGCCAATTAAGTTACCGATGCGTCCTCTTACACTCCGATAATTTGGGAGCTTTCTACAGGAACCAGACATTGTGAAGAAATGCCACAGGCAGTTGCAGTCGTGCGCGTTGCGCCATAGTCCACGAGGTTAAAGCCAACTTTTAAACACTATGATAAGTTCCGATAAAACGTATTGTCGCGACATCTCACGCAGTTTCTTGGGATTGATCTGATGTGTATTCACCCCCTGCCACACACTTGACCGGTGGCTTCCCGGATGCTGAAAACATTTTACATCTAGATGAATGTAACTGCTCACGAAAGGGGCCAATTGGAGTTTTGTGTTTGGGAGTGCAGAACTCGGTACTCACGTAAGATGTCTAGCCTGACGGATTTCTCCACAGGCTGTGCCAGCTTGGTGTTCGACGCTTGGCACCTCAAGATGGCATCCAAGTGCCGCCTCCGGACGTCCTTCACTTCGAGGCGGTTGACGGACACACCGCCAGGTGGCCGGCCGTCCTCCACCGAGACTCCGTCCACCAGGGCATCCCCGATGAACCAGGACACGGTGGGCGGAGGCTTCCCTGCAGCCGCCAGATGGAAGAGAAGACGGGTGAGTTTCATTGAAGCCAAAGACATGGAACGTGGGAAAGAGAAGGACAAACACCCAAACACTTGTTGACGCTTCGAGCGCCCGAGGTGTCTTCTTCAGTAGTGGGAATGTTGTCGACTGATCGTGCCCTCTGTTGAGGGAGCGACCACTAGAGTCGACGGCAAAGAGATTGGAATGATGGACCAACTTCAATGAAAACATCACGGACTATTAGTAACCAACATAGTAGTACATGATTTGCATACAATGTGTCAGAAAAATTGATTAATGTCAGATATTACTACATTGCCTCGAAATTCTTTAATCAGTCCCTTTAGCGTGAGCACAGTTTTGCCCTTGCGGCTTTTCCACGACTTGGAGGTTCCCTTGGAAGGTGGGAGGTCCTTAAGGGTCCTTAAGGTATCAATCTTCATCCCAATATATCTCCTGATAAATTACCATGGTACCCGCGAACATCCTAATCTGACTTTTTCACTTCGCGGTTCAAATCGTTAACAAAAATAAAGAAAAGTAACGGCCCGATTACACTTCCCTGAGGTACCCCCGAGTTGACTCCTATACTGTCGGAACTAGCGCCGTCAAGGACTACCCTCTGTTTCCGCTCTGAAAGAAAGTCTTCAACCGAATTTATTGCACCCTTGTTTATACCCGCGACCTTTAATTGAGCGGGTTTTTTGTATGAGCGGGTTTTCCTGAATCCGTGTTGATTGTCACTTTAAAGTTAGTGTTATCAATGTATCTCATTATGGAACTGAAAAGTATGCGCTCTAAAATTTTACAACACATAGAAGTGAGAGAAATGGGCCTGTAATTACTGGGGTCCTCCCCTCCCACCACTTTTAAAAGTAGGCGTTATTTGCGCGGTTTTCCATTTCATAGGGACCTTGCACTCTGTGAGGGAATTGTTAAATATAGCTTCGAGGTACTGGCTGAGGGGTAGGAATAAAATGTTTTATCACCCTGGCTGGCATTATTTTGGGACAATGGGATTTGTTGGGTACACATTGATTGAGCAATTTGACGATTGCTGGTTCGTCCGCTGTTATATTTACCTTGGGTTCAGTGTGTGTTTTGTGAGAAACGTGGTGGCAAATCAGCCGTGAAACGCTTCGCTACAATATATTTAGAACGTTAATTTTTCCCTCACTGCCAATTGAATCATATTCTTACAAATCCCTAAAGTAAGCCACGGTTTGCTTAACCCCTTTTACTTCCCTAACATGTGAACAGAAAGCTTCGGGGTCAGTACTCAACTACTAGCAGAGTACTTGACGTTTAAAGTCTAGTAAGGCGCTACGTAATTGTGTTTTGGTTTCAATTTTATAGGATCTCAAGTTGCCCACATGGGCCATGACCTGCAGCCTAGAGCACTTCGTGCCCTTGGTCGCCATCGCTCTCGTCACCTGAGGGACTCCGGTGACCAGACAGGCACACGTTGATCGACGCCTACGCGGCGCGCCCTTTCACTCAATGAGACCATCACTCGGCGGATATTTGAACTACCAATCACTAACGTTCCCTCCCTTCCCGTCCGCTGACGAATGTGCATAAACAGTCGATTAGTATCTATTTGAACTGTTTTTCCTTTCCAGATAATTATCATCTCATTAATCTCTATCGTATAAATAAAATTAATTACTTCTATTTCTAAATCATATGAGTTCAATAAAGTGAGGGCGGAAAAGCATATAAATCATAATGTAGCTGTATTTATCACGGTATTGAAGTTTATGCCAATTCATACCAAGATTTTTGTGACAAGGATGTTCGTCTATTAAACAGTCATTAATGACCGAACTGAAGTTACTTGTAGAGAGACAGACCCAGTTTAGGACTATATCCCATGCTTCAGCACTCGCTATGCGCATGAATAAAATGAAGCTGAAGGGCCGTTTCGTGGGAAAATGGTGTATATGGTCTGCTTCATTGGAAGCAGAAGTACTATGGCAAATAAAATGAGGTAATTGCACGATTGACCTAGTGTTAAAGGCGTGAAATTAAGCTATCAATATCGCCTATTTTTACGACTGTAACTCTAATGTAATAGTAGAATAGATAGGTTCGCACTCCTTATTTTAAACGAGAAGAATGGGCGTGCCTCGGAGGATTTTGAGGTGTGGTGTCGGATAAGTGCGGTTTGAAAAAAGGAAAGGAGAGCAAGTGAGGAAGTCCTAGCTAAAATAACAGGAGAGGATTCATCTGCATCTGCACAATACCCCACATGCCTCCGCAAGGGCATGTGACACGACCCTCGATCCAAAACGCGTTCAGGATTCATAACGAAATCCGCAATTCCGTCGCCTCGTTTTATTTTTTAACAGTGACAGATGGCGCTCAGCTCGATCGTCGTAAAAAAAATGCCAATCCGACGTGGCGAGGGTCAAATTCAATTCCCTTTAATGGCAATGGCGTGACAATCCGAGAGAAGAAGTGCCCTCCCTCACGAATATGATCGTGATAACCGAGTACTTTTTCGGTGTCGGCCACGCTGAGTGCGATAAATAATCACTGCAATCATTCGAGTATTACCCTTGTTGAGTTGCCCAGTGAAGGTGCCCTGAGGAGCTCTTTTTCTGGAAAATTGGTGAATTTCGACGACTTGCATTTCGGGGTCTCATCCAGTATTTGGCTCCAATTTACTCGGACAGCTTTTATATGTCATTAATTCGCTATCTTTTGGAAAACTATCCGTTTAGAAAATTTTACTCGTGATGACTGGCGCAGTCACAGTAGCCGTTTCGTTTTCCCTTTTCTGTTTACGGCGCAGAAAATGTATCTTTATTTCACCAGCTGCGCTGGGGCACTACAATGCGCTTGGGTCCTCTATGCTCGACATCGAAATAATTACTCCGCGATCCACCAAAGAGGTGATTGGCAAGGGGTGCGAGCAATAGGTGGGAAAGGTAAGTGGGTGATAAGGGAGGATAGAGGAGAGGAAGGGGAAAGGGAAGACATCTAGTAAAAATCTATCAAATAACGTGCAAATACATGCTGAAGGAAGAATCATTTCAAAACTAGGGTTGATTCACCCAATAAGTTGGTTATTTTTGACTCGAAAAAAGGGTATACTATATAATGAACCACAACCATTTATACCACATGCTATGTTATATTTTAGTGCAGTGTGCAGTAAGTCCTACTGCGCCGCAGTGTGCATTTCTTTGTTTATTTTATTGATTTATGTACCCTGCAAGCCACCGCTAGGGTGTGTGGCAAGGGATGAATGCACACCAGACTAATATTTACCCGAACATGACCCTACCGCGGTCGGACAATGCTATTGGGATCTCTTATCGTTCGTGGAAAAAATGATATCTTAAATCCATCTGTTATGCACTTAATCTCTTTAATTTTATCGACATGATCTCTCCTTCCGATTGGGGCCATATCGATTAAAATATCAAGGAAAAAGTATCACAAAGAGGAAATACGGATTAAATTGGGGACAAAGACTTCTGTGGTCAGCGTGAAACGTTTGATGCAAACCTAAATCTTTGAATAAATCCACCGGAAAGGCCATATACGAGGGTCATCCGGAAAGTAGTACCCGTTCGTGAAATAAAGACACAACAGTAAATATTAACAAACATAAAAAATTTTATTTGAAAGAGGATACTTTAAACTACTTCTCAACATAATCTCCAAGCAAATTAAGGCATTTGTCATAACGTGTGACAAGTTTCTGTATTCCTGCTGCATAGTCCTTCGCCGCCAGCTCATTGAGATACGCGAGGGACCCATCTTGCACAAATTTTTGCATAATGCAGATGGTGTTTAACAATTTCATGAACAATTGTTCGAGAAACATTGGGAAAATGCTCACAGATGTCATCAATTGTGACGCGCCGATCGTTCCTCACGAATTCGTCAACTGAGCTCACCAGTTGGTCTGTAATGACAGACGGTCTCTCCGAACGCTCATCGTCGTGTGTGTTCCCCCTCCCCATGTTGAAGTTGCGACACCACCGCCGAACAGACGACTCGTCCATTACATTGTCTCCATACACCTCCTTTAATTGGCGATGAATATCACATGGGCGAACGTTTCTTGCATTGAGGAATTTAATCACTGCCCTCACTTCACAACTGGCGGCGTTCTCAATTTTTTTAAACATTGTAAACAATCACAGAAACAACACAGGCAATGCTAGCGTCACGCAACTTGGCTCAGAGAAGGCAGACAAGCCACTGAAGCTATCTGACCTCGTCCAGCGGCTACTCGCGTCGTCAGCACTTCATGCGGCACGAACGGGTACTACTTTCCGGATGACCCTCGTAATTTTGTCCCTGCTGTCTGGCTTTCCAATATGGAACTGAAATTTCTTTCCACGATGCGGCTAGTGAAATGAATTAATATAGATCTGCGTTTCGACTGTGTTCTAATCGCGAAACATTTTATTTCGAAGCACAGAAGTATTTTGCGAACCAATTTCGCCGTAATTTCTTCAGTACTAAAGCTCTCTTTTTTGCGCAAAAAAATTTCGGAAACTAGCAGAATTTCTGTTTTTAAGTCGGCCCAATCGGACGCGTACAGGCATTCCTTTAATCCTCTGTAGGCATTGAAAACGTCTACATTTAATGTTTCACTCCCGGGATTTCGTCCACTGATCTCTTGTCCTTTTTCCTTCTTTTGCTTCATAATTGACAAGCACCGTCGACAGTTGGTCTCGTTCGATGGAAATTTCCCCTCGAGTCTCGATTCTCTTAACCTACTCATGGACATATTTTTCAATTCGAAATCTTCCGTCGCCTACCACTTATCATCCGGGGCATTATGCGTCTCCAAGCACGCGTGGCCCCCCACTGGCGCTCCCGCTTTGATGGGATGTCGTCGTTTCGCCGTGAGTGGCGCCTCTTTTGAGTACTTCTTAAGAGCTTCGTTCTCTTTATCCATCCCCTCGAAATTCTTCACGTTCATTCCTTTCCTCAAATTAATTGGCATCATCTTAACTTTTCTCATTTTTTATTTGATGCAAAAAAAATGTTTGTGTGCAACAGCCTTTTCCCTACAGAAGTTGGGCATGCATCGGCAAAAGTTGTATTCGGGTGTATATTTTTCGAAAGAAAATAAATTCGAACGTAAAATTGTCTCTCATCTCGAATACTTTTTCAATGTGAAATCATATTTCGGGAAATTATCGACTAATATTCATAAATATGTGCCGATAAAATTCAAGCGTACTAATGCGTCGGCTAAATCGAGTGGCTATCCGATGATACAGGGGTACTTAATGATTTTATGAAATATTGAATGAATGTAAAACTCCAATAGCCGTAAACAGTTTACCTTTCTAAACAAAGTACAAATGAAATTAGTTGGCTGGCGCCACAAGTCAAGAAGGGGTAAAAGGTAAAAAAAAAGGAGAGGATAAGAAGGGTGAATACGAATACGCGTATTTCGGCCACAAAGTAGCCCTCTTCAGCGTACTGAAGGGTAATCGTCACGACAACACAAGTCGAAGTGAGCTGAAGAGGGCTACTTTGTGGCCGAAATACGCGTATTTGTATTCACCTTTCTTATCCTCTCCTTTTTTTTTACCTTTTACCCCTTCTTGACTTGTGGCGCTAGCCAACTAATTTCATTTGTACTTTGTTTAGAAAGGTAAACTGTTTACGGCTATTGGAGTTTTACATTCATTCAATATTACTAGCCGTAAGAGCTCATTTCTATCAATATTACTTATGAAATAGATAATAATTTATTATTAAGGTTTATTAAGTAATGTGAATTGGATGCCGGAGTAAGAAACAAGTGAGAGATAAGTTTCCTTCCCTTGTTTGATCATTAGAGTCGAACGATGAAATGGAGGTTTGAGTTACGAGTGGATAATTTGCAGGAAGTGTTTGGTCGATATAGACACTTCTGGGAAATGCGGTCATTCACATGAGAACACTGGGAGACTCGATATTAGAAGGCCACTTATTGAAAAAATGTACGAATATGACGGTTTGAAAAATCAAGCACGCGTTTATGGAGAAGAGAGAGCGGAACGATGCACTCTTGAAATAACTATTAGAACCCCAAATGCCGGTATATTATCGCAAGGGGAGAATGGAATCAATGAGAAATATTAATTCCGTCTTTTTGTTCTAACGGTCATTCATTGGGTCCCGTCCAATTTTCCTCCCCCCCTTCCTCCCTCTCCCTTCACCCCTATATACACCGGGTTTCCTCGATTCGATTACTTGTCAACCTCGCGTTGAAGTTGTTTTTCTCCCTTCAGAGCACTGAAGGGCGCCACTTTTTGGGTTCGAAATACGCGTTCCCGCTTTGCTCACCATTGTGTTTCCTTAGTTTTGAAATGACACTTTGCCGTCCCCCTTATTTTCCATTTGTTTCTTTTTTTTGACAGAAGGGGTTCATTTCCAACCATTTTCGGATTTGACAACGCCATCAGGGCAGTGTCCACTTCATATTCCGAGTGTTGCATTGCTATTCTGTCGAACCTGAGTGAGTGAGTGAGCGTTTGCAGTATTCCCCCCGGAGTAGATCCCTGGCCGCCTGGATCTACGAGTATACACTCTTATTTCTTCGCAATCGCAAACCTATTCCCTCCATTCCTTGTTAGCACGTAAGCGGTTAAGGTAGCCCAGAGCTGGTCACTGGTGACGGAAGAACTTCCCCGCGAACCACTTTGGGCCAACCAGTGTAACTGTGTGTGTGTGTGAGTGTACTGGTAAGTTCGCGAATATCGTCCTCGGCATTAGGATTGATTTCCTTATAAACCTATTCGGGAAATTTCACCTCCATTTACGTAAATATGAGTGTCTCAATGTTTTTTGAATATGCGTCCGATATCACTGGCGAGGGATTAACTTTCCCCGTTAATCACCACACCAATCTCAATATTCCCCCTTTTTTACTTCAGTAGTGGTGTAAAAAAACCCTTGACGACTTAAGGAATCAATATAGTCAGTCTAAAAAGAGGCCGTAGGAAGCCTCAATTCATCCTTTCCATGAATATTGTTGTACATGCTAAGTTTTGGACCGAAACGTCACTACATATTTTTGGAAAAAGGATTTCATCTGTGGAAATTACCTGTTCGGAAAATTAGATTTGCAATGGCGGAATGTGGATATATCCTCCCTAGACTTAACCCGCGAAACGTTCCCGCGATGGGGGCAGCACTGTGCAACATTATCAGGAAATGCTTGGCCTGAGCGGCCCTCTGGTTTTTGGAATCCCTCGAGTGAATTGGAATCAAGGGTCAATCAGGTCTGGGAATCAACCAGGTCTGTCCAGAAGTAGTAGAACTTGTTTTTCCCCGGATAGACTGACTGGTGGCCTGCGGTTTCTCTGGCTGGGTTCGAGGGGGGGGGGGGAGACTCGGGAAAGGCTGGAGGCAATTGGCTCCCAGCCTTCGTGGAGTGCGAATCACTCATTTTGCGAGACCTCCATAACCTCAACTCATCGCGCTCCGTAGTGAACCGGTTATTTGAATAGCGCTACGCCATTAAAATTTTGCGTGAAACTGGATAAAACTGGGAAAGAGACTGATGGCATACGCAAGGCAGAGTCTTATGGTGATAACGCCAATTGGTAGATCGGGTGTGTTTTTGAATGGCGCAAGTTGTTTGGGTCGGGAGGGTAGAGAAGATGTTTGAAGAAGCCGAACGTTCAGGACGACCTTCGACCTCAAGAAGTGATGAAAATCTTGCGAGAGTGAAGACTTGGTTGGACAGTGATAGCAGATTAAGTGTTCGCATGGTTCCTAATGAACTTGGAATCCCTAAAAGTGATGTGCATCGACTTGTGACCGAAAACGTGGGCATGAGGAAGGGTGTGTGGGGGGGGGAGTTAAGTGCCGCGAGTGCCTTCGGACGAACAAAAGGAAACTCGCACGCGGATCTCTGCCGAGAGCTTCTCGACCACATGAGGAGTGAGGATCCAAATGTTTTAGACAATGCCCCACCAGACCTTTTCCTCTTCTCCCGCCTCAAATCCGTGCTGAAAGGACGCCGCCATGGCTCAGCGGAAGCGTTACAGCAGGATGTGACGAGGGAGCTTAGCAGCATTCCGGGCACCGTCTTCCAGGTGGCGTACGAGGCGTGGAAAACCCGCTGACAGTGGTGCTTGGACGCACAAGGGTGCTACTTCGGAGACTTTTGAGTGCATGCATCAATTTTGGCAATAAACATTTCGCAATCGACTCAGTCCTACTACTTCTGGGTCAGACCTTGTATGAGGGCTTCGAGCAGGGGCGTGGTAACTTCATCATGCTTCCCTGCTCGTTCCTGATAATCGTGCCAACCGCTCTCATGTAACTGACCTGGTAAAGGTTGATTGATAATATTCATCATTCCGAGGAAATATTTATTTTTTGTGATTGATGGTTGAGGCCGAGACTTCGTGGAAATCCATTGCTTTTACTTTTTATTGAAAACCTGAGAACAGTCCAGATGCGATATTATTCGAAGAAAAACCATAAATGCTGATCCTCAATTTATGAATCCAACGAATTCCTTTAATGGCGTAGGAATTCCTGATACGTCGACGGAATGGATTCATGGAAAATTAAAAGATGGCATTCGGTGCGCGGGGAATGCCGCCGCACCAATATTGATTTTTCGATTCTTTCGCGTGAATGCTTCGCGCATTTACGTATGTACATGGCTTTGCTTCAAGTGAAGACTCCATCTTCGCATTTTTTTTGTTTTTTAGAAATAAATTTATTTATTTTTTGTGATTCTGTCGTTGATTTATTGTTCGTTTTTCTAGACTGGTTAATATTGACACCATCCATGATCGAAGCGAAAAATGCTTAAAAAAGTACGTAGCTGAGCTCTCAAGTGTTTCGCGCAGTGTTGGTGTGCCGCTAGCATTTCTTGTGGCGATTTTTTATTCGTGTTCAGCTGTGAGGAGTGGTTTTCCGATTGAAAGGTGACGCGTTGACAATATTTGCATTTTAGTTTTAGAATAGCTCATTGGAATTCATGCGATGAATGCATTCGTCCGTCAACCTGTACTACCATATTGCATCCGTGCCTTGTTTTTTTAAACATGATAAAAAACCTTTTGTCTGTTTAAATTATTTATTTCATCATATAATTTGTGAGAAAATGCTGAAATATAATGTTCCTTGGCACGAAATAAATCTAAATTCTAAGAGTGAAGAATATATTTATTGGTTGGCGATTTGGGTTAAGTGTTGATGCTAGTTTCCCAGAGAACGTATCCCAATAAAAGCGTTTTTGAATGGTCACCGTTGCCAAGTTCTGAGAAACTGTCGGGGATTACCTCGTGAGAGACCCATTTGCGGTAAACCCTTCCCTATGCGATCTTTTCTCTCAATGGCGGCAGTGGCATGTGTGTTCCTCTTATGTCCCCCTTCCTATGCAATTGATTGTCTTCTCGATTCTAGTCTTTGAAATCGTCTTTTAAGCGTACTACGTGGTCTGTGAAATAAATACGCGAACTGGTGTAATCTGGCGGCCACGGAGCGAACTATAGTCGCACCCACTAGCGGCGCTAGTTGCCTGAGACCCAATGAGCCGTCTGTGCTTGGCGGATCGTCGAGCTGTGCGTATGGTGCCAGTTATGCTTATAGTTTCTGTTGTCCTTGTTTTTTACTTTTTGTTGAAAATGGAAATTCACGAAATCGCGGAGCAACGAATCAGCATCAAGATTTTGGTGACTTGCGGTAAAAGTTATCAAGAAGTTACTGAAATCTTGGCAATGTTCTGAAGAAAACATCCGTTTTTAAGTAGCTTACACGTTTTAAAGATTGTCGTATAAAGATAGTACCAGCAAACAAAAACAAAAACATGGAAACTATGTGTGTGTGTGCATATATATATATATATATATATATATATATATATATATATATATATATATATATATATATTTTTAAGGTAATCTACCGGTTAAGGTAGGTTTTTGGATGGACACAACTACCAAACAAATATTTTATTTCTCCTAACAAAACACAATATCCATCATCCTACTCTATATCAGGTCCCTCTTCATCTCCGCGTACTTTCTTCCTCCCTTCATCCCGTCCAACATCCCTATCCTGTTCCTTCCCTTTCCTCTTTTGCCCAACATTCTACCCTCCATCACAGTCTTCAACATCCCACTGCCGGTCATCACCCCCTTCATCCACTTTTCCTGCCTCCATAGGATTTCTCCCAACAAACCCCTCTCTTCGCCCACCATACCAAGTACTTCCTCATTTGTTTTCTTCTCGGTCCATTTCACCTTCTCCATTCTTCTCCACACCCACATTTCAAAAGCCTCCAATCTACGTCTATCCTCCTGCTTCAATGACCACGTTTCCGCGCCGTACATAGCTACGCTCCATATCAAAGTTTTTACGAGTCTTTTCTTAACATCCTTACTCAAAGTCCCCGTCATCAACTCCCTCCTCCTTGTGAAAGCCTCTTTGCCTAGCGCAATTCTTCTCCTTACGTCCCTACTACTTTGACCGTGTTGGTCCAAAACACTACCGAGATACGTAAACTGTTCTACCTGCTCTAGTTTTTGCCCTCCTATTTTAATGTTAAGCTTGCCCTTTTTCTTTCTAGAAAATCGCATAACCTTTGTTTTCTTAATATTGATTCTCATCCCATACCTGTCGCACTGAATTTCCAATTCACTCAGCAATGCTTGCAGCCCCTTGGCTGACTGACAAACTAAAGCTTGGTCATCAGCAAACCTAACTGATTTTACGAATCCCCCGCCCACTTTCATTCCTACCTCGAGTTCTTCCCATGCCTCTTTGATCATTTCCTCTGCATACAGGTTGAACAGCAACGGTGATAATGGGCAACCCTGCCTTACACCCCTTCCTATCACTGCCCATCCTGACTCCCCGTTTCCCACCCGCACCTGAGCAGTCTGAGACATGTACAGGTTGCGGATTAGCCTCCTTTCCCTCCAATCTATTCCTATTTTCTGCAGAATACTCATTAGTTTTTCCCAATTCACTCTATCAAACGCTTTTTCGAAATCTACGAAACAGGCAAATACCTCCTGGTTGTGTTCTATATTCCTCTCGATTAATAATCTCATTACTGCAATGGCATCACGCGTACCTCTCCCCTTCCTAAACCCAAACTGATCATCCCCTAAGTAATCATTTGCCCTACTCTCTATCCTTTTGTTTATGATCCTGAGAACAACTTTAGCTGCGTGGGATATCAAACTAATTGTCCTGTAGTCCTCACATGACGTGGCCTTTACCTTTTTCGGAATCGGAACTAAAACTGCTCTCACAAAGTCTTCCGGCCAGATTCCCTCCTCATAAATGCTACGGATCAGCCCATATAGCCTCTTCCTCCCACATTTCCCTAAGCATTTTAAAAGTTCCACGGGAATGTTATCTACCCCCACGGCCTTATTTAGTTTCATCTCCCTTAATGCCCTTTCTATCTCATTGTCTAGTATGCCTGGACCTAAGCTGTCTTCCTCTACGTCATTTTCTTTTTCAATGTCTAACTTTGTAGGTCTGAGTTCTTTACTATACAGTTCTTCTATATACTCCTTCCATCTCTCTTGGATCTTTCCTGCGTCAACTATTACCTTACCCGCCTTATCTCTAACTGTTAGCATAGCTCTTCCTTTCTTACTTCCCGATAACGATTTAACTTTGCTGTACAGCGCACCGAATTCACCCTTCCTCTGCAGACTTTCCATATCATCGCACTGCGTCTTCCACCATGCGTCTTTTGCCTTATTTGTTGCCCGCCTCAATTTATTGTTCAATTCTTTGTACTTCATTTTGCCTAATTCTGTATTTATATTCTTCCATTTTCGCCGCCCATCCATCTTTGTAATCATCTCATCCGTGATCCATGGTTTCCTAGTCCTTTTAGCGTTAACGGTTCCAATAGTGTCTTTTGCGGCTTTAGACAACCCTTTCTTGATCATTTCCCATTTTTCTTCGATAGTACTAAGCCCCATGCCATCCTCCATGATTTCCTCTACCGCCTGTTTGTATTCCTTCCTTTTCAACCCATTTAATGCTTCTACATTCCATTTTCTAACTCGCCGCCCCTGCCTTATCTTTTTGAAACGTACGCTACATTTCATAACAACTAAATTGTGGTCTGAGTCCGCATCCGCCCCCGGGAAGCTGTGGGAATTTATCACACTGTTCCTAAACCTGTGTCTAACCAGGATATAATCTAGCTGATATCTTCCTGAGTCACCTGGCATTTTCCATGTATACCTGCGTCTTTTGTGGTGTCTAAACCAAGTGTTGGTGATGACTAACCCCTGTCTCCTGCAGAACTCAACTGCTTTCTCCCCGCGGTCATTCCTCGTGCCTAAACCGTAGTCGCCCACCTCATCACCATCTCTTCCTTCGCCTACCGTCGCATTCCAATCCCCCATCACTATCAAATGTTTCCCTGCAGGAACACACGCGATCATGTCCTCTAACTGATCGTATATCCTATCGACCTCTTCTTCCTTATGGTTGCTCGGTGGCATGCATACCTGAATAATAACTAAGTTCGTCGGTTCTGCTTTTATCTCCACTAGTAGTATTCTATCCGTTACCTGCTCTATGTTGACTACGCTTCTTCCTACCTCTTCATTTAATACTATGGCAACCCCTCGTTGGCTCTCGTCCCCACCGCTGTATATTATTCTATACGTATCACTCCAGTAATCCCCGCTATCTTTCCATCTCACCTCGCATAGACCTAAAATATCTATATTTCCCCTTTCCATCTCTCGCTTAACATTCTCCAATTTCCCTGTCCTCATCATTGTCCTAACATTCCACGTTCCTATTCTAACTAATTTTGTCTTCTTCTCCTGCGTCTTCTGTCCTGCTGCTGCTGGTTTTCCCCTGCAAGGGTTTCGTGGGATGACGACCGCGGAAGCCTTGCCTCCCCCGCTGCCGGGCACGACACACGGCCGATTGGGCCGAGCCCCGTGGTTGCCAGGACTCAAAATATCTCTATTGTCCATCATATTTTTCTAGGGAATGATAATTGAGGTGGTTTCCCGTTGCCTTCCTCAATAGTGTTTTTAACGTGACACCATCACTTACTGGCCGCCCCACTGGGGTCAGACGCCATTGCAGCCGCCTCACTGAGGAACAGACGCTGCGTGGACTACCTTTCGTCTGGCTCCTAACCTTCGATCTATCTGGCATGGGTGACCCTACCAGGAGCAATTTTTATTACTCCTGCCAGCACAGCTCTAGGGGTCATCGGAACGCACAAGCCCTTCCACCACGTCAAGGTTGTAGTCCGGGGAGGGATATATATATATATATATATATATATATAATGTATATATATATAATGTATATATATATAATGTGTGTATATATATATATATATCAGAAAGACATTTTATTTATTCAATATATACATATATACATTCGGGTGTATTCTCTCGAGTCAAGCACCTGCAGATATCCAAAAATTTTTATTTTGTTATCAGGTGCAAAACAAATAAAGCGGATTGTTTATCAACACGTGAACATGCCACATACAATTGACCATGAGAAAAACATTGGTTTTCTAGAGTCAGACCACAAACACTCAACGGATGGCCTTGTGATTTGTTTATCGTCATCGCGAATGCAACACGAATAGGAAATTGTATTCGTTTAAACTCAAGGGCCATATCTTTTGGGATCATAGGAATCCTCGGAGTGAGAAATTTTTCATATTTGGATTATCCTTTGAGTAAAGTAGCGTGAATGACCTTGGTCATCAGTTTTTTAAATCACCAAACGCGTTCCATTGTATAGTTTTGGTTGGTTTAGGTTTCGAAGCATCATGACCACCAAGCCAATCTTCAGCTGTAAATTGAGCATTGTTAAGCCAGGCACATTCAAGGAGTTTCAGAGACATTCAGACGGATACTTGGTGACTTCGAATTTGTTTGTTACAAGGTCAATAGATTTGAATGAATGCAGTGTACCAACGATATGATTCTGAATTATGAATATCAATGCGAACATTTCAGAGCGTAAAAATCGTTCGCCTTGATCATGGCGAATGATTTTTACACTCCAAAATTGTTGACTTGAAATGCATATCAGGAGATGACTCCGTTGAAAGTTACTGTTGCGGCATCCCCCGCAGTTTCTTTCGCATCTGATTTAGGAAGTTAAAGTCATCTACATCTTTGCTCTTAGACGCCAAAATATGCTCTCTCACTAAATCATTTGTGATTTTTGTAGTTATCAATGACGTTCCGGAACACTTCGTTGATGAGCTCATCTTCCGATGAAACGAAATTGCAAAAATTCCGAGGAAATGAAATCAATCCGCTCGATTTGTCGGCAGGAGCACGGCCATTACCGATAGTCAACAATCGCTTGAAGAATTCTTCAGCAGATGGATCATTCAGCAATGCAACTCTTATGTTTGTTGTCAGTTTAAGTTCCTTAACATAGTGCCACGGATTTGATGATTTGAGGCAAGCGTTTATGTCATTGGCAGCAGTCGATCTTGGAATCAATGGCAGTGTTTGACCGCCAGACAGTAAAATCATTGCGCCACCGAAGCATCTCGAGTCATTGTGCAGATCTTTCGAAATGCTCGGTCACGTGCTTCCAATGCACGATTGTGCGCTATCGTGCATTCGTCCCATATGCTGGTTTTAGATGCTACTAAAATTTTGGCCATTGCGGACTGTTTCGACATGTTTCATGTCACTTATTCAGAATTTTGTAGGTTTAATGGCAACTTCAATGCTGGATGAGCGAGCCGTACGGTATCCTTCCAACAATGTGGCCGCTATGCCAGAAGAAGCAACTGCTACAATTATATCCGATCTCGCAAGAACAGTGTTCAAAAGCAATGATATGAGGAATGTCTTCCCAGTTCCACCAGGGGTATTCTGGAAATATAAGCCAGCATTGACATTATCAATTGCCTTCATTAATACATCTAATTCTTCCTTCTGTTGGGGGTTCAGCAGGGTACGATACGATACGATATTTTACGATACGATACCTTTTATGTGTTCATAAACCCAGATATCCTTAACGGAGTCTCTCCACTTTGGTTTGGGTGTTTGTGTCTGTAGTTGGTCGCTGGCGAGGCAGTAATATTCCCGCAAGCCACTACAGAATGTTATTTTGGTTGAGAGGTTGTGGTCAGCCACTGTCGAGGAATTTATTTTCCCACAAACCATCGCAATGAATTCAGTTTTCATTCCGAGACGAATGATGCCAAAGAAGAGCATCAGTAGAAAGCACATCCGGGTCACCAGGAACCCAGTCACTTTGCTTCCGACGCTGAAATTTTGTCAATGAAGTGATACGATTAGATATTTTACGATACGATGCGATACTTTGACGATAGTTACACCGTCATTCTGCTATTCTGGGTTAAGACGAATCCAAAAAACCGATTATCATTGAAATGGACGATACGATACGATATTTTACAATAAGGTACTTTTACGATATGTTAATGGTTATTCTGTTAATATGGAATGAGTCGCATCGAAAAAACCGAACATCATGAAAATCGGTTCAACCGTTCTCGAATTATAAATGGTGTAACTAAAACGATTTAAGACTTTCTTATTAATATATATATATATATATATATATATATATATATATATATATATATATTATTTATTAGGTAATCTACCGGTTAAGGTAGGCTTTTGGATGGACCCAGCTACTAAATAAATATTTTGTGATTCCTAACAAAATACAAAATCCAGTATCCTACTCTACATCAAACCCCTCTTCATCTCTGAGTACCTTCTTCTTCCCTTCATTCCGTCCATTATCGCTATCCTATTCCTACCCTTTCCTTGTTTGAACAACATTCTCCCCTCTGTTACAGTCTTCAACATCCCACTGCCGGTCAATACCCCCTTCATCCACTTTTCCTGCCTCCATAGAATTTCTCCCAACAAACCCCTCTCTTCGCCCACCCTACCAAGTACTTCCTCATTTGTTTTCTTCTCGGTCCATTTCACCTTCTCCATTCTTCTCCACACCCACATTTCAAAAGCCTCCAGTCTACGTCTATCCTCTTGCATCAAATACCTGTATATTATTCTATACTGATCACTCCAGTAATCCCCGCTATCTTTCCATCTCACCTGGCATAGACCTAAAATATCTTTTTTTCCCCTTACCATCTCTCGCTTAACATTCTCCAATTTCCCCGTCCTCATCATCGTCCTAACATTCCAAGTTGCTATTTAAACTAATTTGATCTTCTCCTGCGTCTTCTGCCCTGCTGTTGCCGGTTTTCCCTTGCAAGGGTTTCGTCGGATGACGACCGCGGAAGCCTTGCCTCCCCCGCTGCCGGGCACGACACACGGCCGATTGGGCCGAGCCCCGTGGTTGCCAGGACTCAAAATATCTCTATTGTCCATCATATTTTTCTTGGGAATGATAATTGAGGTGGTTTCCCGTTGCCTTCCTCAATAGTGTTTTTAACGTAACACCATCACTTACTGGCCGCCCCACTGGGGTCAGACGCCATTGCAGCCGCCTCACTGAGGAACAGACGCTGCGTGGACTACCTTTCGTCTGGCTCCTAACCTTCGACCTATCTGGCATGGGTGACCCTACCAGGAACAATTTTTATTACTCCCGCCAGCACATCACTTTGGGTCATCGGAACGCACAAGCCCTCACATGACGTGGCCTTTACCTTTTTCGGAATAGGAACTAAAACTGATCTCACAAAGTCTTCCGGCCAGATTCCCTCCTCATAAATACTACGGATCAGCCCATATAGCCTCTTCCTCCCAACTTTTCCTAAGCATTTTAAAAGTTCCACGGGAATGTTATCTACCCCCACGGCCTTATTTAGACTTATTATTAACTAATGATCAAATTAATCAAGTAATGATCATATGTCATCATGAAATATACATTCAAATGAAATTCTGAAGTTATGGAAAAGTTTCTTGAATGTGAGTGATGAGAGAAACATGCGGCAATATATCGCCACAATTTAGCTGCATGCCTGGGTTCGAGTTATCTAGAAGAATGTGGGGCCTTTTTGCAATATTGCTTTAACTTAGCATGAAAACCTAATGAAATCATCTTAACTAGAAGCAAACTTCTTTTTTACTGACGATCATATGATTTTCCCCGTCTACTAACGGGATTCACTTGTATTTTTAATTAACAAGGTTTTATTTTTTTATGCATCAAATAAATTTATGACGACAATTAAATTAAATATTTGTTAGTTAGAGGTAATTGCTACAACTATCAACTTGGCCTGTGCATATACAATTTAAACGTTCATTATTATTTTTTTCTGAGATGAGCAACGTCTAGATCAAAAACCCTCTTCATGCCTTTAAGTAAGCATAAAATTAAAAGAACTGCTCGCGATTGTGCATCCAGCGGTTAAGTATGATTTTCGTTGAAATAATCTTCTGTCCACTGAGGACAAATACTCTCCGAAGGAAAAGTATAGCATGAATTAATGGCGATTTCTTAAGTTAAAATCAATTTTTCGTTAATTAGGCTTTACTCTTGTCGGGCGTTTGCTAGTAGAACGCATTCAATGACATCTTTGCACACTCTAAAGCGAAATGTTGAAAGCTACCAGTTCGGAGGCAAAATTTATCATTCCTTGGAAAACTTAAATATTGCGCAATAGTTTGCGCGAGTAATCTGCGAGAGCCAGTCTTAATTGCAGAATTCAGTGAATTTTATGTTTTTCAAGGAAATCACGCTAAATCCCATCTGGATAATTATCGTGTCGCTCTAAGTCTCCACGGAATCTTATTTCGATACGCAAGCCATGAATTTCCTGCCGCCGGTTGCTTGGGAACGGCAACCTCCGCCTGTCGCCACGGGGATGATCCTGTCTGGTTATCCGTTGCGGCTACTGCGAGTATCCCCCGCGGCAGCCGCGGTGGTCACCCACATGGCGCGCGTGATTTAAGGCGGCTGTTTAATGTCCTGGCGATTAAAGAGTGTCGCAGGGAAACCTGTCCTCTTCCCAAGCCTGAAACTTGGACGTAATTTGGCGGGGGGTGTGATCTGCCTTGTGTAACCACCGCAGGGACTATAATCTTCCTCAGGAATGACGTTGATTTAAACGCACGGTGTTTCTCCTTAGCGGGAAGATGCATTGTGAGGATAATTGGTTCTTGAATTATGAAAAATAATACCTCGACAAAACCAGGTATCCAATCAGTCCGTATCTCAAAGACTTCTGCGTAATGACCCAAAAATATCGGAATATGTACAGACAAGGGTTTGTTTCCTGTCACAAATGAAGCGGGGCTACTGAGGGTTGTTCTTGAAACTCCGATTCACTTTGTCGGAAAAGTGGTCCGTTTACTTTTTTCAAACCAGGAATTATCGATTCAAAGAGAATAGTCGCGAGAGAATAGGATGTCAACCGACAAAAGTGCCGATTTATGCTTATTTGTTGACCTGGCAATAATGGCAAAAAACAGAGCATTGCGTGAAATGGATATTATTATATTTATATTTATTGATAGTGGCGCAGGATTACGCGCGTCGAAACGTGGGATAAGAAGGAACGGCAACGTAGATCTTGGGAAAGTTGACGTCGTCATGGTTTCGAGTACTTTAATAAAAGAGAATACTTAGGTATTTGTGTAAGTAACCTCTCAACGCAAAGGGGTGTTTGGTATTATCGAGGATTTATTCAGTTTTGATTCAGAATATTGGTGATAGTGTTAATACTTAGCTATAAATTGCTTGATTTCAGAAGATAGATCTTGATGGCGAGCACATAGCTGGACAATATGGCGATCCTCTTCAAAGAAACTCGGCTTCATTAAACGGGTGGTGGGGAGATGTGATGAGAAAGTAAAAAAGAGGTGCTATTTCGTCGTAGTTAGGCCACATTTGGAATATTCCGCGAGTATTTGGGATCCTCGGGGGAAGCGTTGGTGAAAATAATTAGATAGAGTCCAGAGAAAATCCGCTGGATTCGTCAAAAATTGCTGCGATAAAAAACGAGTGTGAAAGGCCTTGAAGGGGGAATTAGCGGCTGGGAGCCACTTAAAGATATGCGAAGAGAAGACTTTAACAAAGGTTCAGAAGAAACTAGTTTCACAAATGCTACTTAAGGCATTATTATTATGTCCCCACACTATTTAGGCAGATTAGACCACAAATGAGATAAGATAAGGGAGATAGAGTCCAGTATAGAGGGAGATACAAATACTCGTTCTTTCCCCGGACGGTCGGGAATCATAATGGTAATAAACCAAAGTCACTATAGAAATATTAAAGACATATAATTTACAAGTCAGAACAAGATTAAACGTTGCGTAGACATAAGGCATATTCGTAAGTGTAGATGTACATGTTGGTTTATAGTTCATGTATTTGCTTGCATGTACATATCTGTATATCGGCTTGAGGAATACTTAATTCAAAGCAAAGGTTACTCCACCCAATAAATTGGTTATTTGTTATACGAACGAGACTTGTTAAGGTGACAGAGCACTAATGGAAGATGATTTGCCATTGTGCGTATCTCGCCAAATATTACCCTACTGCCTCCGGTCTTATGTTTACCATGTGCTCACCATTCTTACACGTTCACTACTTTTACTCCCTTATCACCATCCATTTTGCTCCACCTTTCTTCCGAAGTTAATTTCGATTCACACAAATAAACTATGTGATAAAACTTTTCGGATTAAAAAAATGTAATCTTCCAAACATTGAAATATGGATATTTTTTCGACCTGAATGCCAGTTGTCAAAGGAACGAATTGAACAATTTAACGGAATTATTTCAACTACAAAATTGTTGATTCCCTAAACATAAATGATTAATTTTTTTAATGGAAAATGCGTGCAGTGCAGCTGTGAATATCATAATGCAAAAAAAAACTTTCAGGCACGCGTGGGTGACCAACCAAGGTTCAAGCAATTGAGGCAATATCAAAAGCAAACAAAGTAAAATGAAACGAGAGAGAGGTGGTGCGAATCGATGCATTCACCCTTTACTCATTCTATGTTTGTCGTCGCTTCTCATGCATCTGTCAACGAGCAAGTAGAGAGGTTTTTGAAAGGATTAATCTCTAAATATTATTTTTTCGGTAGTTATACGTATATTTGAGGAATATGCGCCTGTTTTATTTTTCAAAGGGTTAAGTGGAAACATGCGGCAAATTCCTGGTGTTTTTTTCCTCCTTTTCGGAAGTACAGTGCTCTCGTCAAATAGCGTAAATATCGTATTGAAGGGGTGTTCTTATAACTTTGCATCGGAAATAGTAGGGCTTATTTGTTCTCTCTTCTTGAATTGGCGTTCCTATCCATAAAAATAACACAAGAGTACTCTATATGGTAGAGTAAGAATAGCAAAAGAGTGTTTTTTCATCGGGAGGGGATTGGTAATTGTATGGTGATAGTTCCGACGATAGTCATCATTTGGAATATAAATATACAATATAATTTGAGTGTTTCTCTGTCAATTGTGCGTGTACCATAATTTACAAGGTCTGTCCCAAAAATATGTGGAATGATTCATTGCCACCGATGCAGATGGCTGGTGTGGGTTGATATGTGATGGGATGGAGCAATAAATATGCAATAAAATTGTGCATTAAGCTTGGAAAGTTGGATTCGGAGGCAATGACCATGGTTAAGGATGCTCATGGAGTTGGATAAATGTCACAAGTGATGATTTTCTTCTTGCACGGGATGTTCTTGGAGGGTAGAGAGTAGGTTGACGATTAGGAATGCCCTGGTCATCCATCTACTACACAGTGTGATGAAAATGTGTAAAACGTGAGATACAAACTCAATTTTGATTAACCCCCAAGTGTCAAATTGTTAGCAGAAGATTGCAATATTGAGAAAACCACAGTGCATTGCATTCTTATAGAAGATTTAGCCAAGAGAAAGGTGTGCCAAGATGGTCCCCGAGGTGCTGTGGGAAGACTGCTTGTGTGACAATCTTGCCTTGGACCTCTTGGACCACTGTGAAAGTGACCCGCATATTTTAGAATAGGTGGTTACTGGTGATAAGACATGGGTATTTAAGTGCGACCTCAGTAGAACCTCCTTTTAGTACCATATTGGACCACTGGATTATGTCAAAGAGGCCATGAGGAGGTGGCTGAACGAGGGTCCTGTTGATGCCTTGCAGGTAGCACACCACAACTGGCGGAGGCGCTGACATTGGGGTGTCGATACTAAAGGGTACTCTTGAAGGTTTTAAAGCAATTTATCCTTTGATATTTTTTCCCCAGCTTCTTATTTTCGGACAGACCTTGTTGCCTTTTAATGTTGTCTTTTAATTCTTATTTTTGGACAGACCTTGTTGCATCACAATAAATAGCATGTATATTCATTATTGGCTGTCATTCTTGCAGTTAAATTGGTATAAGTGGGTTTGTATAAACATGTACCTATGGATATCAATATTTTTCTATGTCTATAGGTCATTGATTTGTAAAAGAAATTATGGAAAAGATATTTCTAAATGATTTCGATGAAGAAATTTGTGAAAGAGGGAAAAATTGCCGAAATTGCAACGAAAAAGAGAAGGGGTGATCTCGCTAAACCAGAACTTTACTCTGTTAGGTAGATGCAGAATTAAGCAGATGTTTCCTGCTCCTTGAGTGCCCAGGCATATTGAATTGGGACATTACATGTTTCGTTGTGAGGAGATAATGATAGCCCCAAAAATAACTAATGTCAATATTTCTTTTAGTAATAATTATTTAAAAGATTAAAAATGGCAATTTAATACGCTTGAACGACCGTGTCGTTAACCAAAACTAAAACAGTTAAATCCTGGTCATAGGAAATATGCTTTCGAATCTTTTATCAAAGATGATAATTATGCACAGCATCTTACTTAGATTTTAGGCACTTTAGAAATATCACATGCCATAAAAGTGCGAAAAAAAGGGCTAAATATGTAATGAGTCGTCGAAGTTCCTCTGCGAATTGATGTAAGTATTTCGTATTGCAGATCAATGCTGGGAAAATAGGTTTATTCCTCACATTCACTCATTACGTAATGTAGTCCTTAAAACGCTGTTTGAGAATCAGAACGAAACGTGAACATATCAAACGGATTTATGCTGAAGAGAATACTTGCCCAACTGTCGCTTTGGAGTGGTCACTGATAATTTGCTCACTTCTGGTGATACGGGGTAAATTGACCAAGCTTGTCCTTCTTAGCATAATTTAAAAAAAATGGAAAAGAGGACAAAAACACTTGCAAAGGTTGAAGAATTCAATACTATCGGCGCGATTCGAAATTGGATGAATTTCATGAACAGAATAGACACAAATTAATTTTACGATTTCAGGCAATGGTTTATTCTATGCGAACGAAATCATTTACTTTGTAATTCCACACACTTTATTTATAAAAAAAACACGACCCAGGTTTCGACGTTGAACGTCATCATCAGGTGGTCCTCATAGAAGCAAACTTGCTATATATATAACCTCTGATAGAGGGAGAGGGGTTGGTCCGAGAGGGAGGTTGGAGGGGTAAAAAGGTTACAATGTAGCTGGGAAGAAAAGAGAATTACATCTTTTGACTCAGCAGAGTGGTAGGTCAAGGAGTGGGGAGTGGGAGGGATACAAAATTTCGTTGGCAAGTTCATCTTTCCAACGGACACATTTCAACATTTCTAACTGCTCCAAAGCATCGAGCCTTTGACCTTTTTCTTCAAAATGAATAATTTTTGTCACAAAGTCACTTTAGTTGTCACTTTCGTTTCAAGGTTTATTCTAACTTAAGCCGCTGGACGTAGTCTGGTTACTCTGGAAGTTTTTAATTTTTAATGTAATATTTGGCTGAATGTTGACATTTTTGGTGGATTATGTTCGTGTTATTCTTACCGCCTATGGCGTAGCAATCGAGGACGACGTCTTCTCCCTCGGAGAGCGGCCCCAGCACTGCACCCGTGATCTCGTCTTTTGAGGGTTTGGTGATTCGGACGCCAGTCGGCGGAACTGTCGAAAGAAGACAAATATTAATCATTAGAGATAACGCAGGAAAATTTCTTTAAACTATTCAGACATATAAAAAGAGAGGTATTGATAACTTTATTCTTGCCTGGAATCATAAAATTTACTTGCACAAAAGTTACGCGAATAAAAAAGTAAATATATCGGTGACAATTTTTTTCCTTGCGTGCATTGCGTGAAGTTCTGAATTCAAACCGTAGGTCACATTTGCGCATGATAGCAGATCATATTGGTATTGATAAGATAACAGTGCGTACACCATTGTCACTGTAAATTCGGCGATGCGAAAGATCTGCGCTTAACTCGTCCTCCCGAAGGTCTTTGGACGGACGACCAAAAGAGCAGAGTCGAGTGTGTCTGTTGGATAAGACCTTCTGCTACGGCATCGGGACGATTCCCCAACCCCCACACAGTCCCGACTTGGCACCAGCAGACCATTTACTATTTCCGGAAGTGTAATCATCCTCTAAGGACACCACCATTGGACCCTAAGTGCCGTCAGAGATGCTTACACGCGCAACCTTGAGGACCTTGCGCCTACCATTGCCTGGCCTCACCTGCGCTCACATTCTCTGCCTGGCCTCTGCCGAGAACAGACGTGCTCGAGCTCGCTCCCTAGAACCGGTTCGACCCTACCTGAGACTACCTGCGTGCCTGCTGATACTTCTGTACCTCTGTGTTTGTTCTTCCCTAGTGAAGTGTAGTTTAGTGTTAACTTTAATTTTGTGAAATAGTTAAGTTTATTTAGTTTTTGTGTTGCTTGTTATTAGTTTTTAATAGTTTGGTGGTATTCCTAGTGGGTACTCGTAGTGGCTTGCGGTGGTTTTTGTCCGTCGAATCTAATTGGTTATCGGTGAGTGCTTTATTTTCTTTACCATCTTTTTTCTTTCCTTTCTTTACTATCTTCCAAAGCGTAACTTATTGATTGAGGTAAATTTAACTAACCCCTCTTAGAAATTTTAGCGTAGCGTATACAAGTTAGCTTTTGTTGGGAACTCGTTTGTTATTTAAGATGGCTTCATCTAGGTCCCCTGTTGCCATGCTCGAAGGCACTGGCGAATGCGCGGCTTTAAGGGCCCGTATTGTCATGCTGGAGAGAATGGTGCGGGAGCTTCGATCGGAGATCGCTGGCCGGAGGACTCCCCTCAGGAGAGACGGTGCTCGGGGTGGGAATACGAAAACCCGCCACGCCCATATGGGTGCACGGATTCGTCCGAATGCAACACGTGGCTGGGCGATTAGAGACCTACCCCGTGTCCCATCTCCCAACGAGGGAGTGTCTCGCGTCCGTAGGTCGGACGATTGGAGGGTCGTCTCTCGGGGCAAGGGGAAGGTAACGCTGCGGCGTGGATTGGACTCTGCGGAGGCAGATACCATCCCCGTCTCCAACAGGTACCAGGTGCTCTCGGATGACAGCACCACCGTATCTGCAGCCCCTATCCCTACTCCGAGGGCACTGCCTATGGTAAGACGTCAGGGAACGGGAAGGGAGGGAGTTGTAGTAATAGGTAGCTCGAATGTCCGTCGTGTAATGGTTCCATTGAGGGAAAGGGCGCGCCGCGTAGGCGCCGATCAACGGGTGACCGCCTGGTGTATACCAGGCGGAGGAGTCCCTCAGGTGACGAAGGCAATCGAGGCGGCGGTCAAAGGCACGAAGTGCTCTAGGCTGCAGGTCGTGGCCCATGTGGGCACCAACGACGTCACGGACCGTGGATCCGAGGAGGTCCTCCGTTCCCTTAGGGAACTGAACTCCGAGGTGAAGCGCGTCCAGGGCGTCGAGGGGGTTCGGCTGGGACTAACGGTCTGCAGCATCGTTCCGAGGGAGGATCGCGGGTCTCTGGTTTGGAGCCGAGTAGAAGGCATAAACCAGAGACTATCGAGATTCTGCTCGGACATAGGAGCCTCCTTCGTCGACCTGAGACCAACCCTCCGATCTTGCAGGACTCCCCTTAACCGATCTGGGGTCCATTACACGCGGAAGCGGCGAGTAAGGTGGCGGATAGGATACTCGACCACTGTAGGCCTTTTTTAGGATAAAGGGCAGGTCACTTAGTGGGTCAGTAACATCTGGGGATAGCGCGTATATTATTATTAACAAAAATATAAAAGTCACCGACAACACTGGCATTGATTTAGAAAGAATTGTGACACGCACTTCCCCACAAAGGCGTCCTAAACTACAGTCAGGCACAAATAAGGACGTTATTCAACATCAAAATAACTTAACTATACTTGTTATAAATTGCAGAAGCCTCAAGAACAAATCAGCGGATATAGAACACATCATCCAAACTCATTCCGCTGATATAGTATTAGGCACAGAGAGTTGGCTGTGCAATGACATAAACGACCAAGAAATTTTCCCAATAGATTTCAAAGTTTACCGACACGATAGAGATACAAGACCCGGAGGAGGGGTTTTCGTGGCAGTTAAAAGTCATTTTGAAAGCAGGCAAGTTTCATTTGAAAATAATAACATAGAAAGTGTTTGGTGCACCTTAATACGGACCAATCAACCCAACATAAATTTATGCTCTTTCTACAGACCTCCAGACTCAGATTTGAAAACACTTCACACCCTCAACGATCAAATTTACAATTTTACACGTAAATATAATAACAGCATAAACATAATTGGTGGTGACTTTAATCTCCCTGGTATAGATTGGGACAACAATATCGTTAAATCTGGGACCCGCGATCGCGAATCTTGCAATTCCATGATAAAATTGGTTCAAAGAAACTCCCTCCATCAAGCAGTACGCATGCCCACCCGTGGAAAAAACATATTGGATCTATTTCTTACAAACACGCCTGAACGTATTATTAGTGTATCAACTGATGAGGGGTTGAGTGACCATAAAGCAATTAATGTCCACTTGGACATAGAAATAAAAAAGATCATTATACCAAAAAGAAAAATTTATAATTACCATAAAGCAGACTTTGAATCTTTTGCCAATCAATTTAACTCTTCACTACCCGAGTTCAAAACCCGCTTAAGTCATGTCAACGTGGAAGAAACTTGGACAGAATTTGTCAATATCATACAAAAAGGAATCGTAGATTTCATACCTATAAAATACGTTAAAGCAAATCGCGACCCCAGGTGGTACAATAAAGACGTTAGAAAAGCCCTTCGAAAACAGAGAATGCTACACTCTAGGGTAAAGAGGGCAGGCGTGAACACATCATCCCCTGAGAATAAACAATTATGGGACACATATAGATCCTCCAAAATTGAAACCAAAACACAATTACGTAGCGCTTTACTGGACTTTAAACGCAAAGTACTTTGCGAGCACTTGGACACTAACCCCCAAAGCTTTCTGGTCATATGTTAGGGAAGTAAATGGGAGTAAACAAACCGTGGCTTGCTTAAGGGATTGTAGCAATATAATTCATACAGACAGTGAGGGTAAAGCTAACATCCTAAATTCATTCTTCCAAAGCGTTTTCTCGAATGATGTTGCCACCGCATATCTCCAAGAAACAATACATACTCCACCCAGGGAAAAAATAACAGTGGACCAACAAGGAATTCTAAAATTGCTTAACGAGATTAAACCCAACAAATCCCCGGGTCCCGAAAATATACCAGCTAGGGTGATAAAACATTTAGCTCCAAACATTGCCCCGTACCTTGAATTTATATTCAACAAATCCCTCACAGAGTGCAAAGTACCTAAGATTTGGAAAACGGCGCAAATAACGCCTATTTTTAAAGGTGGTGACAGGGAGGATCCCAGTAATTACAGACCTATATCTCTCACTTCTATCTGTTGCAAAATCTTAGAGCTCATAATTGTCAGTTCAATAATGAGACACCTAGACAACATTAACTTTTTAAGTGACAATCAACACGGATTCAGGAAAACCCGCTCCTGCGAGACCCAATTAGGATTATTTACACATGATTTACTTTTATCGGGTGAGAGAGGTAGGCAAGTGGATGCCATCTTCTTAGATTTTCAAAGGGCATTTGATAAGGTCCCACACGGTAAACTCATTCATAAATTAAAGGTCGCGGGTATAAACAAGGGCGCCATAAGTTGGGTTAAAGATTTTCTTTCGGAGCGGGAACAGAGGGTAGTCCTTGATGGCGCTAGTTCCGACAGCGTTCGAGTCACGTCGGGGGTACCTCAGGGAAGTGTGATCGGGCCGTTGCTTTTCTTGATTTTTGTTAACGATTTGAACCGCGAAGTGAAAAGTAAAATTAGGATGTTCGCGGATGACACGGTGATCTATCGGGAGATATCTGGGAATGAGGATCGTTTTATTCTAGAGCAGGATTTAGGTTGCATTACTAAATGGTGTTCTAACTGGAGATTGACTCTAAATTATAATAAATGTTCAGTGGTAAATTTCTTTAAAAGATCAACGGGATTTGCTTACAAATTAGCTGGAGGTGACCTAGCAGTAGTTGATACGGTAAAATACCTAGGTGTCACATTCACCAAAGACTTAACTTGGGGGACTCACATACGTAAAGTCTGCGGTCAAGCATATAAAAAATTGGGATTCATTAGACGCATTGTCGGCAAAAGTGACTCGAAGGTCAAGGAACGTTGTTACCACGCTCTTGTAAGGCCTCATTTAGAATACGCTTGCAGCGTGTGGGATCCGAGTGAAAAAGGTCTCATTCGGGAAATTGAGAAGGTTCAACGCCGGGCAGCCCGTTTTGTAAAAAATTCCTACGATAAAACGCAAAGCGTCACCGAAATGCTCATGGATTTGGGGTGGGAATCATTGGCTGAGAGACGATTCAATGCAAGATTGAAATTATTAAATAAATTTAGATCCGCATGTTTCAGCACCGAGGTCTCGCAAATTATTCGTACTCCTACATACATTAGTCGCTTGGATCATGCATATAAAATTCGGGAAATAGATGCCAGAACTAGCCGACTCAAGGACTCCTTCTTCCCACGGACAATACGGGATAGCAACTGCAGGGTTATAGATAGCAAAAATTCCACTTGCCACCCTCAGCGTCTAAAAAATAATTAGTTGTATTTAAACGCATGCTCTTCCACTAACCTTATGTGTTTTGTTATAATAACACATTCTTCCCGAATGACCTCATTCATGTTCTGTTCATCTGTTTTTAAGTTTCCCTTTCAATCCCTCGTCCCTCTCCGCGGGGGGAAATTCCTGCTACCTGCAACGTTGGGTCGCATTCCCTGCCTTTTAAAGACTCTTTGGGGGCAGAGTGTTTCGTGGTGCATTTTCATGTGGTGTTTCAATTTCTTGCTTGTTGTGTCCTGGCTTCCGTGTTGTAGGATGTCTTTCGTGCTGCATCATGGGGTGCAGTTTTTTAGTTGTTTTGCGGTTTATCTGGGGTCCATTACACGGCGGAAGCGGCGAGTAAGGTAGCGGATAGGATACTCGACCACTGTAGGCCTTTTTTAGGATAGAGGGCAGGTCACTTAGTGGGTCAGTAACATCTGGGGATAGCGCGTATATTATTATTAACAAAAATATAAAAGTCACCGACAAAACTGGCATTGATTTAGAAAGACATGTGACACGCACTTCCCCACAAAGGCTTCCTAAATTACAGTCAGGCACAAATAAGGACGTTATTCAACATCAAAATAATTTAACTATACTTGTTATAAATTGCAGAAGCCTCAAGAACAAATCAGCGGATCTAGAACACATAATCCAAACTCATTCCGCTGATATAGTAATAGGCACAGAGAGTTGGCTGTGCAATGACATAAATGACCAAGAAATTTTCCCAATAGATTTCAAAGTTTACCGACACGATAGAGATACAAGACCCGGAGGAGGGGTTTTCGTGGCAGTTAAAAGTCATTTTGAAAGCAGGCAAGTTTCATTTGAGAATAATAACATAGAAAGTGTTTGGTGCACCTTAATACGGACCAATCAACCCAACATAAATTTATGCTCTTTCTACAGACCTCCAGACTCAGATTTGAAAACACTTCACACCCTCAACGATCAAATTTACAATTTTACACGTAAATATAATAACAGCATAAACATAATTGGTGGCGACTTTAATCTCCCTGGTATAGATTGGGACAACAATATCGTTAAATCTGGGACCCGCGATCGCGAATCTTGCAATTCCATGATAAAATTGGTTCAAAGAAACTCCCTCCATCAAGCAGTACGCATGCCCACCCGTGGAAAGAACATATTGGATCTATTTCTTACAAACACGCCTGAACGTATTATTAGTGTATCAACTGATGAGGGCTTGAGTGACCATAGAGCAATTAATGTCCACTTGGACATAGAAATAAAAAAGATCATTATACCAAAAAGAAAAATTTATAATTACCATAAAGCAGACTTTGAATCTTTTGCCAATCAATTTAACTCTTCACTACCCGAGTTCAAAACCCGCTTAAGTCATGTCAACGTGGAAGAAACTTGGACAGAATTTGTCAATATCATGCAAAAAGGAATCGTAGATTTCATACCTATAAAATACGTTAAAGCAAATCGCGACCCCAGGTGGTACAATAAAGACGTTAGAAAAGCCCTTCGAAAGCAGAGAATGCTACACTCTAGGGTAAAGAGGGCAGGCGTGAACACATCATCCCCTGAGAATAAACAATTATGGGCCACATATAGATCCTCTAAAATTGAAACCAAAACAAAATTACGTAGCGCTTTACTGGACTTTAAACGCAAAGTACTTTGCGAGCACTTGGACACTGACCCCAAAGCTTTCTGGTCATATGTTAGGGAAGTAAATGGGAGTAAACAAACCGTGGCTTGCTTAAGGGATTGTAGCAATATAATTCATACAGACAGTGAGGGTAAAGCTAACATCCTAAATTCATTCTTCCAAAGCGTTTTCTCGAATGATGTTGCCACCGCATATCTCCAAGAAACAATGCATACTCCACCCATGGAAAAAATAACAGTGGACCAACAAGGAATTCTAAAATTGCTTAACGAGATTAAACCCAACAAATCCCCGGGTCCCGAAAATATACCAGCTAGGGTGATAAAACATTTAGCTCCAAACATTGCCCCGTACCTTGAATTTATATTTAACAAATCCCTCACAGAGTGCAAAGTACCCAAGATTTGGAAAACCGCGCAAATAACGCCTATTTTTAAAGGTGGTGACAGGGAGGATCCCAGTAATTACAGACCTATATCTCTCACTTCTATCTGTTGCAAAATCTTAGAGCACATAATTGTCAGTTCAATAATGAGACACCTTGACAATATTAACTTTTTAAGTGACAATCAACACGGATTCAGGAAAACTCGCTCCTGCGAAACCCAATTAGGATTATTTACACATGATTTACTTTTATCGGGTGAGAGAGGTAGGCAAGTGGATGCCATCTTCTTAGATTTTCAAAAGGCATTTGATAAGGTTCCCCATGGTAAACACATTCATAAATTAAAGGTCGCGGGTATAAATAAGGGCGCCATAAGTTGGGTTAAAGATTTTCTTTCGGAGCGGGAACAGAGGGTAGTCCTTGATGGCGCTAGTTCCGACAGCGTTCGAGTCACGTCGGGGGTACCTCAGGGAAGTGTAATCGGGCCGTTGCTTTTCTTGATTTTTGTTAACGATTTGAACCGCGAAGTGAAAAGTAAAATTAGGATGTTCGCGGATGACACGGTGATCTATCGGGAGATATCTGAGGATGAGGATCGTTTTATTCTAGAGCAGGATTTAGATTGCATTACTAAATGGTGTTCTAACTGGGGATTGACTCTAAATTATAATAAATGTTCAGTGGTAAATTTCTTTAAAAGATCAACGGGATTTGCTTACAAATTAGCTGGAGGTGACCTGGCAGTAGTTGATACGGTAAAATACCTAGGTGTCACATTCACAAAAGACTTAACTTGGTGGACTCACATACGTAAAGTCTGCGGTCAAGCATATAAAAAATTGGGATTCATTAGACGCATTGTCGGCAAAAGTGACTCGAAGGTCAAGGAACGTTGTTACCACGCTCTTGTAAGGCCTCATTTAGAATACGCATGCAGCGTGTGGGATCCGAGTGAAAAAGGTCTCATTCGGGAAATTGAGAAGGTTCAACGCCGGGCAGCCCGTTTTGTAAAAAATTCCTACGATAAAACGCAAAGCGTCACCGAAATGCTCATGGATTTGGGGTGGGAATCATTGGCTGAGAGACGATTCAATGCAAGATTGAAATTATTAAATAAATTTAGATCCGCATGTTTCAGCACCGAGGTCTCGCAAATTATTCGTACTCCTACATACATTGGTCGCTTGGATCATGCATATAAAATTCGGGAAATAGATGCCAGAACTAGCCGACTCAAGGACTCCTTCTTCCCATGGACAATACGGGATAGCAACTGCAGGGTTATAGATAGCAAAAATTCCACTTGCCACCCTCAGCGTCTAAAAAATAATTAGTTGTATTTAAATGCATGCTCTTCCACTAACCTTATGTGTTTTGCTATAATAACCCATTCTTTCCGAATGACCTCATTCGTGTTCCGTTCATCTGTTTTTAAGTTTCCCTTTCAATCCCTCGTCCCTCTCCGCGGGGGCAAATTCCTGCTACCTGCAACGTTGGGTCGCATTCCCTGCCAATTAGAGACTCTTTGGGGGTAGAGTGTTTCGTGGTCCATTTTCATGTGGTAGTGATGTTTCAATTTCTTGCTTGTTGTGTCCTGGCTTCCGTGTTGTAGAATGTCTTTCGTGCTGCATCATGGGGTGCAGTTTTTTAGTTGTTTTGCGGTATATGTGTTTGCATGAGTATTGGATGAAGGGATTTTTGCATGAGTGTGTGCGCTGCTGTGGGTGTAATTTTCCGTGTTGTTTTTTTTTGCATGTGGTATTTTTCTTTTTTACGGTTGGTGACCTAACACCCCCCGCCACACGCCCTTGCGGCGGCTTGCGGGGTATTATGTAGATGTAGATGTAGATGTTATCTACATCTACATCTACATAATACCCCGCAAGCCGCCGCAAGGGCGTGTGGCGGGGGGTGTTAGGTCACCAACCGTAAAAACGAAAAATACCACATGCAAAAAACAACACGTAAAATTACACCCCAGCAGCGCACACACTCATGCAAAACTCCCTCCATCCAATACTCATGCAAACACATACACCGCAAAACAACAAAATGTGTTTGCGTGAGTGCGTTTATGTGTTTGCATGAGTATTGGATGAAGGGATTTTTGCATGAGTGTGTGCGCTGCTGTGGGTGTAATTTTCCGTGTTGTTTTTTTTTGCATGTGGTATTTTTCTTTTTTACGGTTGGTCACCTAACACCCCCCGCCACACGCCCTTGCGGCGGCTTGCGGGGTATTATGTAGATGTAGATGTACCAGGGAGCCTTTGGGTCGCTGAAAAGCCACTCTAGCAAAAGGTTGTGTCGACGCTCTCAAGGTATGCATCCAGAAGAAATTTTGAGGCTTTATAGAAATATCTAAAAGGAATCTATTCTTCCGAAACGTTTAATACAAATCATTTATATAATTTTTTTAATGAAAATATCTGTGTATCTACGCCTTCCTCCCGCCCGGGCTTTCATCGTGGGAAACGGCAAAAGATGACATCTAACGGCCACGAACATTATGAGGGACTGTATCGTCATACTTACCATTGAGGTCCGCCCTTGGCCAGTACATGCGTATCCACCCTCAAGGCACGCACCTCTTAGCTTTAAGGACGCGCGTCGCCGTCACGCGAGGGAAGGAGGGGTGGGCCGCCGAAAGGTCCGCGAAATCAGTTGGATTCGCACTTCTCTCTTCCTCAAATAGTGTCCTTGCCAGTTGCCAAAGCGATATTTCTAGTTTTTATAAAGAGGTTTTCTAGGGAAATGTGTTTGGGGTGGAGAGTGTTCTGAGTGGAGGACTAACCGCACACAGGGGCTGTCCCAAAAATAAATATAATGATTTATGCGAATACTTAAGATGGCTGGAGTGGGGAAATATGTGATGGGAAAGGTAATGGCAAGAGGTCTTGGGAAAGCAACGCGACCCACGTCAGTTAACTGTGGGCATTTACAGTGTGCGGATTGGTGCTAGACTGGACCCCTGTTGGACGGTCACCTCACGGATTCACGATACCACTTCCCATGGAGCAATTATATGCGATAAAATGTTGTGCTAAACTCGGGAAATCGGGTTAGGAGGCCATGGCCGTGGTTAAGGATGCTTATGGAGATGGTGAAATGTCCCAAGTGATGGTTTTCTGCTTCCGCACAGGATTACTTCTAGGTTTTCATTGACTAGTCAGCTAAGAAATGCAATGACATTGAGGTTATAAACCCGGAGGCTCACTGGAGGGATGATTCCGATATCATCAGTGGAATATTAGTGATGTCACTGATTCAATTAAACTCTTGTAATCGTGAATTGCAATGCAATTAATGCCTTGTGGCATTAATGCTCCGAAGTCCCCTTCCGGTGTTTTTTTAAGTTTCTACCGGGAGACTGATTGACCTGATTGTTGTAGTTTTTACAAGTACATTTGTGGTAGAAGTTTTCCAACCTAAATAACTGATTTAAGTATTGTAAATAACTCTCATAGATACTATATCCAGCGCTGTTGTGACAAATTTTTCATTAAATTTTTCAAAGGTTAGTTTAAGGGCAAGCGAATCCGGTTTCGAATAAGTTTGTTTACTCCCAGGACTGGAATCAGGAACACGCGGCAAGTATTTGCTATCCTTGGGAGAAAAATTTGATTAAGGATTTGATAAAGGCTCTGGGAATATCAGCATAATATATTTAACTTTCATGCGAGGAAAGACTAATTCAAATGGGCATGTTGTGATAATAAGGTTGGGAGCCCCTTGATTCACAAAGAGAAGGGACTTAGTCTTCAGAGAGGTACGGAACACCCGAGGAACACCTTGGGACACGGGAGGGAAATATGACCCGGAGTTTTATCGGCTCATAGATTGGATGACCAAAGTAAACAACTGAGGAATAGACACCGTCCTCGGAAGATTCAAATACATTAATACCCTCGCACGATGCGCAATATTGCAGAAATTAACCCAAGCCCCTGAATGCATGTACTTAAAGACCGAACATTAAATGATTTTCAGTCCAGCCGCCCCTGACATGACCCACGCCTTTACGACTTCTTACGCGGTATCATCTAGATCGAAAGTCTCATCTACTGCCTAACCCCTAGAGATGTAGATGGAGATGCAAATGTAGGAGCTGTTGTAACTTTAGTACTGTGTAAAGAGAGCGGGATACGAATAATAAGCGGGAGCCTATTGAAATTGATTATTGATAAAAATTAACAGCACAAATGAAAAAGATTGTGATTGGAAGGATATCAAAAGACAAAGCATTCTTCTAAATGAAATTTGATACAGATCCTTTTATGTGTTAAACGTTCACTTTATACTAAAGGGCTCGAAACAATTAAGAATCACCGTAAAAATGCAAACATTTTGCATCGACGTCCGGTGCATTTTCATCGGCCCGGTCTTGACATCGATGCTCAATCAAATGCTCTTTCATCATCCCATGTGATCCTCCCTCGGTTTGAGTTTCCGATTAAAAGTTATTAATTCTTTGCATTTATTTTTTAAACATGTAAGTCATTTTTTAATTCCAAAGGATATTTTACTTGGAATGCTTACACCGAGTATTATATTTCGTTATCCTTTATTTTTGTATGATTGCAGTATTTTTCTTTGCTGATGCTATCTCAATTCCTATATTTAATTCTGCTTTCATGGTTTCCAAATGCTTGCCGATTCCCGTGATATTGAGTGCTATTTCCGCCCTAAACACATGTGCCGTGTACCCGAGAATGAAACCCAAAAAAAGTTCCTCTCGCAAAACCCATCTCGACTTCGAGCTTAGTAATGGCACGCCGATGCAACGGGGAATTATTTCCTGAGGAAAAACTCCTCCGCCAAGGTAAACTGTAATAAAATGTTGAATAGCAGCGGAAAATCGGAGGCAAGTGGAATACAAAACGTTCAACCTATTCTAGGACGACCACAAAATGATAGAAAAAGATGAGCTAATGCCTGAGTCGTAGGAAGTACTCCGCTTAGCTCAGTTTACGAGGGTAGTTTGAAAGTATTCCGAAATCACCACCAGATGTAAGTGCTAGCGCTGCCAGCTTCCCTTATAGCCGTAGAAAATTTTTTATGAGTGAACAAGTGACGCGTGAGTGCTGTGGGAAGAGATCTGCGGGGCGGACGCCTCCCTGTTGCAATTCCCGTGTAGGGAAGAGTGAAGATGAAAAAACATGAGTCACGAGCAGTGATTAAATACTTCTTAACGAAAGGTATGAAAGCAAAGGAAAGCCATGCCGACTTTAAGAACACTAAGGGATAGGGACTCTTCATATTTTCGGTCCCTTCTTTCCCCAGAGGAAGGTGGTGTGGCTACAGAAACTTAGGATTAGGTTTCAGTTTCATTTGTATTTCTTTCTCTGCGTTTTCGTTCACTAGCGCTATCTCTCATCTACGTTTAAACTACGATCACAAGTGTAAAAATATGTGTTTCTATTCCTTTTTCTTATATCTATTTCCATGTGAATAAATATTTGTTCAATATATGGCGGGATTTCGTGTTTGAATGTGTATTTGGCCAATGTGGCTAATCTCTTTCTTTGGCTATGCGTGCAATGAAACTAACTGTCCCTATTCTCTATGATATTGTATGATTGCTTACCCACTGTCCTTTCGTCTTGTGTGCTGTCTATTTCCCCTTTGGGGGGTGAAAAAGCCCCCTGGCGCCTTCTCTTGGCCAAAGAATTGGGGCCCTTGGTGACAAGACCCGAAGATGTGTAAGTACATTACGTTTCCTCGATTGCTTAAGTGGTTAGAGCATCCGCCCGGCAAGTGGAAAAATCCGGTGTTCAAGTCCCGGTCATGGAAATATTTTTAAACTTGTGATCTCCTTGATTCCGCCTTCCCCACCTCTCCTGTGTTCGTCCTTTTCTGTGTTCCGATCCTTTTTCCATGTATCTAAAGTCTCACGGACGTGAATAATAATGTATAACACTTAGCACTAGTGGACACAGACAAAAACACAGAAACACACAAAAAAGAGACTAACTATTTTTCGAATTTTCGGTGGTCGTGACCACCTTTATCAAGGAAGAGAGGGACAGAACTGAAGGGAATACGAGGGCTGGAGCATTGGATGGAAGGGGAAGGTGGGGAGAGAATTCGGAAGGGACGGGTTTGGAGGGGCAGCGTTAGAAGGGTGGGGAAAATGTAGAAGGTGATGGGGGTGGAAGGGGGATGAAAATATAATTGGAGCAGGGTAATTAATGCCTAATATTGATTCCTGGCCAATTCCAGGACTCCAAGAGCCAGATGAAGGATTGCTCTAATGTTTTCAGTTTCAGTGGTGGATCAGAGGGTGGGAGGGATGCTATGATGGATACACTATAGCATTTATCAAAGGGAGTATTGTGTTCGGAGGCGTGTTTGGGGATAGGGAGCATATCAATTAGGGAAGGATTCTTGTATGAGGCTTGGTGGTTGTTAATTCTAATATTAAGGGGTGTGGTGCACTGCCCAATATAATAGGCAGGGCAAAGTTGGGACTTCAGCAGGTACACTACATTGCTAGACGTGCAAGTAGAAAAGGGAATTGGTGGGAGAGAGTTAAAAAGCGGGTGGGAGAGGGATGGAATTTTGATTTTGAAAATAGCGCATGTTTTGCATCTAGGTTTATCGTATGGCATGGGAATGGTTCTGGGACGGGGTGGGGATTATAGGAGAGGAATGGTTGATTTTAGAAGATCGGATAGGTTGGTGGGGCGTTTGAAAGTTTATATATAGGGGGGACATTTAGGAAAAAGGTTGGCGGTGGCAATATGATTTTTGAGGATAGGGTAGAGGTCTTTTAGGGTTAATCGTAGAGATTCTAAGCCCGGGAAGTATGTGGTGCAAATGGAAAGAGGGTGGGGTTCCACGGCGGAGGAAGGTTTGGGAGTGTTGGCATGTTTCCGGATTCTTTTGTTCAGGAGGGATCCGAGATGACCTCGATTGAGGAGGGAACATTGTAGATTTGAAAGGAAGTTATCAAAGGAGTCGGGGCAATTGCAAATTCTATGTCCTCTTATGGACAGGGAGTAAGCAATGGATCGTTTGGTGTAATATGGGTGGCAACTATCACAGTGTAAGTATTGCTGTTTATTAGTGTGTTTTATATGTACAGAGGTGTGAAATTTTTGGTTTCTTAATGTTACATTTACATCCAGGAAGGTGATTTGGGAGGAGGAAACTGTGGAACTGAAGGAAACAGAGGACGAAGCATTGAAATAAATGTTTTCAGGGAATAGGTACCATGAGGCGAGGAGGAAGATCTCATCTCTACATCTACATCTACATAATACCCCGCAAGCCGCCGCAAGGGCGTGTGGCGGGGGGTGTTAGGTCACCAACCGTAAAAACGAAAAATACCACATGCAAAAAACAACACGGAAAATTACACCCCAGCAGCGCACACACTCATGCAAAACTCCCTCCATCCAATACTCATGCAAACACATACACCGCAAAACAACAAAAAACTGCACCCCAGGATACAGCACGAAAGCCATCCTAAAACACGCAAGCCAGGACACAACAAGCAAGAATGTGAAACATCACTACCACATGAAAATGCACCACAAAACACTCAACCCCCCAAAGAGACAGTAAAAGGAAGGGAATTCGACCCAACGTTGCAGGTAGCAGGAATTTCCCCCCGCCGGGAGGGAAGAGGGACTGAAAGGGAAACTTAAAAACAGATGAACAGAACACGAATGATATCATGCGGAAAGAATGGGTTATTATAACAAAACACATAAGGTTAGTGGAGGAGCATGCATTTAAGTAGAACTAATTATTTTTTAGACACTGAGGGTGGCAAGTGGAATTTTTACTATCTATAATCCTACAGTTGCTATCCCGTATTGTCCGTGGGAAGAAGGAGTCCTTGAGTCGGCTAGTCCTGGCATCTATTTCCCGAATTTTATATGCATGATCCAAGCGACCAATGTATGTAGGAGTACGAATAATCTGCGAGACCTCGGTGCTGAAACATGCGGATCTGAATTTATTTAATAATTTCAGTCTTGCATTGAATCGTCTCTCTTCTAATGATTCCCACCCCAAATCCATGAGCATTTCGGTAACGCTTTGCGTTTTATCGTAGGAATTTTTTACAAAACGGGCTGCCCGGCGTTGAACCTTCTCAATTTCCCGAATGAGACCTTTTTCACTCGGGTCCCACACGCTGCATGCGTATTCTAAATGAGGCCTTACAAGAGCGTGGTAACAACGTTCCTTGACCTTTGAGTCACTTTTGCCGACAATGCGTCTAATGAATCCCAATTTTTTATTTGCTTGACCGCAGACTTTACGTATGTGAGTCCCCCAAGTTAAGTCTTTAGTGAATGTGACACCTAGGTATTTTACCGTATCAACTACTGCTAGGTCACCTCCAGCTAATTTGTAAGCAAATCCCGTTGATCTTTTAAAGAAATTTACCACTGAACATTTATTATAATTTAGAGTCAATCCCCAGTTAGAACACCATTTAGTAATGCAATCTAAATCCTGCGCTAGAATAAAACGATCCTCATCCCCAGATATCTCCCGATAGATCACCGTGTCATCCGCAAACATCCTAATGTTACTTTTCACTTCGCGGTTCAAATCGTTAACAAAAATCAAGAAAAGTAACGGCCCGATCACACTTCCCTGAGGTACCCCCGACGTGACTCGAACGCTGTCGGAACTAGCGCCATCAAGGACTACCCTCTGTTCCCGCTCTGAAAGAAAATCTTTAACCCAACTTATAGCGCCCTTGTTTATACCCGCGACCTTTAATTTATGAATGAGTTTACCATGTGGGACCTTATCAAATGCCTTTTGAAAATCTAAGAAGATGGCATCCACTTGCCTACCTCTCTCACCAGATACAAGTAAATCATGTGTAAATAATCCTAATTGGGTTTCGCAGGAGCGGGTTTTCCTGAATCCGTGTTGATTGTCACTTAAAAAGTTAATGTTGTCAAGGTGTCTCATTATTGAACTGACAATTATGTGCTCTAATATTTTACAACAGATAGAAGTGAGAGATATAGGTCTGTAATTACTGGGATCCTCCCTGTCACCACTTTTAAAAATAGGCGTTATTTGCGCGGTTTTCCAAATCTTAGGTACTTTGCACTCTGTGAGGGATTTGTTAAATATAAATTCAAGGTACGGGGCAATGTTTGGAGCTAAATGTTTTATCACCCTAGCTGGTATATTTTCGGGACCCGGGGATTTGTTGGGTTTAATCTCATTAAGTAATTTTAGAATTCCTTGTTGGTCCACTGTTATTTTTTCCATGGGTGGAGTATGTATTGTTTCTTGGAGATATGCGGTGGCAACATCATTCGAGAAAACGCTTTGGAAGAATGAATTTAAGATGTTAGCTTTAACCTCGCTGTCTGTATGAATTACATTGCTACAATCCCTTAAGCAAGCCACGGTTTGTTTACTCCCATTTACTTCCCTAACATATGACCAGAAAGCTTTGGGGTCAGTGTCCAAGTGCTCGCAAAGTACTTTGCGTTTAAATTCCAGTAAGGCGCTACGTAATTGTTTTTTGGTTTCAATTTTAGAGGATCTATATGTGTCCCATAATTGTGTATTCTCAGGAGATGATGTGTTCACGCCTGCCCTCTTTACCCTAGAGTGTAGCATTCTCTGCTTTCGAAGGGCTTTTCTAACGTCTTTATTGTACCACCTGGGGTCGCGATTTGCTTTAACGTATTTTATAGGTATGAAATCTACGATTCCTTTTTGCATGATATTGACAAATTCTGTCCAAGTTTCTTCCACGTTGGCATGACTTAAGCGGGTTTTGAACTCGGGTAGTGAAGAGTTTAATTGATTGGCAAAAGATTCAAAGTCTGCTTTATGGTAATTATAAATTTTTCTTTTTGGTTTAACAATCTTTTTTATTGCTATGTCCAAATGGACATTAATTGCTTTATGGTCACTCAAGCCCTCATCAGTTGATACACTAATAATACGTTCCGGCGTGTTTGTAAGAAATAGATCCAATATGTTTTTTCCACGGGTGGGCATGCGTACTGCTTGATGGAGGGAGTTTCTTTGAACCAATTTTATCATGGAATTGCAAGATTCGCGATCGCGGGTCCCAGATTTAACGATATTGCTGTCCCAATCTATACCAGGGAGGTTAAAGTCGCCACCAATTATGTTTATGCTGTTATTATATTTACGTGTAAACTTGTGAATTTGATCGTTGAGGGTGTGAAGTGTTTTCAAATCTGAGTCTGGAGGTCTGTAGAAAGAGCATAAATTTATGTTGGGTTGATTGGTCCGTAGTAAGGTGCACCAAACACTTTCTATGTTATTATTTTCAAATGAAACTTGCCTGCTTTCAAAATGACTTTTAACTGCCACGAAAACCCCTCCTCCGGGTCTTGTATCTCTATCGTGTCGGTAAACTTTGAAATCTATTGGGAAAATTTCTTGGTCATTAATATCATTGCACAGCCAACTCTCTGTGCCTAATACTATATCAGCGGAATGAGTTTGGATTATGTGTTCTAGATCCGCTGATTTGTTCTTGAGGCTTCTGCAATTTATAACAAGTATAGTTAAATTATTTTGATGTTGAATAACGTCCTTATTAGTGTCTGACTGTAATTTAGGACGCCTTTGTGGGGAAGTGCGTGTCACATGTCTTTCTAAATCATTGCCAGTGTTGTCAATGACTTTTATATTTTTATTAATAATATTATACGCGCTATCCCCAGATGTTATTGACCCACTAAGTGACCTGCTCTCTATCCTAAAAAAGGCCTACAGTGGTCGAGTATCCTATCCGCTACCTTACTCGCCGCTTCCGCCGTGTAATGGACCCCAGATCGGTTAAGGGGAGTCCTGCAAGATCGGAGGGTTGGTCTGAGGTCGACGAAGGAGGCTCCTATGTCCGAGCAGAATCTCGATAGTCTCTGGTTTATGCCTTCCACTCGGCTCCAAACCAGAGACCCGCGATCCTCCCTCGGAACGATGCTGCAGACCGTTAGTCCCAGCCGAACCCCCTCGACGCCCTGGACGCGCTTCACCTCGGAGCTCAGTTCCCTAAGGGAACGGAGGACCTCCTCGGATCCACGGTCCGTGACGTCGTTGGTGCCCACATGGGCCACGACCTGCAGCCTAGAGCACTTCGTGCCTTTGACCGCCGCCTCGATCGCCTTCGTCACCTGAGGGACTCCTCCGCCTGGTATACACCAGGCGGTCACCCGTTGATCGGCGCCTACGCGGCGCGCCCTCTCCCTCAATGGGACCATTACACGACGGACATTCGAGCTACCTATTACTACAATTCCCTCCCTTCCCGTTCCCTGACGTCTTACCCTAGGCAGTGCCCTCGGAGTAGGGGTAGGGGCTGCAGGTACGGTGGTGCTGTCATCCGACAACACCTGGTACCTGTTGGAGACGGGGATGGTATCTGCCTCCGCAGAGTCCAATCCACGCCGCAGCGTTACCTTCCCCTTGCCCCGAGAGACGACCCTCCAATCGTCCGACCTACGGACGTGAGACACTCCCTCGTTGAGAGATGGGACACGGGGTAGGTCTCTAATCGCCCAGCCACGTGTAGCATTCGGACGAATCCGTGCACCCATATGGGCGTGGCGGGTTTTCGTATTCCCACCCCGAGCACCATCTCTCCTGAGGGGAGTCCTCCGGCCAGCGATCACCGATCGAAGCTCCCGCACCATTCTCTCCAGCATGACAATACGGGCCCTTAAAGCCGCGCATTCGCCAGTGCCTTCGAGCATGGCAACAGGGGACCTAGATGAAGCCATCCTAATTAAACTACTGAGTTCCCAATAAAAGCTAACCTGTATGCACTATGCTAAAATTTCTAAGAGGGGTTAGTTAAATTTAGCTCAATCAATAAGTTACGCTTTGTAAGTAAGTAAAGAAAGGAAAGAAAAAAGATGGTAAAGAAAATAAAACACTCACCGATAACCAATTAGATTCGACGGACAAAACCACCGCAAGCCACTAAGAGTACCCACAAGGAATACCACCAAACTATTAAAAACTAATAACAAACAGCACAAAAACTAAATAAACTAACTATTTCACAAAATTAAAGCTAACACTAAACTACACTTCACTAGGGAAGAACAAACACAGAAGTAACAGCAGGCACGCAGGTAGTCTCAGGTAGGGTCGAACCGGTTCTAGGGAGCGAGCTCGAGCACGTCTGTTCTCGGCAGAAGCCAGGCAGAGAATGAGGATGTGGCCCAGATACATCTCATCGATGTATCTGGGCCACAATAGAGGTTTCAGTGGTGTGTGTTCTAACAGGAATTTCTTCTCTGCGAGACCAAGAAAGAGGTTTGCATAGGAAGGGCTGAACCTGCTGCCCATGGCAGCGCCCTTGATTTGAAAGAAGAATTTATCGTTAAAGGAAAAGGAGTTGCGGCTGAGGATGACTCGCAAAGGCTAAGGAGTAAATATGTGCGGGGTATGTGTGGCTCAGGGCGTTGGGAGAGGTAGTGTTTGAGAGCGGAGAGACCTTCTGAGTGGGGAATCGATGTGTATAGGGATGTTACACATATGATGGCCATAATAATCTCAGTATCTGGAGGGAGGGAGGTTGATTTTAGCCTTTCCAGGAAATGGTAAGAATCTTTGGTGTGTGACGGTAGGGAATGGACTATCGGTTGGAGATGGTGGTCTACAAATGCAGAGATTCTTTCGGTTGGGGAGTGACGGGAGGATAAAATCGGACGACCGGGATTCCTAGGCTTGTGAATCTGTGGAAGGATATAGAAATGAGGGGTGCGTGGGTGGGGAGGGGAGAGGAGGGCCAGGTCTGAAGGAGATATGTGTATATATATATATATATATATATATATATATATATATATATATATATATATTCCGTACAATCGAGATATATATGTATATATATCGATTATACGGAAACACTCACACGAGCAGTATAATATTGAGAAGGCAAAATAGATCACAGTTAAAATAGTAATACTTAAAAGGACACTCACATGGTAAATTGCTTAAGCTTTCGGCCTTCTCCGAGGCCTTCTTCAAGTAAGACTCTTACTTACTCTCTGTGAGTGTCCTTTTAAGTGTTACTATTTTATTTGTGTTCTATTGTGCCTTCCCAATATTATGTATACACATATATATATAATTATTATTAGATAATATAACGGTTAAGGTAGGTTTTTGGATGGACACAGCTACTAAATAAATATTGTATGATTCCTAACAAAATACATCCAGTATACTACCCTACATCAGGTCCCTCTTCGTCTCTGAATACTTTCTTCCTCCCTTCATCCCGTCTAACATCCCTATCCTGTTCCTTCCCTTTCGTCGTTTACCTAACATTCTACCCTCTATCACAGTCTTCAATATCCCACTGCCGGTCAAAACCCCCTTCATCCACTTTTCCTGCCTCCATAGGATTGCTCCCAACAAACCCCTCTCTTCGCCCACCATACCAAGTACTTCCTCATTTGTTGTCTTCTCTGTCCATTTCACCTTCTCCATTCTTCTCCACACCCACATTTCAAAAGCCTCCAGTCTACGTCTATCCTCCTTCAATGACCATGTTTCCGCGCCGTACATAGCTACGCTCCAAATCAATGTTTTAACGAGTCTTTTCTTAACATCCTTACTCAAAGTCCATGTCATCAACTCTCTCCTCCTTGCGAAAGCCTCTTTGCCTAGCGCAATTCTTCTCCTTACGTCCCTACTACTTTGACCGTGTTGGTCCAAAACACTTCCAAGATACGTAAACTGTTCTTCCTGCTTTAGTTTTTGCCCTCCTATTCTAATGTTAAGCTTAGCCTTTTTCGTTCTAGAAAATCGCATAACCTTTGTTTTATTAATATTGATACTCATCTCATACCTGTCGCACTGAATTTCCAATTCACTCAGCAATGCTTGCAACTCCTTGGCTGACTGACAAACTAAAGCTTGGTCATCAGCAAACCTAACTGATTTTACGACTTCCCCGCCCACTTTCATTCCTACTTCCAGTTCTTCCCATGCCTCTTTAATCATTTCCTCTGCATGCGGAAGAGCCTCCTTTCCCTCCAATCTATTCCTATTTCTGCAATATGCTCATTAGTTTTTCCCAATTCACTCTATCAAACGCTTTTTCGAAATCTACGAAACAGGCAAATACCTACTGGTTGTGTCCTATATTCCTCTCTATTAATAATCTCATTACTGCAATGGCATCAAGCATACCTCCCCCCTTCTTAAAGCCCAACTGGTTATCCCCTAAGTAATCATTTGCCCTACTCTCTATCCTCTTGTTTATGGTCCTCAGAAGAACTTTAGCTGCGTGGGATATCCAACTTATTGTCCTGTAGTCCTCACATCATGTAGCCTTTACCTTTTTCGGAATAGGAACTAAAACTGATCTCACAAAGTCTTCCAGCCAGTTTCCTTCCTCATAGATACTACGAATCAACCCATATTGCGTCTTCCTCCCACATTTCAGTAGTACCGTAGGAATGTTATCCACCCTCACAGCCTTTTTTTAGTTTCATCTCCCTTAATGCCCTTTTTATCTCATTGTCAAGTATGCCTGGACCTAAGCTGTTCTCGTCTACGTCATGTTCCTTTCCTAAGCCTAACTTTGTTGGTCTGAGATCTCTACTACTTAGTTTTTCTATATATTCCTTCCATCTCTCTTGGATCTTTCCTTTGTCTACCATTATCTTACCCAGCTTATCTCCAACTGTTAGCATAGATCTTTTTTTCTTATATGCCGAAAAAGATGGAACTTTTTTTACAGCGCACTAATTTCACCCTTCCTCTGCAAACTTGCCATATCCCCGCACTGCGTCTTCCCCCATGCTTTGTTTGCTTTATTTGTAGCCCACCTCAATTTATTGTTTAGTTCTTTGTACTTCATTTAGCCTGATTATGTATTTACATTCTTCCATTTTCGTCGCTCATCCATCTTTGTAATCATCTCATCTGTGATCCATGGTTTCCTAGTCCTTTTTAGCGTTAACGGTTCCAATAGTGTCTTTTGCGGCTTTAGACAACCCTTTCCTGATCATTTCCCATTTTTCTTCGTTAGTACTAAGCCCTTTACCATCCTCCATGATTTTCTCTACCGCCTGTTTGTATTCCTTCCTTTTCAACCCATTTAATGCTTCTACATTCCATTTTCTAACTCGCCGCCCCTGCCTTATCTTTTTGAAACGTACGTTATATTTCATAACAACTAAATTGTGGTCAGAGTCCGCATCCGCTCCCGGGAAGCTGTGGGAATTTATCACATTGTTCCTAAACCTGTGTCTAACCAAGATATAATTTAGCTGATATCTTCCTGAGTCACCTGGCATTTTCCATGTATACCTGCGTCTTTTGTGGTGTCTAAACCAAGTGTTGGTGATGACTAACCGCTGTCTCCTGCAGAACTCAACTGCTTTCTCCCCGCGGTCATTTCTCGTGCCTAAACCGTAGTCCCCCACCTCATCACCATCTCTTCCTTCGCCTACCGTCGCATTCCAATCCCCCATCGCTATCAAATGTTTCCCTGTGGGAAGGCACGCGATTATGCCCTCTGACTGATCGTATAATCGTAAGCTTATGTTGATGTATGATTATTAAGGTTCAAGTTTGAAGATGCCAAGTTGTCTAGTATTTGTTTGGCAGCCATCAATAGTGAACGTTTTCTCTGAATTTGAGAAAATAGAGAAAATTCGAACTTTGGAAAATGGAAAGTTGGAAAAGCATAATGGATTCTACTCTGGTTGAGTGTGCTTTTCCGTTACCATAGTAAAATATTGGGTAGCAGATTTTAAACAAGGCCGTGAGAGCTCTCAAGTCGAGCATCCCATTGCTCGACTAAATGAGGTGACGACTCCAGAAATGGCGAAGAAAATCATCGAAATGATACTTGATGAACATTAACCTAAAGTGCGCGAGCTAGCAGACATATTAGATATTTCAAAAAGTGCGGTATGTCGCATATTAACTGAAAATTTGGATATGAAAAAGCTGTGTGCAATATGGGTGCTCACACTAGAACAAAACCAGTCTCGTGAAGATGTTTCCATTGAGCGTTTAGCAACGTATTACCGCAACAGTGGAGGATTTCTGCACCATTTCATAGCCATGGATGAAACATGGGTCCATTACTTCACACCCGAGACAAAAAAACAGTCAAAACAATGAATTCAAAAGGAAGAACCGCCTCCAAAGAAGGCGAAGACCATTTCATCCGCAGGAATGGTCATGGCGTCGGTTATTGCATACTTTGCAAAAACGCTTATTTAGAGTGGATGCGAAACTTGGACATTGGGAAAGAGGGGAAAGGCTCGGTTGGCAGCAATGGAAATGTGGATTTGTGGATGTTCTGAGATATAAAAACTTTCTGGAAAATATAATGGATGGGAAAAATATGAAAATAAGGAAGAAGAGGAAGGCCAAGAAAGAAATGAATAGATGATATAAAAAGTGCTATGGGAGTGGCAACAAGTAGAATGAACTGAAGAGAGCGGCAATGGAGATAGAGAGAGAGAGAGAGATAGAGAAAGAGAGACATGCAACGACAAGGCTCCGCCTTTAGAAGATGATGAATAAATTATAATTATTTGCTGAACTATTCTCACGTTTCTCGTAATTGTCATCCGCTTACCCGAGCTGCGCCTGGCTAGCCGGACGCCTTTCCCCGCCCTTCGACTTCGGGCTTACTTCCTCCCCCTCCCGAAGGCGTCCTCTCCCGCGGCCCTGGCAATCTAAAGAACCAAGGGGCCACCCTCTATAACCCTCCCTCTCCCCCACCGCTCTCCCCCACCGCTCTCCCCCACCCTTTCTTCCATCTTCTCTCTCCCCTGCTATTTTATATTCCATTTCCGCTCCTTCCTTTCGGGGCAGGGGGGTCACGGCCTCTCTTCCCCCCCCAACTCCCCCTTTCCCCCCGCACCCCTCATTCCACTGGCCACGCGATTATCCGGATGCAAACGTAATGAGGTGTGCGGAGGATTAAGTGTTGCCCGAGTGAGCGAAGGTCCATGGGGAATTCAGAAATATGTTATTAACCTTTATTCCAGCCCCGTGCGATAATGTTTACGTCAATTATTCTCTATACAAAAGTCATGTCAAGGTGCTGACGATGTATTTTGGTATGATTAGAATAATATCCCATGAAATCCACCGAGGAAAAGTTAGGCTCAAGGACGTGCATCGGAAACATGATTCGAAGTCAAAAGCGTCCGTGAATGCATGCATTATTGCTGGTGGCAACCCAGAGAAATCGCAGTTGAACGATTCGTCGCTCAGATACGCCAAGGTTTGGGCATATATCCCGTGAAGGGCGGCGAATCAAGAGCGGATTGGTTCCTCTGCCGCAATGGTGATGAAACATTGCCTCCAATCGCTATACCGAAAGTTCACTTCTACTCGGGAGATATTTGCTTCTGGTTAAGATGGATCGGTGTTTATCTGGCGTACATAGTATGACCTGCAGTTAGGTGACCCGGATTTGACCCCGTGAAGTCATATGTTTCTTCTCGTTCAATTTTCACTCTCTTTCGCATTGAAGAGTGAATCATAATAAAGACGCCCTAGAAAGATAGGACGAAGTAAAAAAGTCTACGACAAAGACAAGGAACAAATAAAGAGGGCCGTTTCATTGTTAAGATGGCAAGCCGAGAGCACACCGGAACGGAAATAACTGCCTCTGTTGAGGTACGTGAGTCAAATAAAAGAATTGTAAAGGCATGAAGAGATCGTCAGATAGGAGAATTGATTGGAGGGCCGCGTCAAACCAAATCCAGGATTGATGACCGCTGATGATGGATGAGGTTATATAGTCATGGCGAAGCGAATTGTGTTCTTCGGGTAATATAATCTATATTACCATTTCGGTCATATTGTGCTCATGGCATAACGTCAAAATAATATATTGTCAGTAGCGTGTCCCGTCCATGAGTTATATAGAGTCAAATTAATCTGCCATCGATAACGCATTCCGGCATACTGAATATCATTTCTTCTCTTGTGTGAAAATCTGAAGCATTCCTATTCAGTCACCGAAGGAAGGGGTCGGAGGCGTATTGTCTCCAACCCCGGTGGTTGCTGCTCGGGCTTCCCTGAATATTTCAGAATCGGCGGATGTGAAAATCATAACTTTCCTAGGAATGGTTTTTAAGCACGTTCGCTTTGCGATCAAACTTCGCCTTGTCACGAGTAACCATACGAATTTAGACGGTACCTGGCGACATGCCCAGCGCGACAGGCGTCTCCATCACATTCGCTTTTCCTTGGTCTGAACCCAGAGACCACTTGAAGTTACCGTTGCATTTTCCTGTGCCGCGGGTGTATTTGAGCGTTACCTTTCCAACAGAAGATCAAAAGGGGACGTCATTTGTGTAATTGTGTGCCATAATATGTAAAGTACAGCACGTCTAGCAAAATTACAAGGTTCCTCTAACTTTGAACATCAGGCCTAAAATGAAAAAGCACGCTCGGAGTATCTGCAAAATGGCATTAAATACGAGTGAAGTAAGGTGTCATCAAACGAACTGGAGAGATATAATTTCTTTGAAAAATAAGAGGGCGACTTTACTTCCTCTTAAGGAGACTTCATCTTAAATGTACCTGAAGCCTTGGCGCTGATTAGACTACATAGAAGAAATTGAAGAAAAGCGTCTTGATCCCGTGAAATTTTCAAATTTTGAAAGAAGTCCGTTGATGATGTGTAGAGTTGCTACGATGCATTTGGTATTGTAAGCAATCTTTAACGTTATGCATTAATATCAACGGGTAATAGGAGTTCAGTACTTACAGTTCCTCATTGTATTGAGATAAGATGCTAAGTAAAATAACATTGTTTAAGTAAAACTCGATATGAGAAATTGTGATTCACACAAAAATGTAATTAATTATGTCAGAATATATTACGCTGAAAGGGCCAAACTTCTGAATTAATATTTCACTATCTATTTTTTGTAAGTTTTACGTTAATATAAAAAAATATCTCGCAATCAATGTAATCTATTTTTCCGTACCATACTCAATCAAGGTGGTTTTCAGGGAAATGTGGGAAATAAGCTTTGTTCTTCCTCAACTCCCTTCATGTTATCCAATCGCTCCGACTCCTTTTTTTGCCGTTACTTCACAGAAGAAAGCATACTAACCCCGCCAGCACCTCAGGATAAGCGGGGTCGGGGCAAGAAGGCGGATGGCAGGGGCAGTAGGCACGCCCTCGCGAGAGGGGCGGGAAGGAAGGGGGCAGGCGGGTCGAGTCCGGCCGAGGGAAGGGCTTGGTGGTGGCGATGTCGTCCTCTCCAATGACCCACCCTCTCGCGCTCCCTCTTCTTCGGGCGATGACCCCTCCCTCCCTCGCTTCATTACACGTGTGCGCACCTTTCCCCATTTGCTCCCACCTCGTCCCACGGGGACTCCCACAGTCTGCAGTAGACCTGCAGAGAAATGCAGAGGAGAGCGAGCCAAGGGATCTCCTGCCTTTTTACCCATCTGACTCTCCTAAGTAGAAATTGATACCAAGAACAGTCTGAATGTTTTCCATTTTGTATCAAGGTATTTTTCTTCTAGCTCGAGGTTTTGAAGACATGACATGTTTTGAAGCTTCAGACTGCGTCAATCATCACTCGGCATCAATTGTTCGCGCTGAAGATTTTAAGTTTTGACTGAAATGGAATAACATCTGAACCTAAATATGATTGGGTGTGATAAGGCCATCATTCGTCAACGTATATCAAGTTTCCAGTTTATTTAAGCGATAACTCTTATCATTACACCGTTGAAAGGCCACATAATGGGAAACATACTCGTAAAACAGAGCATTGTGTAACGAACGGAAACAGATGACACTCCTTCTAGGGAAATTAGATTTTTTTATTTGATCCATCTTGGTTCTGGGAAATTATATTTAACATCTTAGTTAAGCCATATTTGTATTGAATTGGGTACACACGCTACGTTTTCATCCCAACTGATGATGGAAAATAACTCGTAACGTTACTGGGACAAGGAAGTATGTATCCCAGTCAAGGAAATATTTTTGCCCTTGTGATCTGCTCGATTCTGTCTTCCCCACCTCTCCTGTGTTCGCCCTTTACATGTGGTACAAGTGCCGGATACGAGTGCATCCATATATGTACATACATACACCATCGATACGTGTACATTTTTTTCCTGTGATATCCAGATACAACGACCAGGTCCTCTCTTTCTTCCTCTTACTCCAGTTCTACCTTCCACTCATTATCATTGCCTTTATGTTTTCACTGCAGGGCTGTTAATCCTCAAATAAATTAGGACGAATGAAAACGCGCTGTTATATCCTCTTTTAAAATTAGGTGAGTCTTCCCAAGGTATCTCCTTCTTTTATTAAAGCGGCAATAAGTCCCGATGGATACGTAAAATTGAGGAATGATGAGAAAAGTGCTCATATTTTGGTATAAAATATATTGGGACTTAGACATTTAAATTTTTAATAGTTTTCATTTTTATTTGTGGTAGTGAAACGGCTTAGGGTAAGTTTAATGGACACTGGAACCACACAATACACGGCTCCTTAGACGGAGCCCTGACTAATATGACACCAAATACCTTTGAACCACATATTACGATAACTCATTCTTTAGTTCTGTGTAATTTCCACCTCCTTGAAATCCATCCAGTCTCCATCTTCTTTTCCTTCTCCTATCTCGCACCTTCACCGGTATTCCATGCTCTACATTGCCGTATGCAGCATTCCATTGCCTCTCAGTATGTATCTTCTCCATCCACTGGTTCCGCCCTTCGGTCCCGCTCTTCTTATCCCAACCGTCGTTTCTGCCTCAACGACCAAATTTCGGAGCCGTCATGATATTTTAGTTCTCCTTGCATCTCCACACCATCGTCTCCCTCCAAATATTTTATGCCATTCGCTCGGTGTTCAGCGATATCATTCGTGGACCACGAGCGCCATGTCTCCTCTGGCCGAAGGGGACGAGTCCCGTACTTTCCTGGACTCGTTTTCCTAAAAGTTTCCATCAGAAAGTCGAGGGATAAATATTAGGGGCACGCACTCAGGGGTATTTAAGGGTGCGCGTGAAAGCTTTTTTGACGATCCCGTGGTGGTGTCCTTTGAGGGAGGGATTCACTCTTGGGAATTGGAAATAGTATGCTGGTGGCATTTTGGCACTGTAAGGGGGTTGGGGAATCGTCGCGATGACGTTGCACAAGTTCTCGGCAAGCATACACTCGACTCTGGTCTTAGTCGTCCGTCCAAAGACCTTCGAGTGAGTTTAGTTTAGTGCAGGTATTTCGTATCGCCAAATTTTCACACGCAATGGTGTTTGCACTGCCATTTTATCAATGTCAATGTACGATCTGCGATCAGGTGGACATTTTACCGACGGTTTGAATTCAGCACCTAACGCACACGTCGGGAATAATTGTTAGCGATACTTTTTATACAAACCTAGTAGTATAAAATATTTTTTACTCATACGAGTAATTAATGAAGGTAGAAAGCATATAAAAAATCATTGGGCGTTTGTTAAAATCAAATGTGTATGTAAAACATTATTTCGAATGAAATATGAATGAAAACCACAAACGCCGTGATGTTTCGCCTCTAAATAACTTGACAACATTGGCCAGGCAACCTGGCGCCCCGTAAATCGTAAATCATTCTGAATTCATCCTGAATCACGCAGGAGAACAGAAATTTATTCCGAATATCCATTGTCCTGCAATTTCTTTAAAATTTCATGCAGTGCTTTTATACCGTTATCTTTTCGCATTACCCGTTTAGTGTGCAATTACTTTCATCATACGTCAAGAATATCATTATGGCACTGTAATCATTCTCGATAAAATTGCGATACCTTTTGTCGGTAAAAATGAGAGCATGTTGTGTTAGTCGTGATGGGTGCTTGCGCCAAAATTATAGGCAAGGAGATTTTAAAAACGTGTAATGTAATTTATCGCCAGTTTTCGATTCAATTGAGAAGTCACGAGACATATGAGTTCGGTCTGAGTGTATAAAAGCGGCGTTCTCACCGAGGTATGCAAGTCATGCGTTCCACACTATCTAATTTCCGACATGACATTTTTGGGCGGGAATCAATTCCTATCAGTTAGTCCACCGCGGTGAAATATTATCCAAGCATTAGATAACAGTGCGGTTATTAGTATTACAGCAACTGAGGATGACCCGAAAATTGATCAACTTAAACATATTTCACCCCCGCCCCCCCCGCCCGCCCGCCTGCCCTTAACCCAACCACTAAAGTTAAGGCTAAAGTTTTAGCAATTACCTCCAGGACCCATAGCGAAAAAAATATGAATTTTCTCAGCTGACTAGTCTGATATTTCGAAGCGCGGACGAGAAATTTCACCCACTTGCGCGCGAAACGGCTAAAACTTCAGTTGAAATGTAAAGCCGTAAGATATTTTTCCAAATATGCTAAACATACGAGGGCGATTGGAAAAGTAAAGTCTCCTATTTTTTCATGAAAAATCAAATTTATTCTCAACTTTGCTTACATAGTTGGAAAGGTTGAACATTTAGCTATTTTCTGCATAGCCACCTTAACGATCAATCACTTTTTGCATCCTTGTAACCAGCTTTTAAATAATACGGCTGCTTCTCCGATATAAACTCTTCGCCATTTAGTGGAAGTGTACAGAGGGAAGTATATGGACATCAAAAACGTGCGGAAGTGGCGCCGGGAGTTTTTTGATGGCCGGGAAAACGTCCACGATGAGCAGCGGTCGGGGCGGCCGAGTTTGCCGGAATCAACGGTGGCTGGAATTGACGAGATGGTGCGCAATAACCGGAGGATTACCCTTCATGAGATGAAGGAAGGCCTTAATGAAGAGAGTGGCTACTTCTCCACAAGGAATATTGCGTCGGAGGTCCTCAGTTACAACCAAATCAGTGTGTTTGCATCATGACAATGCATGTACACCTGTGTCACATCAAACGACCACCCTACTCGATGAATTCGGCTGGGACATCATCGACCACCCTCCTTACAGCCCGGACGTTGCCTCCAACGACTAACACTTGTTTCACGCTCTCAAAAACACCTTGGAGGACAGAAATTCAAGTCAGACGAGGAAGTGCAAGAAGCAGTTGTCAGTTGGCTTCGCGACGCGGTGGGAGAAAGGTACGACGCCGGCATTAAAAAGCTGGTTACAAGTATGCAAAAGTGATTGATCGTCAAGGTGACTATGTAGGAAAATAGGTAAATGCTCAGCCTTTCCTACGATGTACACAAAATTGAGAGTAAATTTGATTTTTCATGAAAAAATAGGAGACCTTACTTTTCGAATCGCCCTCGTATTTCGGGATTCAAAAATACAGCCGAAATAAAAAATTGTGGGTGAGTTGCATTTTGAATTTCAAGAAAAATAAATAATTTCAACCCACTCCACATGCTGTACCTGATCAATACTTTCGAAGTACTCGGGAGAAAACCGTCTCAGCGAAAAATGTACGAGTGCAAAGAAATACAGGTATCTCGTCCCAAAAATATCACAAGTGATAATTGCACAAGAAATTCCAAGTGATTGGCGTAGGCAATAGGCGTCAGGGATGGCCGCTGCACCCCAATCTGCAATCATGACGTTGGCGGCACACCGGGGGTGATATTATTATCTCGGGGTGATGTCATTAATTTAAATTCGGACCCTCCACTCCAGAGAATTTAAATTACTGCATATGACTCGAATTATTTCGGTATATCCATTCATCTACATATACATGGTATCCCGCAAGTCGCCGCAAGGGCGTGTGGCGGGGGGTGTTAGGTCACCATCCGTAAATTAGAATAAAGGCGCATGCAAAACCCACAAATTCATGCAAATTCACACCCACAAAGGCGTATATATTCATGCAAAAACCTTTATAACTTCCACGCTTCTATCCTTTATGATTTTGATCTTACTTCTATGCTTTATAATTCTTATCTAACTTCTAGGGTTTATAATTTTGCATGTGATGCCAACTTTGATTTTATTCAATTTCCCAGTAAAAGTAGACTAAATTAATTTTTCTAATGAATACAAAAATAATTTATTTGAAATAACGTTGAGTTCAAAAATATGCGGATCCATCCAGCCGGGTCGTGTGTTGATGCAGGTTTCTCGCCCGGGGCTCCATCCGGTTATGATCGAACGGGCAGTGGGCCGTTAGCCCGTCGTGTCCCCGGAATCACTTTGAATGCACGACGAACGGCAAAACGAGTTAGCCATTCGAGGATAACCCTTTTGGAAACGTTTTCAAGCCAGGAATTCTACTCTGCACATGCGCGATATGCACACTCGTTAATGAACATTATTCATTAATGTTTCTTCTTTACGTTTCTTGACTTTGAATAAGCATGCATTTCGTTCTTGAACCTATGCAGTTTCATTTCCATCTATGTTTCAATTACCCAGGGCCGCCTTCCACGGGCTATTTTGCATTCAGTGGCGTTTTATGGTACGACGCCGTGCCTTTTCAAGGTCTGATCAAAAAAAGACATGGTTGATCAAAATAGTTCTTGATTTTATTAGTTACCACCATTTAATCATTCTTTTCACCTTTAAAATATAGCCCTTGGCTGTTAATTTAACGCTTCCAACGTTTTTTCCAGCTTTCCAAAGCCGCCTCGAAAGCTCTTTCGGGATTGCCGTTAAGTCTGCAGTAGGATTTTGTTGGACGTCTTCAAACAGTTTCAAATCGGCGTCATTTCAAAGTGGATATCAAGTTACAAAAATAGGAAAAGATCCGCTGGAGCAAGATCCGGGTGGTAGGGTGGCTTGCAGGGGAATCACTGGTGTGCTGCTTCCGGTCAAATAATCCTCCTCAGTGATCAATTAAGTGTGCACCGATGCGTTGTCGTGATGAAAGTACCGATACTTGTTTTTCCACATTTGTGGTCTCCTCTGCAGTGTGGCGTGTCTTTACCTTCTCATGACCTTTAATACAGTTCTGCCGATTCACTGTTTGTCTTTCGGGGACGTATTATTAATGAATAATCACTTCCCAATCGATGGAAACGGTCAACATCACCTTCACCTCCGATCACGACATCCGAGATTGATTCGGTCGTGGGGAAGATGGCCCAATTCTTCCCCCAACTCACGGATTCATTCACGAATAACTCTTGAATCAATTCATAAATTTTAGTTGCACTTTTCCCGAAGTTTAAACGAAATTCAATGCAATACCTTCATTCTCACCGATAATACAACTTTTACAGCGAGCGTGTGCGAGCTCAGGCAGGATTTTCTGATGAGCGGAGAAGAGTTTAGATAGGGCCTCGGACAAGGTGTTTTAATTTTCAAATAAACCGTTAAGTGGCGACATCTCATTGGTTGTGTTTCGCCAAGCTATTCGCGCGTTGATAGAGCAGTCTCATCATTTTCGAGTAGACCTTGTAAACTCTAGGGCTTCTGTCGAATGGACTGCCTTCATCCCGGAATTTCTTTTGCCAAATGTTCGTTGTCTGCACTCCTATTTTCTCCCCCTTTTTCATTTGATAACACTTTCGACTTACTGTTTCTCATTTTCTCCTTTATCGCGAGAAGTCTACAATTATACCCGTACCTGCTCCGCTCCATAGAGATTCAATACGCCTCGCGAATGGCAGATCAAGCTAGTTTATTCTTTTCCGGATACGAGGCTTCGTTTCATATTTTCATGTTCCGCCTCATTCTATTCATATCTCCTGCTTTCCTACCAGATCGGCCATTTCTTATTCATTACTTGCTTCCAGCACCAAGTTTCCAAATCTCTTATATTATTATTCTCAGATCCACTATTCTGGTAACCACCAAAGTTACCTTTGGAGCACGGAGTGCCACACCACAAGGTCTTCCCGAAAAATGAGGAGAAAAAATCTGGAGGAAAAATATATTGCAGATCGAAGTACAAGTTGCTGAAATCCTTCAAAAGAGCTCCCTTGTGTATCGTTACGCCAATGTCAAAGCCTCCGCCAGTTGTGTTGTATGCTTCCTGTAAGGCATCAACGGGGCCGTCGTTCTGGCACCATGGTCTATTTGACATAATCCAGTGGTCGAAAATGGTACTCAAAGGGGGTTGTATTTTGATCGTAATCAAAGACCCATGTCGCGTCACCAGTAAACATCTATTTTGTAAAATTCGGCTCACTTTCACCGCGGTCCAAGAGATCCGAGGCAAGATTGTCACAAAAGCAGTCTTCCGACAGCACCTCGGGGACCATCTCGGTACACCTTTCTCATGGCTAAATCTTCCGTAAGAATGCAATGCACTGTGGTTATCTGAGCATTGCACTCTTATGTTAACATCCTGGCACTTGCGGGTCAATCGGAATGGAGCGCGTGTCTCAATTTCTGCACGTTTCCATCACGCTGCGTTGTTGTTGATGGATGTCCAGGGCATTATTCCTCGTCGTCAACCTCCTCTCTACCCTCCCCGGACATCCCGTGCAAGAAGAAAACCATCACTTGGGACATTTCTCCAACTCTATAAGCATCCTTAACAATGGTCATGGCCTCCGAATCCAACTTTCCAAGTGCTTTAAAGCACAATTTTTATCATACGTCATTGATCCATGGGAAGTGGCATCGTGAATTTATGACTTGACCGTAGAACAGGGTTCCAGTCTAGCAGCAATGGCGAAGTACGGCGACGTAGTGCCTTTATTTCATAAATTCAGTTCATGCAAATAATTGTTATGGCGATGAAACCTATCATCTTGGAACAGTTGAATACTTGCATTAACTTAGCTCATGTTAGAGTTTAATGCGTTCTCCATTGACGGGAAACTTGAAATAAAAAATAGAGTAATGCTAGTGGATAAAAGCTCTCGAATGGCAAAGGAAGTGAACCAGAGAAATGCACCTGCAAAAAGAAAAAAAAAAGATTCGGGTTTATTTTTCATTAATTGAATTGTTTACGCATATATCTAGAAAAAGAATCTGGTGAATCATTCACATCAACGAAGCATAAAACCCGAATGCATTAAAAGTCGAGAGTTCATTCGGAAATAATCCAGGTCTTAATTACATTATTTGACCTCAAAGGGTTAATTCTTTTCGGGTTTCCCCCCGCCGGATTTTCCGTTTGAACGAAGCACTCATTCGTGAGGTCATATGACTCGATATTCAAATCACTCCAAACCAGGGACTCCGTCTTACCATTGTTGTGGTAGATCACCCGTTCGACTTGAAATTGTAGATAAAAATTTGCACCATTCGTTGGCCCTCCGTCGAGAAAAAACACAAATACGTCCACAATGAACGCAAACTAAATCACGGCAAGAAATGATTAGGCCAAATGTGTGGCCGAGGGAATGTCAACATGAACACGAATCAAAGGCGAATTATTCATCCAACTCCGAAATATAATGAAATGGAATTGATTAGGCACACTCTAGTGTCTCACCAGACGGACGTCAAGGACAGAATATATTAGGCTAACAAGACGTTCTCAATGAATAAGGAAATATCACGCTAAAACGAGATATTAGTACAGGAATCTGAATTCAAGAGCATTCATGTATAAGTACATGGTTTGTTCGCAAAAATGGTAGGATGATTTTTTCCCGGCCAACGTGGACGGCTGAAGTGGAACGATTTATGGCGAGAAAAACGATGAGAGGTCTTGGGAAAGCAACACGACCCGCGTCAGTTAACGTTAACACTTAACGTTACGTGTTTAGTTAACTCTTAGGCGACGGTCTGAATTCAGCACTTTACGCACACGTCAGGAAAACAATACTAGTGCAATTTTTTATGCAATACTTGTGAACAATTACGAAGTTTTCTAATATTAATAAAATTCTATGTTATACTGAGAAAATAAAGTTGGTGGTTTCTGATGATGGCGTAATCTTCGAAACCATGGTCGTAAGCTATCGAATTTCACTCTGGAATAATAAAGTATACCTTATTCAACCTAAATACTGAGTAAAATTATCTTATTTTAGACGGAGTTCCTAGAGTATGGTATAAACATTTACCATCTTACCTTTAGAAATAAGTATTTGCTGAAGATTGTCGTTCATTTTATTTTCCCCATCCAAAAATTTGAAAGCCGAAATAGGTTTAAGGAATAATTTTTACCGGCAAAATTCACCAAGACTACTACTAATTGAAAACTTTGGCGAAAATTGCCCAAAATGCAAAAAAAACATCTACGTGTATGCTGCAAGATTCAAGTGATCGATAGCATTTTTTGCTATGTTTTCTTCGGCAATAAAAAAGCATTTTTTTTATTTTTCCATCATGTGCCTGGTATCATGACACCCCATTCCGTCCACCCTCGGGTCGTTGTACGCATGTAGATCGAGAAGGTCAGGAGGAACGCTTGCATATGCAAATGAGCTGTTCCAATTAACCCCAAGGCACAGAGAAGAACATTAATGAAAGCTGGCACTTAATATTTACTAAAAGACCCCGGCACCACTCGAAAAATAAAATGGCAAATAAAAGACGGGAGAGTTTTCCCTTGCGGAATATTTTTCCCCGCGGGCGATGCCCGGGTGATCGATACTGCGATGTGCAATTTCATCTGGAAAGCTTTAACTCGGAGGCTCTCCTCTGTTGAAAACTTTCTCCCAATCTGCCCATGATGGGGAAGGGGGGGACGGGACGGGTAGTTGATGGCTCATCCCCATCTCCCAAGGCGCCCCTCCGGATTCGTGCCGACCCCCGTGCGGCCCCCCGTCCTCCCCCAGAGCCCCCCCTCCGAGTAGACTTCCTTTTCGTAGTCGAAATGCGCGGGGCCGCGCTTACATTGATTTGTTTGACCTCAATGGAGCGACTCGCCGATGTGGGTCACGGCCGTGGATGGAGTCGGCACTCGAACAGATAGGAACAATGACACCCCGGCATCTGCCATTAAGGCCCCCCTCCCCCTTCTGCCGATTTTGTAACTCCCCATTCATACGGCAACGTCAGGGTCTCGCTGTATCATGCCCTACTCTCTCTCCTTCCTCCTTCCTATACATCTCTCTCTCTCTCTCTCTCCGGGACCCTTTTGTCTATTTCGATTCCCATCTCGTCTCTCTTGAGCATCATCATAATTTTTTTCTCTCTCCTCATTCGCTCCCATTGTTCCTCTCACATCACTTCCCATCGCTGCATATGGAATCCATGCTGCCTCATCGGGAATTGAAAAGAGGCTGTAATGTTTTGTCGCGTGTTGATATTCATCGAAAAGGGTCGCTTCGACAATGGTGCGTTTTTCTCGAATTGACAATGCTCAGGGTTCAACAGAATTTGAGTACCGTCCATGCGCAAAAGATTAAACAAAAATAGAAAACTTGCGAAATTATTTCTAACGAGACTAATTTGATTGAATGACAGTATAACCGGTGGTTCACCTTGATAGGAACTTTTTAGGTTTCTTCGTTACAGGGGAAGGCATAATATAATACCGGGCATGAGTTTAAGATGAAGACAATTTTCGAAAACAATTGGATAGCAGTTTAAAACTAATTAGCAATTACAATTTGTGTATAAATCTCGCTAAATAATAAACTAATTTACGTGAAGTTGATCAGAATGCAGCAATGGCGTTTAATGTCATGAGATATAGTGTCTAGAACTGCATTAAATATTTAATTTCATTTTTCCCAAGTACTTAAAAATGATATTCTCCATTTTCTGAAATATCATATGAAATGCTTTATCGCTCCTCCGTTTTTCTAGTGCATATATTTTATGTGCGTGCAAACCACGAAACGGAAACCTATCAGCAGAACCTCTCAGCCTCTATGGCTGTGAAAGCAACAGCTTTGTATCATTGCAGCGGAAATCTATCAGCTTTTGTGACTAAGCAGAGCAGCAGATCGACCGTTATCACATAAAATGGTCTGTTGTCTCTTTTTGGTATCATGCTCCAAAATTTTGTTAAAAAACTTATAGGACTGACTGTTTGAGCGTTTAGATTTGATCCGAGTAATCGAGATTCCCGTATTTACTGCTCTTTCAAATTGCCTTAATTATTATTTTGATGGTTGTGAGGCTCTACTTTGTGAAAATTCATGATCACTGAATGAATTTTACAAAAGCCAAAAAAATATTTTTTGTGTGAAAAAATACCAAGTTTGTTTATTCAGTGATGATGAATTGTTCGTTGAGGTACTTTTAATTTTTTATTATGTCAGCATTAGCCCATGTTACATATGTCTATATTGACATGTATGAAAATGTATACGCTCAAATGGAACAATACGAGAATTGTATGCCAGGGGTGTATGGAATCAGCGCGTCGGATATATTTCCTAAATAATAATAATAATAATAATTCCTCTTTTTTCGCTACTTAGTTATTTTGCTTATGAAAAATTATATTAGCCATTTTATTGAATAATTTACCGTCTAATGCTTCTAGAAGGACAAAGAGGATTGGGGTGCTGCAGTAAACCAATCTTTGGATTGAAATCTGGTGATGACCGTAATTAAAAAGCAGAAATATTCGACCCATCGAGCTTCCAGGATTGAAAACGTTTCCACTACTCTGTGTTGCAGGTAATCTTCTTGCATCGTATACATCATAATCTTGATTTTATTGTCCCTGTAATACTTTCCCTTAGAAAATAAGTTATATTTAAAGTATTTTTAGAATCACTGTTCCCGATTTGTACGCAGAGAGGATTTGTTAGGTCTGAATTTGGAAACGCCGAAGGCTACTTGCATGAAATGGGAAGTTTTCCTGATGGCATTTAATTTCAAAACAAAGGCGGATCATCACGTTCGCGTTTCATTTATTAAGTAGAAATAAGCATTAGAAATGTTGTGGGGAAGACGCAAGCAAATAATGAAGTGAACATAAAATATTTCACCATAGAAAGTATCATGTAACATAAATCATAAAGTCAGGTATGATGTGGTGGAACTGTGCCGCAATTACCGAGAGGAAACTATTATAATTTTCCACTTAACCACGTTCCACTATCTTTATTAAGTGGATGATTGAAATAATTTTCGTCTCTGCTACTATCAAGTAACACTTATTGGATATGATGTGATTGAATTATTCAATCTTATCTTGACTAAAATGCTACAATTTTACTAATTGCTGACAAAAAAATACCATTAAAGTCATTTTAAAAGTTACCGTAAATAAAAGTAATGTCTTCGAATAAGGTTTTTTTAATATTTCCATTGCAGGGTAACCACGCAGAAGATGTAATTTATAGATTTACAATTGTACTTTTAAAAGTAAAACCTTTATCGCTCTCACATTTAAAGGTTTAAAAATGTATTTTTATTATTACAATGGCACACTATTATTTTAAATAATCATTATTAATCTTGCCAGTCAATTATCTCTTATTGATGCTTTGCCATATTTTGCAACGTGTATTCCCATTAAATGACAGCTAAACATCACTTCCTTTTTTGAGTTTCATGGCAGGTGTAGCGTAGTTTTTGGCAGAAAATTCGTCCAATTATCGAGTCCTTCAATTTGCGCGCCGGCACCAAGTCTTGCCGGCTCCGATCGCTTATGCATGCGGCGATGTATTCCTTTTTTATCATTTTCTCAGAATGCGGAGACGGGAGAGCTACCACCTCACCCCCCTTAACCAGAGGAGGAACCGGACCAAAGGAGAGGAATAGTTACAGCTGTCACCGCTGGAGACGCTACCGTTGGGATATATATATACACACACACACAGGGTGGACTCTCCCTAGTTTTCAAAAAATCACTGAAGAGCGCGCAAGTGCATTAGCGGAGTGAGGGTAGTAGCGTTAGCTGGAGAAAATAACGCCATTTTTAATAGTTACCATGCAGTGGTCTGGTGAGCATCAAGGCTTTGTCATAGAAACGTTCTTTAAGAACAATGGCAGCGTGATGGCGATGCAGAGGTCGCTGTGGTCTAGCAATGAAGCACATTTTAACCTCTCCAGTTCAGTAAATAAGCAAACTTTTGTATGAAGCGAACGGTAACTACGGTCGTATGAATGTAATGGGAAGAGTCAACCCCAGCCGAACTCTTATAAATGGGCAAAGGATGGGTGAGGGAAATTAGAGAAGATATATGCAGTAAATCAATATACATTATAAAAAATAACTGAAAATAAAAATAATAATAAATTAATATAATAAAAAATACTAAAAATAATTGAAATGAAAAGATCACATAAGCGGTTAGAACCAAAGTATGTCTGGCTAAGTGAGTAGTATCTAGTAAAACTTAACCAGACATGCTTTGGTTCTAACCGTTTGCGTTATCTTTTTATTTCAATTACTTTTAGCATTTTTATTATATTTATTTTATTATTGTTTTTATTTTCAGTTATAGTTTTTATTGATTTACTGCATATATCTTCTCTAATACCCCTCACCCATCCTTTTCCCATTTATAAGAGTACGGCGGGGGTTGACTCCTCCCATTATAAGCAAACTTTTTGTGAATGGGCGACTGACAACCCTCGCGAACTTCATCCAAGACCTCTTCGTAGCCCCGAAGTGTGAGTTTGGTGCGCTGTGTCCTCCATAGGCATTATTGGAGCCTTACTTTTTTGAATCTCGAGGTTCAACTGTTACTATGAACCCTGTGCGCTATAATTAGATGCTGGAGAACTTCTTTCCTAGCCAAAATGGAAGAGTAAGGTGGGGAATATGAAACAGAAGCCTTTTGTTTTTGACAGGATGGTGCCACGGTTCATACCGCCCGTCGTTCACGCAAAGCCCTGCAAGAACAATTTCCCTGATCTGCCTGATCCCCTTACGAGGGGATGTCCCATGGCCCCCTCGCTCCCCGGATTTGAGCCCATGAGATTTTTTCCTTGGGGATATCTCAAAGCTGAGGTTTACCAAGATCGACCAAGGGCCTTGGAAGCTCTTAAGGAGGCAATCACAGATATCATAGCAGGAATATCTCAAGATATGCTGAGAAGAGCTTTCGAAAACTTGTTTGAACGACTCAATATGTGCCTCGCTTCCCAAGGTCGTCACCTGGATGTAATAATTCTCAAAACCTAATGAAAAATGACGTTGAATGCAGTTTTTATTAAAAATTTTGATTATTTTGGTTTTTGTTGCACAATACACCCGTCAAATCAGGGAGTTCATTTTGCTTCCCCCTGTGTATGTTTATTTCTTTTTCAGGGGAGGGGCTGGGGATGTACCGTAAGTTGCGCAAAATCGCTCCGCCGATCTCCCAATCCGCTCCAGCTTCAATCTTGTTGTTTTCAATGCCATTGGAGTGCGAACGTATATTTATTGGCTCTCTGTGTTTAAATCGGACGCTTTCGGGCCTTCATTTGTTTCTTTGCTCGCTCGCCTCCCTCTCAATTTATCCGCAGACGCCCAATTAGCGCGTGGGAAATAGCGCCGAGGAGGACAGGAAAGCGCAGAACTTATTACTTGGACAGCGGATTTGAGCGCCGGCTTTGCCGACGACGCTGAGCGTCGCTTTATCCTTCCTCCCCGCCCCCCCGCCTCCAAGCGCCACGGCTTTCTTTTATTCCCAGCAGCGGGTCGCGAATCACCCTCGTGGCGGGGTCGTATTTCCCTCTTTCCTCGCCCGCATCCACCCCTCTCTCCCTCTCTCTCTGCGGAGGCCTTCCCTCGCCCCCAACCGGTCTCTCTAATGGGATGCTGGGCTGCTTCCGCCGTCCAGGTGCAATCGTGGACCGGAAGTGCGCAGATTAGCGATCGGGGAGCGCGCGCTTCGCGCATGAATTAGCCCGAGACAGTGTCGCCGTTCGTATTCCCTCTCTCGCCATCCGAGCCGCGCGTCAAATTTTTCATTCTTCTATTTCAACCTTCGTCCAGATCTCCGCGGTCCACTCGCGGAAGAATTTTTAATCTATTTTTACTTTTTTATGAAAAATGAAATAGTTCAAATCGTCCAGTACGCAACAGAATTCTCTACATTTAGCCCACACAAACGATTAAAAGAATCAAATCAAGTCCCGATTCAAATAGCAACGACGCTCACTATTGTGTATGTTGAAATGACCCCATTGCATTTCCCTTGCTTCACCAGTCTTCCGTGGATTGTTCAATGAAGTTATTGGCTGAAATGTTATACCTTAACATATGCCCGAGAGATTTTTTCAATCATTCGAGATTTAGAATTCATGATTACCCTAATTAGTCCTTTCAATGTTGGCCCTTCGTTGCATCTCTACATTATTTCCCTTCCGTAATCCCATGTCACTGAACTAATTCCCCTCCGCAAAGGATCCTGGTGCTTTAGCAGTTACTAAACTAACGGCTAATCTGACGGCGTAAAGGCAGTTAAATATATAAATGGCGATCGAGATGGTGCGGTGGCTATTGTACTGGTTTCCCACCCAGAGGGCCTGGGTTCAAATCCCGGCGGTGTTGAATATTTTTCAGAGGTATCTCGATCCCTACTTGAGGTGCTTTGTGGAGGGCACTTTGAGTGAGTACGCCGTCCGTCGAATGGGACGTTAACCTGCTGACCCCTTGGCGCCTGTCGTTAAGAGTGGGCTAATGCCGACGCCGAGTTTCTCTCCACCCTTCATCCTTTCCTGTCCATCCCTTGTGGCGCAAATGACCTCGGCTGTCGGTCGCCTCCTTCCCCTAAAATACTACTACTACTAATATATAAAAGGCGTATCTCCATGGCTTCCTTCACCAATTGACGGAATTCGAATATTAGACGTTCCCGTGAGCTAAAAGGAGGCAAACGTAGGGTGACTTCGCAAACCAAAGGTGGCATGTATTCCGTCGGAGGGGGCGTTACACTGTTTGACCCCAGGGCGCCTTTCGACAAGAGTAGGCTAATGCCGAAGCCGGGTTTCTCTCCAACCTTCCTTTCCGATCTCTTTCTCTTCCCTCTCGCTCTCTTTTATCACCATCTCTACACACTTGTCACCGCTCCTTAAGCTAAACTCCCGTTCTTCAACTATCAATCGATAACAAGCCCACTTGCACCAGTTAAAAACACCTGATCTACTCGAAGCGTTATTGCCATAAGCTGTCTTGAGCATGGCATGAATCTCTTTCCCGGTTTTTCCCAGTTTCGCGCAACATTTTAACGACGTAGCGCTGCTCAAATAACCAATTCACCACGGAGAGCGCCGAGTTCACGTTACAGAGGTTTCGCAAAGGAACGATCCATACGAAGTGTAGCCTGGGAGCCAACTGCCACCGGCGCCCAGCCTTTCCTGGGACTCCCTCCCTCGGGCACAGCCAGAGAAACCGCCGCCTGTCCGTCCGTCCGTCCATCCGGGACAAAATAAATCCCACTACCTTTGGGATAAACCTTGTATACCGTCCTGCGACGTGCGTGGGGAGGGACATCAAATTATCGACGTGATTTAGGATTTAATGATAACAGATATTCGTACATTTCGGGAAAGGAATGATCGGAACTATTTTCACCAGGAGAGGGGCTGTTTCATGGCAATCCTTAATCCAGTGTGAGGTTCGTAGAAGTAATCTCTGATGGGCTCTGTACTTCACACAAGAGTCTGCAGCCCTGTGCTTGTTGTGTTTCCTTCAACACTTTCATTCAGATAACCTCCCCGTCAATAGACCCCGGGAAAAAGTAATTTCAATTATTTTTTGTACAGAATTTCTATATACGTATGTGTGTGACACCAAGTTGGCAAATATTGATACATGTGGATAATTATTAAAAATAACATGCCAGAAATTATAATAAGCCGATCAGTGCATATACATATATATATATATATATATATATATATATATATATATATATATATAAATTGGACAGCAACAAACAATAAAGAAATACATAGAAAGCTCACTGACATGTTCTTTCTTGATCATTTCGACGGGATTCTGCTCCGTCTTCATCAGAATATATATAAGTAATGCAAAATATAATGATATATATATATATATATATATATATACATATGGAAACAGATTTAGGGAAAATGGATGGGAAAACAAACAAAGGACGAACACAAGTGACGTGGAGAAGGCGGAATCCAGCAGATCACTAATGTAAAAATATTTCCTTGACCGGGATGGTCTAGGAAATATTTTTGTATATTATGTCTTAATATTATATGTATATTACATATATTTTTGTTTATTTTTGTATCTATATGAATATATATATATATAATTATTATTATTAGGTAATCTACCGGTTAAGGTAGGTTTTGGATGGACACAGCTACTAATTAAATATTTTTTGACAACTATCAAAACACAACATCCTACTCATCAGGTCCCTCTTCATCTTTGAATACGTTCTTCCTCCCTTCATCCCGTCCAATATTCCTATCCTGTTCCTTCCCTTTACTCGTTTGCCCAATATTATCCCCTCTATCACATTTTTCAACATCCCACTGCCGGTCAAAACCCCCTTCATCCACTTTTCCTGCCTCCATAGGATTTCTCCCAAAAAACCCTTATCCTCGCCCACCATACCAAGTACATTTGTTGTCATTTGTTTTCTGCTCTGTCCATTTCACCTTCTCCATTCTACTCCACACCCACATTTCAAAAGACTCTAGTCTACATCGATCCTCCTGCTTCAATGACCACGTTTCCGCGCCGTACATAGCTACGCTACATATCAAAGTTTTTACGAGTCTTTTCTTAACATCCTTCCTCAACGTCCCTGTCATCAACTCCCTCCTCCTTGTGAAAGCCTCTTTGCCTAGCGCAATTCTTCTCCTTACCTCCCTACTACTTTGACCGTGTTGGTCCAAAACACTACCGAGATACGTAAACTGTTCTACCTGCTCTAGCTTTTGCCCTCCTATTTTAATGTTAAGCTTGGCCTTTTTCTTTCTAGAAAATCGCATAACCTTTGTTTTATTAATATTGATTCTCATCCCATACCTGTCGCACTGAATTTCCAATTCACTCAGCAATGCTTTCAACCCCTTGGCTGACTGACAAACTAAAGCTTGGTCATCAGCACACCTAACTGATTTTACGAATTCCCCGCCCACCTTCATTACTACCTCCAATTCTTCCCATGCCTCTTTAATCATTTCCTCTGCATACAGGTTGAACAGCAACGATGATAATGGGCAACCCTGCCTAACACCTCTTCCTAACACTGCCCATCCGGACTCCATTTTAGCTGCGTGGATTATCAAACCTATTGTCCTGTAGTCCTCACATGATATAGCCTTTACCTTTTTCGGAATAGGAACTAAAACTGATCTCACAAAGTCTTCCGGCCAGATTCCTTCCTCATAAATACTACGGATCAGGCCATTTGCCTCTTCCTCCCACATTTTCCTAAATATTTCAATAGTTCCGCGGGAATGTATCCACCCCCACGGCCTTATTTAGCTTCATCTCCCTTAATGCCCTTTCAATCTCATCGTCTAGTATGCCTGGACCTAAGCTGTCTTCCTCTACGTCATTTTCTTTTTCAATGCCTAACTTTGTTGGTCTGAGTTCTTTACTATACATTTCTTCTATATGCTCCTTCCATCTCTCTTGGATCTTTCCTGCGTCAACTATTACCTTACCCGCCTAATATCTAACTGTTAGCATAGCTCTTTCTTTCTTACTTCCCGATAACGATTTAACTTTGCTGTAGAGCGCACCGATTTCACCCTTCCTCTGCAGACTTTCCATATATATATATATATATATATATATATATATATATATATATATATATATATATATATATATATATATATAATATATATATATATATGTGCAATACATTTTCCTGTAACTATTTGGTATAGGAGTTTTAAAATGTAGCATTAATACGAAAAGGGAAGAGTCAGGCGTGATGTTGTGGAATCGAGAAATAATAAAAACTTCGTTGCAATTTTCCACAGTTAAAACTTTATTTCCGACCATGGTTTTGATACACTGTGTCATCATCAGGTGAGGAAAAGTACAAGGAGAAGGGATATGTATACCAAGCTACTAGAAGGGGTGGCAGGGGAGGAAAGAGCGGGGGGGAAGGGGGGGTTTGTTATGAAGAGAAAGGCAGGAAGAACCAATGGAACCCCCGAAGTGCGGGCAGCTCACTCTACATCTACATCTACATCTACATAATACCCCGCAAGCCGCCGCAAGGGCGTGTGGCGGGGGGTGTTAGGTCACCAACCGTAAAAACGAAAAATACCACATGCAAAAAACAACACGGAAAATTACACCCCAGCAGCGCACACACTCATGCAAAACTCCCTCCATCCAATACTCATGCAAACACATACACCGCAAAACAACAAAAAACTGCACCCCGGGATACAGCACGAAAGCCATCCTAAAACACGCAAGCCAGGACACAACAAGCAAGAATGTGAAACATCACTACCACATGAAAATGCACCACAAAACACTCAACCCCCCAAAGAGACAGTAAAAGGAAGGGAATTCGACCCAACGTTGCAGGTAGCAGGAATTTCCCCCCGCCGGGAGGGAAGAGGGACTGAAAGGGAAACTTAAAAACAGATGAACAGAACACGAATGATATCATGCGGAAAGAATGGGTTATTATAACAAAACACATAAGGTTAGTGGAGGAGCATGCATTTAAGTAGAACTAATTATTTTTTAGACACTGAGGGTGGCAAGTGGAATTTTTACTATCTATAATCCTACAGTTGCTATCCCGTATTGTCCGTGGGAAGAAGGAGTCCTTGAGTCGGCTAGTCCTGGCATCTATTTCCCGAATTTTATATGCATGATCCAAGCGACCAATGTATGTAGGAGTACGAATAATCTGCGAGACCTCGGTGCTGAAACATGCGGATCTGAATTTATTTAATAATTTCAGTCTTGCATTGAATCGTCTCTCTTCTAATGATTCCCACCCCAAATCCATGAGCATTTCGGTAACGCTTTGCGTTTTATCGTAGGAATTTTTTACAAAACGGGCTGCCCGGCGTTGAACCTTCTCAATTTCCCGAATGAGACCTTTTTCACTCGGGTCCCACACGCTGCATGCGTATTCTAAATGAGGCCTTACAAGAGCGTGGTAACAACGTTCCTTGACCTTTGAGTCACTTTTGCCGACAATGCGTCTAATGAATCCCAATTTTTTATTTGCTTGACCGCAGACTTTACGTATGTGAGTCCCCCAAGTTAAGTCTTTTGTGAATGTGACACCTAGGTATTTTACCGTATCAACTACTGCTAGGTCACCTCCAGCTAATTTGTAAGCAAATCCCGTTGATCTTTTAAAGAAATTTACCACTGAACATTTATTATAATTTAGAGTCAATCCCCAGTTAGAACACCATTTAGTAATGCAATCTAAATCCTGCGCTAGAATAAAACGATCCTCATCCCCAGATATCTCCCGATAGATCACCGTGTCATCCGCAAACATCCTAATGTTACTTTTCACTTCGCGGTTCAAATCGTTAACAAAAATCAAGAAAAGTAACGGCCCGATCACACTTCCCTGAGGTACCCCCGACGTGACTCGAACGCTGTCGGAACTAGCGCCATCAAGGACTACCCTCTGTTCCCGCTCTGAAAGAAAATCTTTAACCCAACTTATAGCGCCCTTGTTTATACCCGCGACCTTTAATTTATGAATGAGTTTACCATGTGGGACCTTATCAAATGCCTTTTGAAAATCTAAGAAGATGGCATCCACTTGCCTACCTCTCTCACCAGATACAAGTAAATCATGTGTAAATAATCCTAATTGGGTTTCGCAGGAGCGGGTTTTCCTGAATCCGTGTTGATTGTCACTTAAAAAGTTAATATTGTCAAGGTGTCTCATTATTGAACTGACAATTATGTGCTCTAAGATTTTACAACAGATAGAAGTGAGAGATATAGGTCTGTAATTACTGGGATCCTCCCTGTCACCACTTTTAAAAATAGGCGTTATTTGCGCGGTTTTCCAAATCTTAGGTACTTTGCACTCTGTGAGGGATTTGTTAAATATAAATTCAAGGTACGGGGCAATGTTTGGAGCTAAATGTTTTATCACCCTAGCTGGTATATTTTCGGGACCCGGGGATTTGTTGGGTTTAATCTCATTAAGTAATTTTAGAATTCCTTGTTGGTCCACTGTTATTTTTTCCATGGGTGGAGTACGTATTGTTTCTTGGAGATATGCGGTGGCAACATCATTCGAGAAAACGCTTTGGAAGAATGAATTTAAGATGTTAGCTTTAACCTCGCTGTCTGTATGAATTACATTGCTACAATCCCTTAAGCAAGCCACGGTTTGTTTACTCCCATTTACTTCCCTAACATATGACCAGAAAGCTTTGGGGTCAGTGTCCAAGTGCTCGCAAAGTACTTTGCGTTTAAATTCCAGTAAGGCGCTACGTAATTGTTTTTTGGTTTCAATTTTAGAGGATCTATATGTGTCCCATAATTGTGTATTCTCAGGAGATGATGTGTTCACGCCTGCCCTCTTTACCCTAGAGTGTAGCATTCTCTGCTTTCGAAGGGCTTTTCTAACGTCTTTATTGTACCACCTGGGGTCGCGATTTGCTTTAACGTATTTTATAGGTATGAAATCTACGATTCCTTTTTGCATGATATTGACAAATTCTGTCCAAGTTTCTTCCACGTTGGCATGACTTAAGCGGGTTTTGAACTCGGGTAGTGAAGAGTTTAATTGATTGGCAAAAGATTCAAAGTCTGCTTTATGGTAATTATAAATTTTTCTTTTTGGTTTAACAATCTTTTTTATTGCTATGTCCAAATGGACATTAATTGCTTTATGGTCACTCAAGCCCTCATCAGTTGATACACTAATAATACGTTCCGGCGTGTTTGTAAGAAATAGATCCAATATGTTTTTTCCACGGGTGGGCATGCGTACTGCTTGATGGAGGGAGTTTCTTTGAACCAATTTTATCATGGAATTGCAAGATTCGCGATCGCGGGTCCCAGATTTAACGATATTGCTGTCCCAATCTATACCAGGGAGGTTAAAGTCGCCACCAATTATGTTTATGCTGTTATTATATTTACGTGTAAACTTGTGAATTTGATCGTTGAGGGTGTGAAGTGTTTTCAAATCTGAGTCTGGAGGTCTGTAGAAAGAGCATAAATTTATGTTGGGTTGATTGGTCCGTAGTAAGGTGCACCAAACACTTTCTATGTTATTATTTTCAAATGAAACTTGCCTGCTTTCAAAATGACTTTTAACTGCCACGAAAACCCCTCCTCCGGGTCTTGTATCTCTATCGTGTCGGTAAACTTTGAAATCTATTGGGAAAATTTCTTGGTCATTAATATCATTGCACAGCCAACTCTCTGTGCCTAATACTATATCAGCGGAATGAGTTTGGATTATGTGTTCTAGATCCGCTGATTTGTTCTTGAGGCTTCTGCAATTTATAACAAGTATAGTTAAATTATTTTGATGTTGAATAACGTCCTTATTAGTGTCTGACTGTAATTTAGGACGCCTTTGTGGGGAAGTGCGTGTCACATGTCTTTCTAAATCATTGCCAGTGTTGTCAATGACTTTTATATTTTTATTAATAATATTATACGCGCTATCCCCAGATGTTATTGACCCACTAAGTGACCTGCTCTCTATCCTAAAAAAGGCCTACAGTGGTCGAGTATCCTATCCGCTACCTTACTCGCCGCTTCCGCCGTGTAATGGACCCCAGATCGGTTAAGGGGAGTCCTGCAAGATCGGAGGGTTGGTCTGAGGTCGACGAAGGAGGCTCCTATGTCCGAGCAGAATCTCGATAGTCTCTGGTTTATGCCTTCCACTCGGCTCCAAACCAGAGACCCGCGATCCTCCCTCGGAACGATGCTGCAGACCGTTAGTCCCAGCCGAACCCCCTCGACGCCCTGGACGCGCTTCACCTCGGAGCTCAGTTCCCTAAGGGAACGGAGGACCTCCTCGGATCCACGGTCCGTGACGTCGTTGGTGCCCACATGGGCCACGACCTGCAGCCTAGAGCACTTCGTGCCTTTGACCGCCGCCTCGATCGCCTTCGTCACCTGAGGGACTCCTCCGCCTGGTATACACCAGGCGGTCACCCGTTGATCGGCGCCTACGCGGCGCGCCCTCTCCCTCAATGGGACCATTACACGACGGACATTCGAGCTACCTATTACTACAATTCCCTCCCTTCCCGTTCCCTGACGTCTTACCCTAGGCAGTGCCCTCGGAGTAGGGGTAGGGGCTGCAGGTACGGTGGTGCTGTCATCCGACAACACCTGGTACCTGTTGGAGACGGGGATGGTATCTGCCTCCGCAGAGTCCAATCCACGCCGCAGCGTTACCTTCCCCTTGCCCCGAGAGACAACCCTCCAATCGTCTGACCTACGGACGTGAGACACTCCCTCGTTGGGAGATGGGACACGGGGTAGGTCTCTAATCGCCCAGCCACGTGTAGCATTCGGACGAATCCGTGCACCCATATGGGCGTGGCGGGTTTTCGTATTCCCACCCCGAGCACCATCTCTCCTGAGGGGAGTCCTCCGGCCAGCGATCACCGATCGAAGCTCCCGCACCATTCTCTCCAGCATGACAATACGGGCCCTTAAAGCCGCGCATTCGCCAGTGCCTTCGAGCATGGCAACAGGGGACCTAGATGAAGCCATCCTAATTAAACTACTGAGTTCCCAATAAAAGCTAACCTGTATACACTATGCTAAAATTTCTAAGAGGGGTTAGTTAAATTTAGCTCAATCAATAAGTTACGCTTTGTAAGTAAGTAAAGAAAGGAAAGAAAAAAGATGGTAAAGAAAATAAAACACTCACCGATAACCAATTAGATTCGACGGACAAAAACCACCGCAAGCCACTAAGAGTACCCACAAGGAATACCACCAAACTATTAAAAACTAATAACAAACAGCACAAAAACTAAATAAACTAACTATTTCACAAAATTAAAGCTAACACTAAACTACACTTCACTAGGGAAGAACAAACACAGAAGTAACAGCAGGCACGCAGGTAGTCTCAGGTAGGGTCGAACCGGTTCTAGGGAGCGAGCTCGAGCACGTCTGTTCTCGGCAGAAGCCAGGCAGAGAATGGGTTTCACACCCTCTACTCGTTGAGGGTGTGAAGTGTTTTCAAATCTGAGTCAGGAGGTCTGTAGAAAGAGCATAAATTTATGTTGGGTTGATTGGTCCGTATTAAGGTGCACCAAACACTTTCTATGTTATTATTTTCAAATGAAACTTGCCTGCTTTCAAAATGACTTTTAAGTGCCACGAAAACCCCTCCTCCGGGTCTTGTACGAGGGTCATCCGGAAAGTAGTACCCGTTCGTGAAATAAAGACACAAAAGTAAATATTAACAAACATAAAAAATTTTATTTGAAAGAGGATACTTTAAACTACTTCTCAACATAATCTCCAAGCAAATTAAGGCATTTGTCATAACGTGTGACAAGTTTCTGTATTCCTGCTGCATAGTCCTTCGCCGCCAGCTCATTGAGATACGCGAGGGACCCATCTTGCACAAATTTTTGCATAATGCAGATGGTGTTTAACAATTTCATGAACAATTGTTCGAGAAACATTGGGAAAATGCTCACAGATGTCATCAATTGTGACGCGCCGATCGTTCCTCACGAATTCGTCAACTGAGCTCACCAGTTGGTCTGTAATGACAGACGGTCTCTCCGAACGCTCATCGTCGTGTGTGTTCCCCCTCCCCATGTTGAAGTTGCGACACCACCGCCGAACAGACGACTCGTCCATTACATTGTCTCCATACACCTCCTTTAATTGGCGATGAATATCACATGGGCGAACGTTTCTTGCATTGAGGAATTTAATCACTGCCCTCACTTCACAACTGGCGGCGTTCTCAATTTTTTTAAACATTGTAAACAATCACAGAAACAACACAGGCAATGCTAGCGTCACGCAACTTGGCTCAGAGAAGGCAGCCAAGCCACTGAAGCTATCTGACCTCGTCCAGCGGCTACTCGCGTCGTCAGCACTTCATGTGGCACGAACGGGTACTACTTTCCGGATGACCCTCGTATCTCTATCGTGTCGGTAAACTTTGAAATCTATTGGGAAAATTTCTTGGTCATTTATGTCATTGCACAGCCAACTCTCTGTGCCTAATACTATATCAGCGGAATGAGTTTGGATTATGTGTTCTAGATCCGCTGAATCTACCCAAGGATAAATTCCGTGTTTCATTCTACACCCCTTTTTCCATATCCAAAGTACTCTGCTTAAACAAAGACAAATTTGACATCGACAAACAGTGTGGTGTTTATGAACTAAAGTGCCAATGTAATTATCAGTTCAATAATGAGACACCTTGACAATATTAACTTTTTAAGTGAAAATCAACACGGATTCAGGAAAACCCGCTCCTGCGAGACCCAATTAGGATTATTTACACATGATTTACTTTTATCGGGTGAGAGAGGTAGGCAAGTGGATGCCATCTTCTTAGATTTTCAAAAGGCATTTGATAAGGTCCCACATGGTAAACTCATTCATAAATTAAAGGTCGCGGGTATAAACAAGGGCGCTATAAGTTGGGTTAAAGATTTTCTTTCAGAGCGGGAACAGAGGGTAGTCCTTGATGGCGCTAGTTCCGACAGCGTTCGAGTCACGTCGGGGGTACCTCAGGGAAGTGTGATCGGGCCGTTACTTTTCTTGATTTTTGTTAACGATTTGAACCGCGAAGTGAAAAGTAACATTAGGATGTTTGCGGATGACACGGTGATCTATCGGGAGATATCTGGGGATGAGGATCGTTTTATTCTAGCGCAGGATTTAGATTGCATTACTAAATGGTGTTCTAACTGGGGATTGACTCTAAATTATAATAAATGTTCAGTGGTAAATTTCTTTAAAAGATCAACGGGATTTGCTTACAAATTAGCTGGAGGTGACCTAGCAGTAGTTGATACGGTAAAATACCTAGGTGTCACATTCACAAAAGACTTAACTTGGGGGACTCACATACGTAAAGTCTGCGGTCAAGCAAATAAAAAATTGGGATTCATTAGACGCATTGTCGGCAAAAGTGACTCAAAGGTCAAGGAACGTTGTTACCACGCTCTTGTAAGGCCTCATTTAGAATACGCATGCAGCGTGTGGGACCCGAGTGAAAAAGGTCTCATTCGGGAAATTGAGAAGGTTCAACGCCGGGCAGCCCGTTTTGTAAAAAATTCCTACGATAAAACGCAAAGCGTCACCGAAATGCTCATGGATTTGGGGTGGGAATCATTGGCTGAGAGACGATTCAATGCAAGATTGAAATTATTAAATAAATTTAGATCCGCATGTTTCAGCACCGAGGTCTCGCAAATTATTCGTACTCCTACATACATTGGTCGCTTAGATCATGCATATAAAATTCGGGAAATAGATGCCAGAACTAGCCGACTCAAGGACTCCTTCTTCCCACGGACAATACGGGATAGCAACTGCAGGGTTATAGATAGCAAAAATTCCACTTGCCACCCTCAGCGTCTAAAAAATAATTAGTTGTATTTAAATGCATGCTCTTCCACTAACCTTATGTGTTTTGTTATAATAACACATTCTTCCCGAATGACCTCATTCGTGTTCTGTTCATCTGTTTTTAAGTTTCCCTTTCAATCCCTCGTCCCTCTCCGCGGGGGGAAATTCCTGCTACCTGCAACGTTGGGTCGCATTCCCTGCCTTTTAAAGACTCTTTGGGGGCAGAGTGTTTCGTGGTGCATTTTCATGTGGTGTTTCAATTTCTTGCTTGTTGTGTCCTGGCTTCCGTGTTGTAGGATGTCTTTCGTGCTGCATCATGGGGTGCAGTTTTTTAGTTGTTTTGCGGTATATGTGTTTGCATGAGTATTGGATGAAGGGATTTTTGCATGAGTGTGTGCGCTGCTGTGGGTGTAATTTTCCGTGTTGTTTTTTTGCATGTGGTATTTTTCTTTTTTACGGTTGGTGACCTAACACCCCCCGCCACACGCCCTTGCGGCGGCTTGCGGGGTATTATGTAGATGTAGATGTAGAATGTTGGCAATTCTATAGGACAAAGAGTTTGAGAAGGGCCACCCCGTCTTGTAGCTTGGTATATACTATATATCCCTTCTTCTCCTTGTACTTTTCCTCACCTGATGATGATACAGTGTATCGAAACCATGGTCGGAAATAAAGTTTTAACTGTGGAAAATTGCAACGAAGTTTTTATTATGTAGCATTAATGTTGTGTTTTGTAAGGATCTTCTGCGACTGACGTCAGGCAAGAGAGTTTATTATTGAAACAACGAATTCCTTTACAGGAACGTCTGTTTAGATTCCCCTGGTTCTGGAAATTTCAAATGGGTGCTCTAGGGAGTAAATATTAGGTGAACCATATTATTTCGCCTTTGCTGCCATAGGATGTACGCTATTTTAAAAGCAGCAAAAACCTTGCTTCCTAAATGTTTCACTATGGAAAAATTGGAACGATAATTTGGCAACTGCAGAGCAGCTTTAAAGATGCATGCCACGCTTTGATATGGATCGCAAATACCGATGGGGACCTTATGTAAGCAACAATTCATCGGTCACTTTGTCTTACTTTACTTTTTTTAAAACTTTACGATGCATTGTGATGTTTTTCTTCTTAGACTGGCTCCCATTTATCATAAAACATTCAACACTTATTTCAAGAAGGAAAAAACAGGATATTGTTTTAAATACAGCATGTTTGAAGACTGATGCCTGAAGAGGATGAAACCGTTTTTAATTTTTTTTTCATCCGAGAATAGTAGGTGATCAGTGTGAATGCTGTTCACTTTCTTTGTACACTCTTCGCAGGTGTCGTCACTATTGTGGAATCATTCGTCTCACCTCTTTTGCTTCGTGGATTATTTCAATTCTCACGTCTTTTTCAAAACAATTTCAGGGGCTTCATATGATTTCTATAATTTTCTTGCGGTCGTATGACGTTCATTTGTTGTGCATTGAAGCGTTGGGCGACGTGTTTTTTTTATTTGATCCATCGGTTTTTGGTCGTGCAAGGTTTAACGTAAATAAGACATCGAATTAAAAATAATGAAATAAATTGAGGATTTAGGAAATGATAGAAAACTGCGACTTAAATGTTCTTTCAGGACGTAGTTAAAGGAATGAATTTCACTTGTTGTTTGCTTTTAGTTATTGAATTTAATTTGGGGATCTGAAGCGTATGAACAAATATAAAGTGTAATATTTCCACCCGGACTATAACGATATACTCGCGCTTAAATGTATCAAACTTTTTCAGAAGTAACATACGAAAAGATCGAATCGCATTAAGAATACGTTTGCTCAATTTTAGTCTCGATGGTAGTGCATATCAGAAGAATAAGTTCTCTCGAAAAAGACAAGTGTGTCTTATTTGTCATTTTTTCCGAAGTTTCAGTAAGGAGGTGATTTTCCATGTAGCCTATTACATAGTTATTTTCTTCCTTCAGGTAATTCATGTGAAACTAAAATTTCTGCGCGTTTTCCGCCAGAGAAGGAGATGGAGAGTGAGTTACTTCACTGCCTGGTCGTTATTTTCGTCGAGTCCGCATGTTCTATCCCTCCAGACTCTCGGAAGCAATTTAAATGGTTAATGTGTTACGGGAGGCAAGCAATCAATATGCTTCGGTAAGCCTCTAAGGAAGTGGGACTTGAATGGAAGCTTACGAAAAGGAAATTATCCAATTTTATGATTTTACTTCGAGGGAGGTTCAGGCATTCTAGTGTGTTCGCTATCTTGAGGCTTCGAATAATCCAGATGTCTTAATTTCCCCCCACTCCTCCCCAAAGGCAAATTGGCTTTTGAAAAAAATTAGGAGCATATGGACGGGAAAAAATATTTAAATGAAACAAGTTTTTAATTTATTTGATGGAATTTGAAATTATTTATTTGGTTATAGGGACTTATTTTTTATTCATTGCCAGTCAATTAAATAATTGAGTCACTAAATCTCGATAGGAATAACTGTTTGGATTTCATCTACATCTACATCTACATAATACCCCGCAAGCCGCCGCAAGGGCGTGTGGCGGGGGGTGTTAGGTCACCAACCGTAAAAAAGAAAAATACCACATGCAAAAAAAACAACACGGAAAATTACACCCACAGCAGCGCACACACTCATGCAAAAATCCCTTCATCCAATACTCATGCAAACACATAAACCGCAAAACAACTAAAAAACTGCACCCCATGATGCAGCACGAAAGACATTCTACAACACGGAAGCCAGGACACAACAAGCAAGAAATTGAAACATCACTACCACATGAAAATGCACCACGAAACACTCTACCCCCAAAGAGTCTCTAATTGGCAGGGAATGCGACCCAACGTTGCAGGTAGCAGGAGTTTGCCCCCGCGGAGAGGGACGAGGGATTGAAAGGGAAACTTAAAAACAGATGAACAGAACATGAATGAGGTCATTCGGAAAGAATGGGTTATTATAGCAAACCACATAAGGTTAGTGGAAGAGCATGCATTTAAATACAACTAATTATTTATTAGACGCTGAGGGTGGCAAGTGGAATTTTTGCTATCTATAACCCTGCAGTTGCTATCCCGTATTGTCCGTGGGAAGAAGGAGTCCTTGAGTCGGCTAGTTCTGGCATCTATTTCCCGAATTTTATATGCATGATCCAAGCGACTAATGTATGTAGGAGTACGAATAATTTGCGAGACCTCGGTGCTGAAACATGCGGATCTAAATTTATTTAATAATTTCAATCTTGCATTGAATCGTCTATCAGCCAATGATTCCCACCCTAAATCCATGAGCATTTCGGTGACGCTTTGCGTTTTATCGTAGGAATTTTTTACAAAACGGGCTGCCCGGCGTTGAACCTTCTCAATTTCCCGAATGAGACCTTTTTCACTCGGATCCCACACGCTGCATGCGTATTCTAAATGAGGCCTTACAAGAGCGTCGATTTGCGACCGATCTTTCTTTTTGTAAATTATTAAAAAATTGGATCCGATATTCTTATTAAAAATATACTCTATACTTTCAAGCTTCACTTTGTGGAGTTGTTTGATGTCCATATAAGATAATTTTTTATTTTTCACAGACTTCTTATTAAAAGATTGATAGTCTCTTTTGAGTCTATGCCATGCTCACGCAATTTCGATTGCGATGAAAATTCACTGAACGCTGAAATTGAAATCCGCAATTCAAGTTCTTAATAATTACTTTAGTCGTTTTTGAAACTTGAGTCTAGTCATTAGAAACACTATAAACATACTAAAATTTATTTATCGTAGTGTTAGTATCGTTAAGATATAAAATTTACTTTGGAAATACTAAAATAATGATAAATTTTGATGATTTTTGTTATTTGAAACGGAATAATTGTTAATATTAGTATTTTAATGTATAAGTCATCTTCTATGTTTTGGAATATCATAGTAAATTTGTGAAAAAGATAATGGTAATTTTTAAAAAATGTGTACTTGCACGAAGATTCCATTTGAAATCATTGACACAGTTAGTAAATAAGGAGCTGATCGTCTAGGTTTGATGTCAAACACAGGATTTTATTTATCACCTACCTAAGGGACACTGTGGTTATTGAATGGTAGAAGCTATATTTTTCTAAATTTCTTTTTAAGACTGTAATATTTGTGAAAAAAGCCGGTAAATAATGTAAATGATGTTAAAAGTAACAACGGGTTGATGGTGGCGTAGGAAGGCAAAATACGTAGTACTCTACGTAGTAAAATGCTGTGGCAAAGTACCGGGTTTCTTTTGGCATTGCGAAAACCTCATGGATTCCCTCTTATCCCAATTTATATTCTGAATAAAAAAATTTCATATCAAAATATCGGTCGTGGGTCCAAATTACTTTCCTGAACTGAAGTGGAGCAGACTTTCTCTTTCAATATTTTATTACGAAGTCTTACAACCGTCAAAATATATGAATTTAGGTATAAGATCAATAAATGTACTCTATATTTATTCCGGTTCACAGTTTTATTGATAGCAAATGAACGTGTTAACCGCACAAACGCGAGATTTACACTGGGTGAAAGTAATTTGTCTAACCGGCAATTGAACCCGGGTCCTTTATTAGCCGGTTTAGTGATTTAGCGAGCTGAACGAGGGAGATGCCTAAGGGGTCCATTGACGGGGAGGATATTTGAATGAAAGTGTTGAAGGAAACCGAAGCACAGGGCTGCAGACTCTTGTGTGAAGTACAGAGCCCATCAGAGATTACTTCCACGAACCTCACACTGGATTAAGGATTGCCATGAAACAGCCCCTCTCCTGGTGAAAATAGTTCCGAACATTCCTTTCCCGAAATGTACGAATATCTGTTATCATTAAATCCTAAATCACGTCGATAATTTGATGTCCCTCCTTACACACGTCGCAGGACGGTATACAAGTCATATCCCAATGGTAGTGGGATTTATTTTGTCCCGGATGGACGGACGGACGGACGGGCGGCGGTTTCTCTGGCTGTGCCCGAGGGAGGGGAGCCTCAGGAAAGTGTGGGCGCCGGTGGCAGTTGGCTCCCATCCTTTGCGGATCGAGAATCCTACCGTTGCCAAACGTCAACGATGTGACCTCGTCATACGCCTTCATTAAATGGTAGTTGGAATAGCCATACGCATGCAAATTTTGTGTGAAACTAGGCAAAACCGTGAAAGAGACTCATGACATGCTCTAGGCTACTTCTGGTGATAACGCCATGGGTAAAACGGGTGTGTTTTTGAATGGTACAAGTTGTTTCGGGAGGAATGGAGAGAAGATGTTCATGACGCCCATCGACCTCAAAAAGGGACGAAAATCTTGCAAGAGTGAAGGCTCTGTGAAGGATAGGGATTGCAGATTAAGTGTTTGTATGGTTTCTGATGAACTTGGCATCCCTAAAAGTGATGTTCATCGACTTGTTAGCGTAAACATGGGCATGAGAAAGGTGTTTGGGGCGAGTTGGTGGGCTGCGAATAATCTCGGACGAACGAAAGGAAACTCGCACGCGGATAACTTCTCGACTATGCCTCAGCCACTTTACAGCCCTGACGTTGCTCCACCAGACTTCCTCTTTTTACCCCGCCTTCCAATCCGTGCTGAAAGGACGTCACTACGGGTCGGTGGAGGCGTTACAACATGCCGTGACAAGATATCTCAGCAGCATTCCGGGCGCTAGCTTCCAGAAGGCATACGAGGTATAAAAAACCCGCTGGCAGCGATGCGTGGACGGACGCACAAGGATACTACTTGGATGAATTTTCAGTGAGTGTATCAATTCTGGCAATATTTTTTTAAATCCACTTAGTCCTACTACTTTTGGGACGGATCTTGTATGTGTTGCATTGGACTCCTGCTGCTGCCGCTCTACTCCTTCCACATGAAATGCGGCCAAAAAGGTAGTGCACCCCACATAATATTGATGATCAAATTTCGTCGGTCTCATTCCCCCATGGCATTATCGCCGCTCTTTTACATGCGACGTAAGCCACATTATTTAATGGCTTTTTGTTATTTACAGAATAATGGACGAATGCTCCGAATGAGCCGCAAGTGCTGTTAATGAAATGCTTTTAAGGAAATATGATATTGCCTGTGTCCATTGGATAGTGCTCTTTTATGTTGGTAAATATCTCTGTGTAATATTCCCATATTTTTCATTAGACGGCTTTCATTTATGTTGTAATTAAATGTTGTAGTCTTTGTTCAACATTGTAAACGTTACCATAGACGAAACAAACCCATCTCATTCCTTTAAAGTGGGTTTTTTCGTCGAATACGCGCACTTTTACGCGTGTATGTTTTGTGTTTCTCTATCGGTGGTAAAATAAATGAATCGTTGGTCGCCAGTGAGTTTATTTGTCCTTTAACTTGAAGTTTCCGTGTGCTCTACTAACGTATGATTTTTTCTGATATAGAATATTTATTTTTATATAGAATATTTAATATAGTATATTTTATATAGTATATTGGCTATATATTTAGTTTATATTATTTATTCAACCCTTTTTTAGAAACAGTGATGCCATTATGCAAATTATTTCATTAAATTTTTAATTGTATTTTAATTCAGGGTTGTTATAATGAAGCAACACGTAGTAGTCTTCCTTTCTGTGTCCTGTGTCTCGTTTGGGTTAACTATAAACTTTCATCGTTGTACTGATATTTCAGCAGATAATTTTTTACCGTCTGCACTATCGCATGCAATTAGATCTATTAAAGGAGCAAAGTGTTCAATAACCCATGTGCATTTTTCTCGTAGTATTCTAAACCTAATCCGTGGGTAACACTATCACATTTGGAAACTGAAATAGAAGCACGTTTCAGAGTATATGAGGGAATAAGGTTTTAGAAAATTTATATATGTGTATGTATTTTATACATATGTATGTGTGTGTATATATATATATATATATATGTATATATATATGTATATATGTATATATATATATATACGTATATACATATCAATATAAATATATATATAATACGCATATACATATAAATATATATATATGTATATATATTTATATATATGAGCCGTTTATTTTGAAAGTGGCATAACTCCGTTTTTCAATTTTTTGCCGGTTACCATGGTTCAATGTACAGCTTCATGTTACATATCAGTGAAGCATTTCAGGTTGCTTATATTCAGAGCAAATACGATACATTTTTCACACATAAGTTTTCAGAATTAATTAAATAACTGAGCCGTGTAGTTTGAAAGTGGCCCAACTCCATTTATACTTACATCAAGATATTTTCTGTTGATAATGTCGGAAAGCAGTGATGAAGGTAATTTCAATTAATTAGTATTTACAAGTTAACCTAATTTTTGGGATAATTGCGTTAGTTGAATAACCTGTACGTTTAATAAATCTAAAACTTAAAATATAATATTGAATTTTAGAAATTATTTCACCCATGAGGAAAAACAGAACAAGACCATTAATTAGTTCAGATAGTGAAGAAGAAATAGTAACTAATAATTTTTAAAAAAAATCGAAAAAGAAACAGAATTATGGAACAATATTCGTCTTCAGAGGATGAGGATCCGAAAAACAATGGAGAAAAGATTGATGCATCATTCATCCAAAAAGTGCGAAAGATTAAACGGAATTCAGGAAAAAGATATTGCACTCAAACCCAAAATATTGTTCCTGAAAAAATTTTCAAAAACAAAGATTGTGGTTGTCGGAATGCTTGCACAAAAATTACAATGAAGAAGAAAGAAAGAATATTATTGAGAAGTCTTGAATCCCATTATACCAGATCTCATAATCCTAATGGAAGATATCTACATCCAGATCTAACTATCAGGAAAATGTTTAATTTATACGAGCTTCACTGCGAGGAAAATGGAATTAAAGCCGTTAATGAGTGGACTTATAGGAAAATATTTAAAAAAGGCTTTGATTTGCATTTCCACCAACCGCGCAAAGATACATGCCAAAAATGCGAAACATTAAAATTAAAGCATCGAATAATGATGAAGAAAAGAATAAACTCACCGAAGAACACGATGTCCCACACCATGACATTCGAGTTTAAGAGGACGCCTCGGTAGCTTAAGTGGCTAAAGCACTCGACCGGATATTGAGGGATCTTGGTTCGAATCCCAGTCAAGGCGAATGACTTTTACACTCTGAAATTGGTGCATTGAAATGCACATTAGCGGATGACTCCGTTAAAAGTTACTGTTGCGGCATCTCCCGCAGTTTCTTTGGAATTTGTCAAAGTGAAAACACCATAAGTGTTTAAAGTTGGCTTTAACCTCGTGGACTGTAGTGCTATGAACACTAATTGGAGTGGGTGATGATGCATCTCCCAATCCCAATATGTTTGGGCCTTACGTTGAGGACGGCCAACCAGATACCCCAAATGTGTATATTCCGTGTGGCCTGTTTTCTCGTAACATCTTTAATGTGTTTTCATTGCTGCCAACATCCCGCATACCAAACATATTCGACCTCCTTTCTTACTTGCCAAAAGGACTACTGAGTTCCCTTCCTAGACCACCACTATTTCTATTCAACTGGATTGAGAGTGTGCCTTAAGGAATTGATATTTCGAGTATTATTATTATTAGGTAATCTACCGGTTAAGGTAGGTTTAAATACCGGGAGATGCCGCAACAATAACTTTTAACGAAGTCATCCGCTAATGTGCATTTCAATGCAACAATTTCAGAATGTAAACATCTCCCGCAGTTTCTTTGGAATTTGTCAAAGTATAAACACCATAAGTGTTTAAAGTTGGCTTTAACCTCGTGGACTGTGGCGCCTTGCGCACGACTACGAATGCCTGTGACATTGTATGTACGGTATTTCGTCACAACATCTTGTTCCTTTAAAAGCCCCAAAATTTCAAAGTGTAAGAGGACGCCTCGGTAGCTTAAGTGGCTGAAGCACTCGACCGGATATTCAGGGATCTGGGTTCGAATCCCAGTCAAGGCGAATGATTTTTACATTCTGAAATTGTTGCATTGGCAATTATTAAGTAAATATCGAGCGTTTTCTTATAAAGAATGGAGTTGGGCCACTTTAAAATTTAACAGCCAGATTCATTATAAAATTTCTAGGTGCCCAAGTCCATTCAGCATAATTTAAGATGTTTTAAATTGGAATAAAACAATGCTGACTTTGTTTTACATATCATGAAAACACTTCGGAAACGTAATTTATGCGATTCAAAACATTTTTTAATTACAGAACATGGAAAATTACAAACTTAAATTTATTACAAAACAATTTACTATTCGTCTATATTTTGTGCGTGTGAAATTTTAAGAAATCATAATGTTCTGGTCGTATGCATCGTAATAGGTCAATTATGTCCTTAAATTTTGGCGTTGTAATTTGTCTAATATTTTTATACAATGGTGTCAATACAATATTTTCGGACTTTCTTGGTCTACCCCGACGTGGTAATAAATTCAGGATTTTAAAAGTTTAATTCTCATTCATTGATGTCTTATAGAAAATTTTACATGGTTCATTTCCGAAAAAAACGCATCCAACATATTCTTAACCAGTTTACTGATTCTCCATCAGAATTCTTTACCCTTCTCAAAATTGCGTCTTCTAATAATTTTGTTGATACAAAATCTTCCTTTCTCATTTCATTTACAATAAAATTATTACACTTCCGACACTTTTTAATAATCTTATAATAATCTTGGGGAACGAACAGTAAACTATTTTTTTAATGCCATTTCTACCAGGCCAAAATCTCTATCATTTGGTAAAAACGAATGTCCTGATATTAAAAATTTATGATATATAATTTCAACATTATTATTTAAAGTTTGGGCAATTTTTAACCACATTAAAGCTACTTTAATGTTTCTATTTTGCCCGGTGCACATGTCACCGTAAGCTTTAATGTGTCTTTCACTTCTTACATTTTTAATATGTTGTAAGATGCATGAAACAACTTCTTGAGCACCTCTGGATGCAATAGTTTCATCCCAAACGTACATGTAAACATTATCGTTATGAAAATTGTGTATACCAAAATTTAGAATATACATATTGCGTTTGTAATATCCTACTGAGGTAGTCAGCTTGGGATATAGTAATGATTTTTGCAAGTCGAACGAGAATGCAAAATAATAATCCGAATTACGTGATACTTGCTCCTGAGCTTGTTTTAGTGAATTTCTAGCTGATTTTGCTAGTCTTAAATGGACATCGTGTTCCAAAGAAACTGCGGGAGATGCCGAACATCGTCCTCTTAAAGTCTGAAATTTTGGGGCTTTTAAAGGAACAAGATGTTGTGACGAAATACCGTACATACAATGTCACAGGCATTCGTAGTCGTGCGCAAGGCGCCACAGTCCACGAGGTTAAAGCCAACTTTAAACACTTATGGTGTTTATACTTTGACAAATTCCAAAGAAACTGCGGGAGATGTTTACATTCTGAAATTGTTGCATTGAAATGCACATTAGCGGATGACTTCGTTAAAAGTTATTGTTGCGGCATCTCCCGGTATTTAAACCTACCTTAACCGGTAGATTACCTAATAATAATAATACTCGAAATATCAATTCCTTAAGGCACACTCTCAATCCAGTTGAATAGAAATAGTGGTGGTCTAGGAAGGGAACTCAGTAGTCCTTTTGGCAAGTAAGAAAGGAGGTCGAATATGTTTGGTATGCGGGATGTTGGCAGCAATGAAAACACATTAAAGGTGTTACGAGAAAACAGGCCACACGGAATATACACATTTGGGGTATCTGGTTGGCCGTCCTCAACGTAAGGCCCAAACATATTGGGATTGGGAGATGCATCATCACCCACTCCAATTAGTGTTCATAGCACAACCCCGGCTGCTTTCTCAAAGTGAAAGCAAGAAAACTGCCGAGAGCATTAAGATCAGTCACAAGGATCACTAGAGAATGAGAGAGAGTGTGCGTGTTTGGAACAAAACCTTGAACTCGGAACTGCAAATGATGAAACTGAGCCATGGAAAATCAGAAGATACTGTTAAAAAAAACCTCTAGACATCAAAAGGGCTGTAGGATTTTTCTCGTGAGTTAGAAAAATTCACAGACTAAATTATCTACGAAGAGCAAATGAATTTTTTCCCTTTATTTTAACTTTGATTTCAAAATCTGTTCGAGAACATGTCTTTCACAATTCCTGCATTGAACTGAACTAAAAATAAATTGCAATTCAGCTGTCTCTCCCCCTCCCTGTTGAATATCAAATAGCAACCATAACATAATAGTTACTCGGACATACATTCAGCTTTATTACAGGCACTCCATTCGCGTCATTCGCAAATACTGAATTGGCATAATACGTAAGTGGATAATGGCTGGGACTCCCGATTCCGGAGTCGAGTTGAGGCTATTCCATATTGGCGAACGAACACCGACTCCAAAGAGATTGCCAAATATTGGTATATTTCCTCGCTGACTTTTATTTAACCCAGGTTTCCTAAACTGCCTTCCTCCACGCTGAGTTCAAGTAAACATTGAATAAGTGAAGTGTAATCCCAGGCATGATCGCACCTCTTTTCAAGCAGTTGAACTGCGAATAATATTTCTTACACAATAATACTTGAGTGAAATTGCATTACTTATGATTAAAACCACATCTAACTGAAATGTAAACTCTGTCAACTTCACAGCTATGTGGATTCAGTTCTCCGAAAACAAAGAATTTTCTATTTTTAAACAACTTTCTCGATTCTTTTTCTCGACGACCTTTCCCGCAGTGTCGGTCCTCTTTAGTTTCCAATCCACACTTCGATATCGGTTTAGTGTCCACGTTCTACGACATCCAAATCCGAAACCTGCATCTCATCTTGTGACACTCCCGGCAAATCGTATTCCTTGTGCATCGTGTACTTCGGCCGTTTACCCTGCATAAATTGGGGGAAGTGTTGCCGATATTCACACGAAAAAGCAATCTCCCTCACAACACGAAGATTAATTAGTGGCAGTGTTGTGTTCGCATATGGATTTGTGTGAGAATAAACACTAGTTATCCGGGTGGGGTCGTATCTCACGTGGTGTCGTTTTTGAATGCGGGTCCATGGGAAGGGAATCGCTAAAGCCTCCGTTTGACTCCGTTCTTTTCATTGGTGAAGTATTGAAATGCGTTTGCGCTTCGCACAATGCGGGATTTTTCATAATTTCGACTGCCCTCGTAGCCCACAGTCAACATGAGCAGCTTCATCTACATCTATATAATACTCCGTAAGCCGCCGCGGGGGCGTGTGGCGGGGGGTGTTAGGTCACCATCCGTAAAATAGAAGGAAACCACATGCAAAATCAGCATATGCATGGAAACCTACACCCACGCAAGCGGATATATATATTCATGTAAAAACCTTTTTAACTTACGCCCATGCAAATACAATATACTATCAACTAACACACACATGCACCTTAGAATGTAGTAAAAATCTATTCAATTACTTGGGGAATTATAATTAATTAGGAAGTGGAAATTATACCATCACATGGACATGCGACTCATGGTCCCCGCTCCAAAAGACACAGGCAGGGAATGATGATACAAACCGCTGCAGGCAGGCAGGCAGCGGGATATACGTACGATAAATACGCGAACTGGTGCAACCTGGCGGCCATGACGCGGCCTCTAGCCCCGCCCATTAACGGCGCTAGTTGCCTGAGACCCAATAAGCCAGCCCACTGTGCTTGACGGATCGTCGAGCTGTGCGCATGGTGCCAGTTATGATAATTTCTGTAGTCCTTGTTTTTACTTTTTGTCGAAAAGGGAAATTGACGCAATCATAGAGCAATGAATCAACATCAAGTTTATTGGGCAAGTGCGGTTAAAGTTATCAAGAAGTTACTGAAATGTTGACAGCTGTTTACGGTGATAGTGCTCTGAAGAAGACATCCGCTTTCAAGCGTTCTAAAGATGGCCGACAAGACGCAATGCAAGGATGATGTTAAGGCCGGGACGACCTTCAACCACCTTTTTGACCACAACATTGATCGTGTGCGGTCCCTTGTCCTTACCGATCGTCGAAAAACTGTCCGAATGATAGCTGATGAACTGAATTTAGGAAAATCAACAGTGCACACTATTTTAACCGAACATTGGTGTGTAAGAAATATGTGGGCTAAAATCGTACTCAAGTTGCATTGATTGTTCGTCAGTTTCTGGCAAAAAATTCAATCACCATCCTTGACAATCGTCCTTATTCGCCAGATCTCGCCCCCTACGACTTTTTCCAATTCCCAAAATGCAAATAGTATGTGATGAGGGGACATATCACTGGGAAGACGTGGACACAATAAAGCAAGGAAAGACGAGACAACGAAAAAGCCTAACTGCCGAGGACTTCCAAGGGTGCTTTAAACAGTGAAAAAGGGGATGGAATAAGTGCATAGCCTAGGAATGGAAAGTACTTTGAAGGGGTAAAATCGATGTAAACCCCCATTGACCCCCACAGAGTGAGAGAGAGAGAATGGAAGGAGAAACTTGGAGGTAAGCAAAGCAGAGCACGCAATACTGTTAAGAGCAGAAATATTTGCTCCGACTGGAAGAACTGCATTCGCGGACATAGCGATGCGTGCGGCGATTGCGAGTGGCCGATGCGTGCACCGCGGTGGTGCGGCCGAGCGCTGACTCGCGAGAAAGGTGCACGCGATGCAATGCGTGCCCCTGCCCGCCAGGGAGCGAGCGCCCCTTGCCTTTCCTTTCGCTCCATCCTCGCTGCAGACTTTCACCCGTGCGATTCCCCATCTAGAGCGCGATCCCTGACCATTCAAAAACCCCTCTTTCCCTTCCCCACCCTCAGGGCCCGGAGTGGGGCGGCGAGATGGCCTCTTTCCCTTGCCCTTCCAACCTTTTAAAATATCCAAAGGACGAGGGGACGTATAAAAAAAAGAGGGAATGTCTCTCGCTCGCAAATCCGAGCCGACAAACTGGATCGCCCTCAATTTGGGGGCCCTCCCACCCCCTACACCCCCTCGCCCCGCAAATCCCCCCAAAATCTAGTATGGAAGGGATATAAGCCTCCCTTTCCCCCCCCCCCCATACATTGCGCTTTGAACCACTTCACGTCCCATTGCCCTCCTGCCCATCCTCCCTCCCCACTCCCTATTAAATAATGCCTAAATCCCGCCTCGATCCGAACGAGATGTTGGGCGTGGATGCTGCTGTCAGAGTGCGGCCCTCGCACGCGCACGCACGCACTTACGCCGGCAGCCACGTCGGCCTCCGCCCTGTAACACTCCACGCCGTTGCTTCGCCGCGTAATTTCCTCTTTGAGGCCTCTCTCTGGTGTCTACGCGTGGCAATCATTCATTAGCACGCTTGCATTTGGTGAAGGGCTGCTATGTCCTTCAAATATAAGAATTCTTGGATACAACGGAATGACTTCGATATATCTTTATCGTAGAGAAAATAAGTCGGATATGGAGTGGTATTTTATGAAGTCTCTCATACAGGGCGAAGCAGAATGGACTCCCTCATTTGACGAGTAAATTGTAAAATAATCAACCAAGATAATTGAATAGTTTTTTATTCATGAAAACTACATTTAATGCCATTTTATTTTCATTATGTTTTAAAAATTGTTCCATCCAGGTGACGACCTTGCCGTGCGATGCTATTGTTCAGCCGTTCAATTTTTAAAGAACGTTTCTACGACAAAGCCTGGATGCTCACCAGACCACTCACTGCATGGTAACTGCTAATGGTGACGTCGTTTCCCCCAGCTAACGCCCCTACTTCCACTTCACTAATTTACCTGTACGCTCTTCAGTGACGCTGAGGTGAGATTCTGAGATTCTGCTTCACCCTGTAGAAGGGAGAACACTATAAAAATCGGAATGGAGGCAGAAAATAGAATTCAGGATGGCGTGGAGGCGAGATGGCATATAGGACAAATATTGTGGCTCAAGAAGGAGGCAGTCCGCGTGATACGAATGCAAATCGTCGTTTGCGACCGTAAAAAGCGTTTAATTCAGTGGTGATGATACTAAGCTATACGATTTCATGGTATTCAGCCAAATATAATTTTTTTAAATGATAAAATGATGACTCTTCCAGAACAATTTATTTGCTTGAAAGACTTGTCCTTCCGTCGAGGACTCTTCAAGTTAATCTGAAAGAATTATTTTTCGTTAATATAAGTGTATATCTTCAGGTTACCCTGAAAGTCACCATGAATAAGTTTCACAGGGTTATAAGACAACAAGCTGGTAGAGTGTTTTTTTGATCAATATATATTGTAAATAATAATTCCTAACGTTTAGGTGTACATGGCTGTTATTTAAAGTATCGGGAAACGTTTCGGATAAATATATTCATTTCAAACATTGCTGCGATTCCTCAAAATTCTTCCAGACACACTTTTGCAAGCAGTTTTTCCACAGCTCGAAGGCTCCCTGGTGGGCGGATTCCGGGAAGTCCTTAGGGGTACGGGTGTGCAAGCTTGTTTGACGGCACGTAGGGTCCCATGGTGGTGTCCTTTGAGGGAGGATTTTACTTTTGAGAATAGAAAATATAGTCTACTCGTTCCAAGTCGGGACTGTAAGGGGGTTGGGGAATCGTCGCGATGACGTCGCAGAAAGTCTTTGTAAGCAGACACTCGACTTTGCTCTTTTGGTCGTCCGTCAAGACCTTCGAGACGTGTTTAGAGTAGATCTTTCGCATAACCAAATTTTTCAGTGATAATCGTGTGTGCATTGTCATCTTGTCAATGCCAATACGATCTGCGATCATGCGCACACTTAACCGACGGTCTGAATTCAGTACTTCACGCACGCGTCAGAAAAAAGTCATTACCGATACTTTGTGTGCGAACATTGTATGTGATTACGAGGAGAAAATTATTCCACACCGCGATCGGTCCAGCAGTCAATTTTCTTGATTACGCCATGCTCTGGTCCCGCCTGCAAATGCAATGTAACGCGGCGACGGGGTTATTCCATCGTGTCAGTGTTGAACTCGATTGATTTTCTTCTTACGTACAAGTGTGTTGCACGTAACATTCGTGTCCAATCTTCCCCCACTAAGGCCTCCCAATAACAAGGTAGCGGCGCTTTTTGTGAGCTCATTCAACGGTTCTCCACAAAACGAGCAGAATTTCCATCTCTCCGTTTCCAAAAAATATCATAACATCACAAATCAAAGCAAAATCGGAATAAAGAAATCATCAGATCAAATGAGAAACCAAAATAATTAGATATTTTGTCGTGCCTGCCGATCTGAAGTATGGTCACGAAACTAAATGACCATAAAAAACCTATGTGACTGGATACATTTTTCCTCCTTATGTTTCTCAGGAATATATCATCGAATAATAAATGAATAAATAAATAAGTTTAAAGAATGTACCTTTAAACTGTTATCTGTAGTTTTCTCGACTATTAGCACAATGAGAGCGATTTTTGCTACAACCTTTAGAATATAATATTAAAGCATTAATTAATACTTATATATACGAGGATGCCGAAGTTTTTTGAGGTCGGAAACTTTTCAGCCCACCCTCGTACGTACCGGATACGATAACGTATGGTATGTAATCCCTGGTCGGATACAGCTTCTATTGTATGAGTCTGCATGAATCTAAATGAATCTAGATGGAGATTTAGAATCTATGTGAATTCAATTAGACAGCTGTGTGGTTATAGCTCAACTAATATTTTTCTTGCTTGCTTCAGGAATAAACATTAGACTGTCTCACTTGATGTCCAGTGTTACCGAGGTGTTCCGATCGCGGTGTGCTCGTTTGGCGTCTCTCACCAGTTCGGTGAACGCCATCGCCCGATGGGAAGAGCCGCCGTCCAAAGTGCGAGTGCACCGCGCTCCGTGCCCTCCGGCCAGCAGATCGGAGGCGACGCGGCGCTTGCCACGTCCTCGTGGGCCGTGCGCGCTGCGGGGGACGGCGGCGTTGACCCCCTCGATGCGTGGCGCTAGGGAAAGGGGGGGAGGACTCAAATGTCTCCCTCGAATGCCGGGACGACCGGAAAGCTAAAACGCTGCTGCGGGAACGGACTAAGAGAGCATGCATACTTACTCATCCATCCTCCCCCTAACCCTCCCGTTTTCTCACCCCGAAGCAGGGACGCCATGACGCTCCGTCGAATTTGGAGCGTCACGCGGTCGCCCTGCTGACTCGATGATTCTCCGCTGAAACATCGGACCTCGAATGTCGAGCGCGAAATATCTGCAGAGTCGCATTAAATGGACTCAGTTCCATCAGAGAGAGAGAGAGTGGAGAAATGTTCGGATAGTGTATAAAGCAAATTATTTCCCATTTGTCGGACCACATCTGGAATACTCTCCGATCGCTTTTAAAACCAGGCGTCGAATGATTGAATCGTTCATTTAAACGAAATACATGAAAGCAAACACCACTCAATTTGGGTGTAAATTTCATAATGGTGTGAAGATCATGTTATAAGGAAAAAAGGACCACATCCTGACACAGAGCTACAAATACCAGAGGGCTAGAGAGACACTTTTTGTTAAATAAGGGGTGATCTGAGTAAAATTTTAGGGGATGGCCCAAACTACTTAAAAATAGAGTTTTAACATTTTTAAGGGGAATTGGCCTAATGGGGAAACTATGGTGTGGTATTATTTTTTTAAGGCTTTTAGTTATAAATATTTATGTGTCTATTTATGATAACGGAATCGAGGTTATAAACCTCTTAAGAGTGGTGCAAAATAACGATAACTGTCGACGCACCCTAAATACTAAACCACTACTACTATACTATAAAGAAAGAACTTCAGGCCAAAAGTTTAATGTTTGTCCGGAAGCGTAATAGAGCGTCCTGTATTGTAATGCAAATGTGATGAAATGGTCAAAGAGAAATGTTATCTTACGCTGGTTAGGCGTAATTCATAGAATATGCTGCTAGTAGTCGGGGATCCTGACAAAGTTGAATTAATTGCCGAATTGGAGGCGTTTGTCGAGCTAGTAATCGGAAAACATTAAATGGTAATCACTCGGCGAGGAAATGTTTCGTGAAAGATTTACTTGACTTCCTGGGCAATCTTGTAATTTTAGCAATGAAAACTGAGAATGTTATCCCAATTCTGCATTTTATTTTGAGGTCGACCCAAAATTTAGAATTCGGATGCAACGGAGTGTCGAGCCAAACGAGTGATTGTTCCCACGGTCGACACAGCATTAGGCACGCGCTCCAGACACTCGAACTATCTATCATCTGCTGGTCACCTTCCAAATGCAAAACCACTCCAAATTCCTCAATGAATGGATGAATGGTCCAGCAACTCGTACCTACGCTGCATGACAGGGTGACTTACATTCGTATCATTTCTCCCTTTTCCCAAAGGAGGTCAAAGTTTCCATGACCTAAGGTTAAGAAAAAATTCCTCCATGGGCTCTTTAAAGTGCTAAAATCTTTGTGTAAAGTACGGAGGCACTTGAATGGGTTCCAAACGGTTTGAACTCTATCGTATCGTGCCGTATTTATGTCTTTCGAGGTTCGAGAAAATCTGCGTAAATTCCTCTCGGGTCCTCCACCGGGTTACATCGTCAATATCGGCCGACGTTTCGATGTCCGACTCGGTCGTCGTCTCCAGGGCTTCTGAATGATATAACCCGGTGGAGGACCCGAGAGGAATTTACGCAGCTGATACGCCGGGAAAACACCAAATCTTTTTTCGAGAAAATCGTTTGCAAGATTTCTCTCCTGCCCATTTATTATTCCTAATTTATTCCGGGGAGCCCTTCACGTGCCAGCGAGCTGCGAAAACAAGCATCCCCTCTTGAAACCACTGTCCATGCACATGTCTGACCACTTTAAATCTGTGTTTCGATGATTCTCGAGTGAAAATATTACAAGGAGAGAATGAAAAAAACCCACCCTTACGACTGAAATCGCATATTATTGGAATTGCATTGATCAAAATAAAGTCCAAATAAAGTTATTGATATGTTTCAACATAAAGTTGCATATGTATTAGGATTATAGACGATCGTGTTGGTGCTATGTAAACACACTCAGGAGGAATGGGTAGGAATAGAATACGTGGATAGTCCCGTTGGATGGGATGAAGGGAGAAAGGAAATATACAAAATTGAAGAGGGACCTAGTGCAGCGCTGGATTTCAGGTTACATTTTGTTAAGAGAGGATGAGAATTATGGTTCTACCGTTGTGTTGCCTGTGTCCACTCCTCCACACCTCCAAAACATTTATAACCGGTAGATTACCAATAATAATAATAATATATACATTTATATATTTAATCACATGGATACGAAGGTATAGGAACCGCCAGGGATCAAGAATTTATTCGTGACGGCAATCAAGAGAAAACACGAAAATTAATAATAAAGGCAGGAAAGGTAGGAAAAAATTATTAAGGAATGATAACGGTAAAGACATTAGGCAATTTAGGCAAAGGCAGTTTAGAAATAGAAAGTTATTATGATGTAGATGAGGATATTTTATGTCTATTCATACTTTAAGGGGAAATAGAAAAGACTTAAGGGAATGCAAAACAATTAAGGCCGTGGGCGTGGACAACATTCCACTGGTACCCTTTAAGGTTAAGAAAAACGTGGGAGGAAGAACTTTTATGGGCTGATTCGTAGTATATATGAGCGAGGGACTTCGTCGGAAGACTTTGTGAGACCAGTTTTAGTTCCTATTCCAAAAAAGGTAAAGGCCACGTCATGTGAGGACTACAGGACAATTAGTTTGATATCCCACGCAGCTAAAGTTGTTCTCAGGATCATAAGCAAAAGGATAGAGAGTAGGGCAAATGATTACTTAGGGGATGACCAGTTTGGATATAGGAAGGGGAAAGGTACGCGTGATACCATTGCAGCAAAGAGATTATTAATCGAGAAGAATACAGAATACAACCATGAGGTATTTGCCTGTTTCGTAGATTTCGAAAAAGCGTTTGATGGAGTGAATTGTGAAAAACTAATGAGTATATTGCAGAAAATAGGAATGTATTGGAGGGAAAGGAGGCTAATCCGCAACCTGTACATATCTTAGACTGCTCAGGTGCTGGTGGGAAACGTGGGGTCCGGTTTCTCAGTGTTAGGAAGAGGTGTAAGGCAGGGTTGCCCATTATCACCGTTGCTGCTCAACCTGTATGCAGAGCAAATGATAAAATAGGCATGGGAAGAACTGGAGGTAGGAATGAAAGTGGGCGGGGAATTCGTAAAATCAGTTAGGTTTGCTGATGTCCAACCTTTAGTTTGTCAGTCAGCCAAGGGGTTGCATTGCTGAGCATTGCTGAGTGAGTTGGAAATTCAGTGCGACAGGTATGGGATGAGAATCAATATTAATAAAACAAAGGTCATGAAGTTTAAGAGAAAGAGGCAAGGTAAAGCTATTATAGACATAGGAGTTCTTAAACTAGAGTAAGTGAAACAGTTTACGTATCTCGGGAGTGTCGTGGTCCAAAGTGTTAGGAACGTTATTAGGGGAAAAGAATTATGTTAGACGAAGTTTTTACGAGGAAGGAATTGATGACAGGGACGTTGAGTGAAGATGTTAAGAAAAGGCTAGTAAAAACTTTGATACGAAGCGTAGTTCTATTCGGCGCAGAGGCTTAGTCACTAAAGCAGGATGATGGGCGTGGATTGTGGGCTTTTGAGATGTGGGTGAAGATAAGGATGAACAAGGTGAAATAGACCGAAAGGAAAACAAAAGAGAAGGTGCTGGGTATTGAAGGGGGAGAAGAGGGGAGAGGGCCTTATCAGTAAAGAGGGCACTAATAAGGAAGAAAATTTTGTTGCGAGAAATCCTAAGGAGGCTGACTGGCAGTGGGATGTTGAAGACTGTAATAGAGGAAAATATTAGGCAAATGAGAGAAGGGTAGGAACAGGATAGGGATGTTGGACTGGATGAAAGGAGGAAAGAAGTATATGGAGATGAAGAGGAGCTTATTGTAGTGTCAGAAGCTAGATTTTTTGTTGATAGAGGCAAAGAAGAATTTTATGGACGTTTATATAGGTTTTTATATAGGTTTTTATATAGTTTTATATAGGTATATAGGTTTTTGATTTTCATAACCTACCTTAACGGAATATCAATAATAAAAATAATGAAAGTAATTTATTGAGTTATGCGGAGCATCTAAATTGTGTTCAGTTTTTATTTTTTTAATATTATTATCCGCTATCATAGCCTATTGGAAAGTCTTTAACCTTCTAAAGTGTTTGCGTCTCGCGATTACTTGAAATCGCAGATGAATTATCACGAATAGGTAATTGAAATGCAAGAAAACATGATGCAATGCGTATATAAATGAGGTAAATTTTGTAAAATTATATTTTTTTTGGAATGGAGTGGGCGTTTTTTTATTGCAAGCCGTAGAACTGCTTGGGTGAAACAGTAGCGAGATGTAATGGGATGAAAACTGAATATTTTAAAGTACCTGTAGATATAGGTCATGTTCATCTTTAATTTAAAATGCAGTAACACTTAAACCACCTGGTGTTTCTAGGACCTCTGCCTGTTTTCAATTATCTTCGGCGCGTCTAGTTGCACAGATTATATTAAGCCGATACAGCGAATCAATACTCGCCATCTGAAGCGAAAAAATACTATTAGAATGATACATTTAAGGCGTTTATTTGCTTATTATCCAAGATTTTCAAATCTTTGGAAGATGAGAATAAGCATCGCCTGCAAACGTGTACTTGTAGGTAAGTATTTATATGAAGTTATTGGATTAAGATTTTTCCAGCAGAAAGTTTGAAATCTTGCTTGGATTTGTCTTCCAACCAAGGAACCAACTTAGGGGATTGTTTTATTTGAGGATATTTCAACTGGAGTCATACTTGTCCGTGTAATTTGAATGCTTGGCTTCGATTATTGCAATCTGAAGCGCAGCTGGAATTATTAAACGACATGATATTTTTGAATTTTCAATGTTACTGGTTTTTAGTGATAGTAATTAAAAAAATATACATTTTTATGCAGTCATAATTATTCCATAGCATATGAAAAATTGAATCCAATTGAACGTAGTTACTTTCTGTCAAAGAGCTATGAATTATAATAATATTAGCTCTCTGTGAGAAATTGGTATGAGAAAAAATTTATTTGAACTCACAAAGAGTAGAAATGAGGCATTCATCCTTTTTATAATTTTCTACGAATGCAATGCGCAGGGGTTTCATTTCTGCTTTGAATAATTTTGACGAATTTCAAAGTAATCTCGTAGGTATTAAGACTGTTATATGGACAGCGTTTATGTAAAAAGAAAATTTCACTTCAACTTTTTAACTGATTTTCAATAGTTTTGGGGCGTTCTTTTTGACTAAGAATAATGCTCGTATACGAACGAAATCAAGTGAATTATAAAAATATGCGGCAAAACTCAATGTTTTTCATCACTACTTAAGTTTTTTGGTGAAAATTTGCATGAATAAATTAGACAACGCGTTGGAAGGTTAACTTTTCCTTTACCGAATTACTTTGGGGTTAAATTTGGATTTTTTCCATATCTCCTAATGATAATATTTCACCCTTTCTACCCTTGTTTCGCCAACTGCTTTCACCACTCTTCTTTCGCCGTCCTCAATGGTATAGCATCAATGACCTTTCACCTCTCAGTCGTACCCTGCTTGCTTACTAGAATCTTTTTCCGGAGGGGGTTTTGTCACCTTAGATATATATTTTTAACCTCTAATATTAACGGGAACCGCATTTAAATCATCAAAGGCAACAAATTAACCCCAATACTTTTTGTGCGTTTAAAACTAAAAATTTTAATCAGGCGCAACTATCAATTATAATAGTTTTAATGCCTAATATAAATTGCAAGTGTCATATAACTATTAAACAACCAAATGATGAAAAACCATTTGGACGCCATTCCTTTAATTCACTTTTTCTCATTTTTCCTAAAGGCCAATCTGTTTCGGGGAAGAGTAAATTGAGTCGCCTTGAGATTTTGAGTGTTATCCGTCATTTTCATTTGCTTGGCAAATCACAAGTCAGCTGGTTGTCAAATTACAAATTCGATACTTTCCTCGCGTGCTAAAACATGGCATTCCTACTCCCTGAAGATCGATGGGGAGAAGAACGTGAGGCGGGTGAAGCGGAGGCGGGAATGGGATCGGAATGAAGAGAGGAAAATAATATTTGCGGAAATGAATAAGGTTTTATATTGCGTTGATGGATGTGAGACTGTACTTTGTTATGACGGGCGAAAAAATATATCTATGTTCGGTCTTCATCCATCCAAACCTACCTGAACGTTAAAGCAGCAACAATACTTATGACATCTAAACAATCCCTAATTATTCTATTTGAATATATTAAAACCTTTTCCCCTTTTTATTTCATTTTGTTGCTACCGCTTTTTTCTATCTTTTTTTCGATTTAATATATAAGTAGTAGTTTTTATGAGAGGCGACCCACAGCTAAGGTCATTTGAGCCATCAAGGGTGGATGGTAAAGGAAGGGTGGAGACAAACCCGGCGTCGGCAGTAGCCTACTCTTTACGAAAGGCGCCAAGGGGTCCGCAGTTTAGCGTCCCATCCGACGGACGTCGTACTCACTCCAAGCGCTCTCCACAAAGCACCTCAAGTAGGGATACCACCTGTCTCCAGGATTTGAACCCGGAATCTCTCGGTGGGAAACCTTATGTTAGCCACCGAACCATTCCGATCTCCTTTAGCATATAAGAAACATGAACATAAAGATGAGCATAAACAAGACGAAGACAAAAATCCTAGTATGTGGAAGAGAGGAGCGGAATGCAGTAGTCACACTGAGAGGACAAAAATTGGAGCAAGTGGATTTCCTCACCTATCTCGGAAGTACCATCACGTGGAAGACCGAAGAAGTACTGCAGACATCAAGCGAAGGATAGCTCAAGCTAACAGAGCATTCACAATTGAAAGACAACCGCTGGGTTCAAAGAATATAGAACTACAGATGAGGACACAATACGTGAAAACATTCGTATGGAGAGTGGCACCCTATAGATCAGAAGCATGGACCATCGGAAAAGTAGGCCAGAAAAGACTTTAAATCTTGGAAACCTGGTGTTGGAGGAGGGTACTTAAGATTAAATGGACGGATAAAATAAGAAATGAAGAAATATACAGAAGAATAGACGAAGAACGGACCTTATGGAACACCATAGAGAAAAGGAGAACCAGACGGATTGGCACCACACCCTGAGGCACAATGGATTCGTGAAGAATATAATAGAAGGAAAAATAGAGGAAGGAGTCCCAAGAGGAAGGCCAAGGGATAAATACATGGGTCAAATAAAGAAGAAAGTGCATTGCAAAAAATACCAGGAAGTAAGTCAATTAGCATGAGATACGGTAGGATGGATGGCTGAGGTCAACCTATTAAATGACTTCGACATATTGAATGCTCTTCAATGGATCTAATTTACACTCTCCTGCTAAGATGTTTGACTTAGTTTAAACATTTTCAGAGAAATTCATTATTGTCATTCATTGATATTTCTCAACTGATGATGCATGTTATATAAAACGTTAAATGAGACCTTGCGTGTAATATTTAGCATAGCAATTCTTAGTCATATATTGGCTTGGAAAGAGTAGATCCACGACCGATACACTCAATTTTATTTTATGCCATGCTTTAATAACTTGGCCCATATTTCTTTGTCGGAGGATTTATGGAATTACAAACATAAAACGGCTCATACTATAGTCACTTTCATTTTGTTTAATCGTTTGTTTTGAGCTCTCACCACCGATGTTCGTTACCTCCATAAATACGAATGTACTATGGTCTAATTAAGATTTAACCAGTTCTCCAGCTGTGTCAATGATTTCGTAATGAATTTGATGGATTACTAAGTGGATTTGTAAATATATAAAGGCTGTTCAATGGACACTGTTCATGCGGAAGGAAAATGTAACTTTTCCACTGATTTTCAATAGTGGTAATAATTAATTTGTAATTTTTAATATTAATCTTCTCTTTGGCAAAGTATAATGTTATATGAACAAAACCAGTTCGGTCGCAAAAATCTGGGGCTAAGTTCCAGGTTTTTCTTTACAACTAAAGTCTTCTGGTCCTAAAATTTGTATGAATTAATTCTACGAGGTATTAAAAGGTTAATTTTTCCTTTCTATCCTCGTCTTCTAATACTTTAACTGGAGGTGTGGAAGTATTGTCTTGTGCGATTTCCGTGTCCTCCTTCTTCATCTTTTCTCTCTCCTGTTATTCGTCTCAGGAAATTGACACCTACACCATCTAGCGCGTCTACACCGAAGCTGTCCTCTTTCCTACCTGCTTGCTTTGGCATCTCAATGGTATTTTTTTTAAACCAGCAGAGAGCTCCCTCCCAGAACCTTCTCTTTTTAACTCTTTACCCCTACCAAATTACTTGGAGTTCAATTTGGTTTTTTTTTCATACCTGCTTTTGATAATGTTTTTCCCTCTCTAATGCCCATCGTCCTCTCTCCATAGCTTCGCATCAACGAGCCTACCTTCCACCTCTTTGCCGTGCCCTGATTGGCTGATCTTATTATTTGAATCTCATTGTTTGGTCGATGTTTTTAAGGAGTAACTCTATTCCCTGGGTGGAAAAGTCGATTGCTTGCATCGGCTGCAGAAATGTTTTCGGAAGGTTCTCTGGTATATTCTGGGAGCATTTATTGAAAACGCTGGGGAAGAATGAGTTTAATATGTTGGCTTTATCTAAACTACTTGTTACTTTATCCCCCTTTTCGTTGTTCAATGAGTTTACGGTGGACTTTTTCCCTGCACTTCCATGACGTAGGACCAAAACATCTTTGTGTTATCGTTTAAATGTTCACCTAATTTTTTTCCTTTTGAACTCCGCTAGTGCCTTCCGGAAGGCCTTCTTGGCAGTGGACCTAGATGCTTTGTAATTCTGTATGGTTTCGTTGATTTTATCAGGGGAGGAATCTTTAACCGCGTTTTTCATTCTGGCATGGCACGCCCTTTGCCGTCTTAGTGATTTCCGTACTTCAGAGTTGTACCAACGGGGTTCCTTATTCTCTCTTATATATTTACTAGGTATGAATCTCTGTATTGCTGAACGTGTTATCGCAAGAAAATTATTCCAGGTATCCTCGACACTCCTAGTTTTACTTTATTCATCAAATCTAAGAAAGGAACAGTTTAACTCACGTTTTAAGCCATCATAGTCAACTTTATTGAATTAATAAATTTTTCTCTTAGGTTTGTTAACTTTTTCAACGCTTAGGGAAAATTAACGTTTACAGCCCTGTGATCACTAATTCCATAAATAACTCCTACATTTAAGACCCTTTCGGGTATATTAGTAGGTAATAGATCAAGAATATTCATTCCCCTTGTTGGTGAAGTGACTAATTGATATAGGGAATTTGAGGTGAACGTCAAAATGAGGGACTCGCATAAATCCTTGTCTTTACCTCCATTTATGAAACTGTACGAATCCCAATCTACTGTGGGAACATTAAAATCGCCACCGATTATTAATCTATGCTCATTGTTGTGGGATGTAAAGCTTTTTATCTGCCTTTCTAGATCTAGTATTGAGTTAATACATGGCCAGCATGGGGTGGTCTATAATACGCAGAGACATATATTCTGTCTGTCGTTTCTATAAACTGTGAAGGACTTGGGAAATATTTCGCTGTCTGCGATAGCATCTGTTAACCAACTTTCAGTTCCTATAATGATATCTGACTCTGTACTATGAATTAAGTGGTGAAATTCCAGTATCTTATTTTTTAAACTTCGGCAGTTAGCTACTACCACGGAAACTATTTCTTCGCCTAGAACCTTCTTTGTGTTCGTTGCGGTCTGATTTCTGGTGATGCTATTTATAAGTCTTTTGGGTGTCTTAATACACGATCGGTCCATATTCTGATAAGTGATTCTTTCTTTTGTTTCATTAGCACTGTACGTTCTTCGAGAAATTTCTTTAGGCAACCTAGTATTGTGAGACCCACTAATTGACCTACACTTTATAATATCGTTATCAGGGAAATTTATTTTTAAATTTAAATTTACTCCACTACCTAATCAATGTATTTGCCAAAAAATATCTACAGTGCTCGAAGATCCTATGAGCCACCCGAATCGACGCCTCAGGGGTGTAGTGGACCCCAGAGCTTTTCAAGGGAGCGCGACAAGACCCAAGCAGCGGTCTCAAGTCCACAAACTCGGCCCCCATGTCCCGACAGAATTTCCACAGCCTTCCGTTTAGAGACTCAATACGACTCCAAACGTAAGCACCGCAGGCAGTCCGCGGGACAATTCTGCAAATGGACCACACCAGATGCCTCCCGCACACGATCCACTTCAGATTTTACGATTTTACTCGTAGGTCCCTAAAGGCACCCAAAATCTTTTCGAATCCGTACCTGGAAGCATCGTTGGTGCCGACATGGGCTACCAACCGCAGCATGGAGCAGTTCGTGCCTTGGACCGCCGCCCCTACTGCATCCGTGGCGTTAGGAATTAACCCCCCAGGCATACAATAGGAGGTAACCCTCTGGTTCGTCACGTCCCTATCCGACCTCTCCCGCAGTGGGGCCACCAACCGCCGGACATTGGAACTCCCTAGCAATAAGATTCTGCCCCTCCCAGCGCGACTACCCCTAGGGATGGAAGACGTCGAGGATCGGGGTGCGCTCTCGGCCGCGCAAACAGGCGTCTCGACGCCGTCCTCGGACAGCGCCGCGAAGCCGTTGCTGACAGGGATGGGGGCGGCCTCCACCACCCCCTCTCCCGGAATCGACCTCGCCGCTGCTCCGCGCCACCTCGTTGCCACCTTCCACTCCTCCGGTATAGGAAAAACGTGCCGGACAGAGAGGAAGGCAAACGTTGAAGTTTGAAATAGGGTTGGTGAAGAGAGGGTGCTGTTGAGGGAAATACGAAAATTATAAGAAAAAATGAATGGAGGAAATACCGGATGAAATGGAGGAGTTGTGAAGGCCGTGGTACGTTTAGAAAGGAAGAGCGTTGAATGAGCGGGGAAGAGAAGGGAAGAGAGTAGGCTTCATTGGCCGAGTGAAAGCAGTCAGAAAATACGAAGAAATGAAGGAGAAAATTATGCTAGACAAAGAAATAGGAAGTTCACCTGATACTTGGAATCAAATAGTCGATAAAATCTATTACCTTTATGCGATATGTAGAATAAAAAGCATTATTAATTATAAGGGGGATATTCGAACATAAAGGCACGAATCGCCGTAGCTAATCGAATGTGGAGCGAAAAATAAAACCCGTATGCCCACCTACTCCCGGCATGCCTTGCGCGATAGCCGACGCCATTTGCATTAGCATTGTTGCAGTGCGCTGTGCACAGTGTCAGTTCAAAATGTTTAAACACAATTGACTGTGAAATAGGCTCAGTAATCCGTTTGCTGCCGTCAGCAAGGAGCGTTTCGTCAGCAGCGGAAATCCATCGACAGATAAATGAAGTGTTATTGCCCCAATGAGATGAGCAATGCCAGCACAGTGCGTAAATGGGCTTTCAAGGACAGACGGGAGAATTTCCACGAAGAACCGCGATCAGTGATCATAGGAGGTTGGTCAATTCCGTGGGCTTCCGCAGATTCCTGATGACCGGATTGAACACCCGCAGTACAGACCAGAATTGGCGCCGACCGGTCTTCATTTTTCCGCCACCCGAAGGAGTTTCTCGGCGGCAAGCGCTTCCCCACAGATGGCGAAGCTAAAGAAACAGTTGAAGACTGCTTATCCTCACAAGCGGTTTAACATCTGTGACTTCTACAAACAAAAGCTTGTAAGACGTCATGACAACTATTCAAATAAAAACAAAAACTACATGGACAAATAGAGACAAATGTGAGGAATTGAATTTGTGAAAAACGTTTTGAAAAAATATGAGGTGTCCATTACTAAAAAGAAAGAAAGACTCGTACTTTTCCACAGATTTCCAAAATCTGTGGAAAAGTACGAATCTTTCTTTCTTTTTAGTAATGGATATTAAATACTTCCACGAAGTGAAGCCTGAAACAATAGAAATATGAGGTGGTTTATTTTTTAAAACAAATCGGACCTTTCTTTCCGAATGACCTCCGCAAATATTAAAATGACTTGACGAGATTGTAAGTTACCTTAAACAACCGAGTGCGGAGTAGAGGCTAACGTTCTAACTGAGCAGTTAAACGGAGGAGCGTGCAAGAGAGTAACAATGATTGCGCCGGATGGGATCGATTGTGGGGGGCGAGATCGAGGGATCGAGTCGATCAAGGGCGGCCAGCACGTATCCTGCGGCGAGCGAGCGGGCGAGAGGGCGTTCAACTCACCCCATCGACCACGGGAATAACAACCCCAATATATGATTTGAATTTATGCGATGTGTCTTCCATTGGAGTTGGGATTAAACTTTAAGATATTAATGTTAACGGTATCAAAAGCGAAGAAACGGTATAATAATCATGAGGCGAGTCGTATGATAGGGACGTGACATATATATTAGGACCGCAGCTGAGGAAGAGGAATTGTTAAAACTTCAAATAAAAGATTCAGAGGGGAGATGCTGTTTGTACAAGTGAGAGGGAAAGGCGGCAGGGGAGAGAAATGAAGCATTTAAAGGGCGGAATTATTCATGAGCAAGGAGGAGGTGACGACGCTGGGTAATTGCAGTGTTGAACGGAGAAATGTAGAGAAAATTGTAGCGAATATGGAGGAGGTCGTTGGCATTGCTGCGAGTGAATATACTACGTTAATGGAAGATGCAATAAATTCAGCCGCGTCGCCCTCGTGACTCCCGAGACGTAATCACTGGCAGTGACGCAGTATAGAACGTAAAAGAGTATAATTGATGGTTTCCGGCGTAAATTTATGGAATCGATTCATATTGGAAATGAAAAAATAGTAACTTTGTGACTCCACTGAAATATTTTTATTATTTTAATGTTTTAAAATAAAAATAGTGATAATTAATGGTAATAAACATTTTTCAGTGGAATCACAAAGTTACCATTTTTCATATCCAAAGTAAAAGAGTAGATAGCGATCAAGGGAAGGAAGGAACACTTCTAATAAAACTGCCTTCAGAAACAGGGTATTCAACCGCAGTTATGTGCGGAGGTTGGGATATCTTGGAGAGAACAAGGAAGGGGATCGAGATGGTGCGGGGGCTAACGTACTGGCTTCCCACCCTGAGGGCGCGGGTTCAAATCCCGGCGGTGTTGAATATTTTTCAGAGGTATCTCGATCCCTACTTGAGGTGCTTTGTGGAGGGCACTTTGAGTGAGTACGCCGTCCGTCGGATGGGACGTTAAGCCGCGGACCCCTTGGCGCCTTTCGTAAAGAGTAGGCTAATGCCGACGCCGGGTTTCTCTCCACCCTTCATCCTTTCCTGTCCTTCCCCTATGGCGCAAATGACCTTAGCTGTCGGTCGCCTCCCCTCAAAACTACTACTACCAACTACCCGAGAACAAGGCAGGCGTCCAGTGAGGAAACAATTAAGATTTCCAAGTGAGAGTAAGGACTAGACTTACAAGGTTTGTATAATAAGTATTGGTAAGCATTTTTCCTAAAGCGTGTGCGTGAAGTGCTGAAATCAGACCGCCGGTTAAGTGTGCGCATGATCGCAGATCGTATTGGCATTAATCAGATGACAGTGCATTATCAATTATCACCGTGAATTTGGTGATGCGAAAGAAGAAAGAGACCTCCCGAAGGTCTTAGGTCGAACGACCAAGAAAAGCATAGTCGAGTGTCTGCTGAGTGTTTGGGACATACGTACAAGTAATTACCGAGTGAGAGGCAACCGAGTCATCAAAATCATTTAAAAAAATATCTTTCACCATATAAACGCCGTCACTTTATTAGAAAGTTTTGATATTATAACTATAGCATTTAATTATGCTTACACATCATTTTACTGAAAATCAAATAAATTAGATTTTTTAATAGTTTAGTTGAATAACGTTGAAAAGATATGTTTCACTTTAATACGTAGATATTGAAGGGATAATTGAGAGGTTTCCAGTTCTAGCGTCAAATCTAATTGAACTACTTTAAAAAAAATTCAAATTCTTGATTTCTCCAGTATCTCCTCCCATGTTGTAAGAAAGAATGACATCTTAATAATTGCCAAACACTATTGAAAATTGTGGTAACCAATTCATTTCTCACCAAGGAATGATTTACTTGAGAAGCAGATTTTTGAGTACAAGGACATATTGTCTTAATCAGACCATAAATATTGCGAACTTTGTTTTACACCAAGAAAACTTTAGTAAAATTCATATAATTTAGTCATCAATGCAAATTTTTGAAAATTTTCAGTGAAAACGCCGGGTTTCAATCTCAGATTGACATGACAGCAAAGTTGATGCAATTTCCTAAACGAAATGTATTCAAGTACGGATGGCATCGTGCACCATTGATATTCAATGAGGCAACCGAACGAGGGAATCGTTGCCATACACTTCATTACTAGTGTTATCATCAGCCCCGAAAGATTTTAGATTATTCCGATGTTCTGACAGCTAGAATAATTACATATAAAGTGAAGTCAAGGGGGAAAAACATTTGCAAATTTTATAAGAATTGTTTAGTTTATTTATTTTTATACTTTTTCTTATATTTGTGCGTTTCTGTATGTACACATATTCTGTACATTTTTAGTTTCGGGCATTCGGGTTAAATTACATTATTACTCAAAAAATTATTCAAGTATTCCTTTGACAAAAAGCCTTGCATGTGTTTGCCTATACGAGGTAACTGATGTGTATGATATGTATGTCACCATTTAATGTTATCTCCCAATTACAAGTGAGTTGAGATGGGCTGAACGATGTGCTGAGAAACAAAGAAATTATCACTCCCCAGCATCCTAAAACATTGGTCTCTCATATGAGGACTCAGGCTCTTTCTAATACCCTTATTGTCTTTTTGAATGTTCAGTTAATTCTTGGCAGCTGTTTTGCTTGGACGTGCTTTGGCTTGTCTTCAATTTTTGCCTGTTCCAAAAAATGGATCAAAGGATCTGTGTTAAATTTTGTGTGAAAAACGAAATTAAGTGCGCGGACGCATTCCGGTTGTTGACTGTGACATATGGACCGAAGCTACGTTTATCGGTGGTACAACATGGTCCCAGAGGGCCGAGAAGATGTGAACGACGAAGAGCGTGCCGGACGCCCGAGCACGTCCACAACAAACGAAAACATTGATGAAGTGAAGAAAATAGTATTGGCCAATCGTCGAATCACCGTTAGAGAAGTTGCTGAGAACCTAAATATATCGATTGTTATTCGATATTTACCAATAATTTGGGTATGACACGGGTCGCCGCGAAATTCGTACCAAAATTGCTTAATTTCGACCAAAAAAAGGCAACGAATTAACATTGCTAATGAAGTGTTGGACTCTGTCCGCGATGACCCAAATTTGCTCCAGAGGGTGGTGACGAATCATGGGTTTATGGTTATGACGTGGAAACTCCCAAACTCCCAATCATCCCAATGGAAGCTGCAGCACGAGCCAAGATCGAAAAAAGCGCACCAATTTCGGTCGAATATGAAATTTTTGCTCACAGTAGGGTGTGAGGCATCATGAGTTCTTGCCACAGGGGAGAACGGAAAATAAGGAATATTACATGCAAGTTATGCGCAAATTGCGCGAAGTAATCCGCCACAAACGCCCGAATTTAAGGCAGAACAAAAATTGGCTTTTGCACCTTGACAACGCCCCTGCTCACGCATATTTACTTGTGTTCACGCATTGTGCGCCGTTTTTCACCAAAAGCAGCGCACTAATGATGCCGCAGCCACCGTATTCCCCAGATCTGGCCCCCAGTGACTTTTTCTTGATCCCGAAACAGAAGAGGCCCATGAAAGGACGACGCTACGCTACGATTGACGAGATAAAGACTGCATCGAAGGAGGATCTGAAGAAGATCACAAAAAATGACTTTTTGAAGTACTTCGAGGACTGGAGAAAACGTTGGCACAAGTGTATAATTTCTAACGGGGATTAACTTGAAGGGGAAAAATAGATATTCATGAATAAATGAATAATTTTTGAAAAACACCAAAGAACAGACCTCGTATGGCGGGCTATTCCTTTCCGAATCCCCGCGGCGACCTAACTGTCTCTCTTATTGTCCTTAGGCTGGCTTGTTCCCCCAGCTAGTTGACCAAAGCGATCCTCTGCAAATGGAACTGAATTAATGAGCCGCCCGTAGGAATTAAAACTTATCATCCACCCTCGAATTTCCTCTCTTTCCCATTTCTTGGCGAAAACGTGTAAATATTCATGCTAACTAGCATTACTCACTTCTCTCTTACGCTCGTCTGCTGGGATACTCAGGGGCTCCATGTATTGTTTTAAACAAAGTAGCAGTGTTACGACACCATAGGAAGAATATTAGTAAGGAAGCTACTAGCTAACCGTGGGCACAACTACAAGCTAACTTTACTGCGTAAATTTTAGGCAGGTCACCTATCCGAGGATGCTAACGACAGATTAAAGGTCCAGACTAACTATGGTAGATCATATCACGTACTTAAAATCAGGGAGATTAGTAGAACAGACAAATATGAAATGTCGTATTCTGCTCGCGCCATTAGAAATCAAAATAGTTAATATGAGCGCAGGCGCGAAGACAATAATTAGAAATGGTAGTGTACATATGTTTTGTCGATATTCTGCATGAATTTTAAATAGACTCATGATTTCACCTTGTTCCCGCATGATTTGAATATGTGATGGATTAATCCTGATATTGAACATATTCTTGGATGTAAGGAGCTTCATCTTGTGAATGACTTTGTTCGAGAGCCTCATCAAAATGATATCCGTGCAAGGGTGTGATGGTTGGGCATTCATGGCCAAACATCCCCCTCCACACGCCCTTGCGGTGGGCTGCGGCCGAGCGCTGCTCTTCTGGCCACCGTGTCTTCCGCGCCACTGGTTTCTCTCCTTCCCTCCTTGTGTGACTCTCTCTTCTATTTTGTTGGATTCAAGGAGTTGCATTTCCCTTGCCCATTTGTCTAGCTGATAAAATCAAATTTAATTTGTAAATTCTTATTTTATTACTTTTTATTATATTTTTAGAATCATATTAAACGAACTTCTCGCAATGTTTCCAATCGGTCATAATGACAACTCCTCCTCTCTTTGTTTCCAATCAAATCTTCTCCACCAAAATTCTAACATTCAGAAGTTTCATCCTTTTTCTAATCCTATTGAACGATAAGTTATATTAATAATCATTGAATTAAAGTTGGAATTGAAGCCGTTCCCACGAAGTTATGTGCATTCTTTACTCTCCTCCATCGTTGTCTGAAGTCAGTTCCCAACTTTAATTATTTATAATTGGTACCTCCATCCAATTAATTACGCTCACTACTTACATGTCACCGCGTTTGTCTTGCTCCTTAAACCAGCATTAATTGACATGAACCTATATCTTAGGATTAATTAGACTGGTTTTCCCTCCGCCTTCCTTAACCTTGTCTTTACTGTCCTCTCAATACTCGTTTCCCTCTCCATCTTCGCCCGCCCATCCATTTGCTGCTAGTGCTGTCATCAAGCCCACCATTTTAAGCGGTTTTGTATACGAATATCTCGCATTCTGCTCGATCTTATACGGCACCTAGGTTTTCCTCTCTCTGACTATTTGTGGGATGTACGAGTGTAGGCTGAAAAATAATGCACACATGCTTGTAACCTCAAACAAAATGACCTCCAGAAGCACTCTTCGTGGCGTGTGGAAGTAACATTCCCCCTCAACACGCATGCGCAGGTTTGAGGTCGTTTCATTCGTCCAGTGTATTTTAAGAAGCGGAAGTATGGAGACGTGTTCTAGTGCTATGTCAACGCGAATTAATTAATACGTGCTGTTATCGAATTTTTACCTATTTAAAAAGTGACTCCTACTGAGATTCATCGTCGTTTAGAGGCGACGGGATGTTTACGATGCTGTTGATAGGTTCACTGTAAATCGATGGGCAGTAAAATTTCGTGGTTGTTAGCCTGGAAAAGCCAAAATTTTTGATCAAATATCAGCGGATGTGTTTTGGGATGCCCACTGAGTTTATGTGTGCCGATTTTCTGGAACGAGGGGTACATTATTTTGAGTATAAGCAGACTCAAAAATATCTGCGCCGTCGAGTTTGCCGTGTTAAAGACAGCCTGGTGTTAATAATCTCGCAGCGCGACAATGCTCGTCCACACCCCTCGCGCGCGATTGGAGAGCCTGAAGATGCCTGAAATTTGAACTGATTTCAAACCACCCTTATTCCCCCGATATTCCGCCTTGCGATTTTTCATTTTTTACCTCGACTCAAGGGACACCTCGGACGATGAGGTGAAGGCAGCCGTCAAGTCCTGGATTCGAGAAGGGTCGGAAGAGTTTTTCAGAGAAATCTGTTAGCCTCAGCGGTGACTATGTTGATAAATAAAAATATATGATTTTTAAACGTAAGAATTGTAGTTAAATGTACTTTTCGCCCGATCTTTTTATTTGTTTTTGTTCGCGCTCCACAAGCATGTGTGCATTACTTTTCAGCCCACCCTCGTAGTTCAGGATTAATGCTAATTTTATGTCCCATATTATTTTACCGCCATTTATAGTATTCAATCCATCACTCACAGAGGTCTACATTTTCTAAATACTCTTTCTAATTTGTCATCAGTGTCACCTCCACTCATCGTTGAAAATCCTTTCCTTTAGTGTATTCATATGCAACCATTCCTCAAATACATTCCAATGTTTTTCAAGTACCAATCAATATAAAAAAACAAATGTAGCTAATTTACTTCTATTAGATGGCATACACAAATCAATACTTTTTTGGAAAGGCTTCCATAGAGCATTGTCAAGTGTGTTAAAGATGGTGAATAGTATTAAAAATTAAGGGTGCTCCCTTGGAGATCCCTGATGGATTTTTTCTTCCGAAAGGGTCTCCAAATATGTAGTTGCTGCGACTGCATGCGGTCCCCTCTCCTCCTGAGCACCCAAGTCGTATCGGTGGACCCGCTCTGCCTGCGTGGGACACCAAGTGTCGACTAGACGGAGTTTTTTGTTCGTAACTTCTGGACCATTAGCGAGCATCACCGTGTGCTCCATTCGTCGACTGCTGCTTCCCCTCCGCGTGCCCCCTCCGGATGGCTTTGGGGTGGGGGCGTTGACGATGACGTAGATTGAGTCCGGCAGGGATTATTTACTCCACCTTTCCATTTTCGCGAATGCGGTAAAAAGGTGTGTCGTTTGGAATCGATCCGTATCTCGTGGTTCATCCGTATGGAAGATATGTGAATGGATCAAGGCTTTAATCACCTTTACGGGAAATGACATTGACCGGAGTGGCACAATGGTCGGCTTACAAAGTATTGCAAAACGTTGCGGAAAAATAAATAAGGTATTTCACATATATGCTCCAATGCCTCTCAATATTCTTCAATAAGTATATCCCTTGAGCATCGACAATTTTGTCAGTGACTTTTCCACGACTCGAAGGCTCCCTGGGAAGGTGGATTTCGGAAGGTCCGTGAGGGTACGCGTCCAAGCTTCTTTGATCGCACTTAGGGTCCAACAGTGGAGTCCTTTGAGGAAGGATTTGTCTTTTGAGAATAGGATATAATCTACTGGTGCCAAGTTGGGACTGTAAAGAGGTTGGGAAATCATCGTGATGCCGTTGCAGAAGGTCTTCGCAAGGAGACACTCGACTCTGCTCTTTTGGTCGTCTGTCCAAAGACCTTCCGGGAGGACGAGTTTAGCGCAGTTCTTTCGCATCGCCAAATTTTCAGTGACAATGGTGTGTGCACCTCACTGTGTCATCAATGCCAAAATACGATCTGTGATCACGCGCACACTTAACCGATGGTCTTACTTCAGCACTTCTTACTTTTTACACAAGCCTTTTATAAGATAAAAGAAAACCATCCCTGTCAATGATGAGGTTGATTCTGTCTGGTTGATGCAATAGGTTAATCGCTTAGAGGTGGGGTGGACAATTATTAACTTTGGTAACAACTTACGCAAAGAGAGAAGGATTTATTCAGGGAGAGAGAAGGAACAAATAACATTTTGATGGGAAATGTTCAATATGGGAAGTTATCTCTGTAATGTCCATTACTGCACGCGACTGGCTTTCGTAGGGATCGGAAGTATCGTTCATGACTTCCTAGCAATTGGATTTTAATAGTGTTTATTTGTTCATGTGGCCGCATAGTTAAATGTTTACAAAATATAGCGCGAAACCTATCATTCAGGTTGTAAATAACTGACAGTTGAATCATCGAAAACTATCAAGGCTCATAAAATTAGCGGTTTTGCATCCAGGAGGAAAAGGTTTACGTATTCGACGAATTTCCGGAGAATCTGCTTTTGGCGAAACAGTGACTGACAAGAGGGCATTGACCTCCAGGTACAACGAGGCCAAGAAGGTCATCAGAACAACAAGAGCCGCCACCATCGTATGGCTAAGTGGTACTACTGGTGCCGCATAAATGTACGATGACCAAGCGTCAATGGGATATCGGAAGCAATCAAGGTGACGACGGACACACGGATATTATTCCCCACAAGAAGTGATGAAAACGCAAGACGAGATGAAAGTGGACAAAAAGATGATGTTGACCTAAGTAAGTTAAACCTGTGTCAAACTACTTTTGTCCAGTTCATTGCTGAGGGTTTCAGTGATAGAGAAAATATTTCTAAAAAACTTTCTAAATACGAGGAAAATGCTACAAATGAATCCTTCAATATTCTGGCAGCCATTACTTCTGGATCCTTGGTGCTTCGCTATCTTCGAAAATATGGATCTGTTGTAATATTCCTTTCTAAGAAAGTGTTATGCCACTCATACAGGGTCTATCCCAAAAATAAATGGACTGATTTTTTGCCAGCAATGCAGATGGCTGTAGTGGGATAATTAGAGGTGGGAAAGTTCATGGGCGATCTTGGGAAAGCAACGCAACCAGTTAGCCGTGGGCATTTACATTTTGCGGATTGCTGCTAGACTGGGCCCCTGTTCGACGATCATGGCATGAATCCAAGATGCCTCTTTTTTGGAACAATGATGAGTGATTTAATTGTGCGTTAAGCTTGGAAAATTGGGTTCGGAGGCCATGACCATGGTTAAGGATGCTATGGAGATGGAGAATTGACAAAAGTAATGGTGTTCTGTTTGCACAGGATATTCTGGGAGGGTAGAGAGGGGGTTGACGATGAGGAATAATGCCCTGGACACATCCATTAACAACACAGTGCCGATGAAAACGTGCAAAAAGTGAGACACAAACTCAATTCTGATTGATCCCCAAGTGTCAGGATATTAGCAGAATAGTGCAATATTGAGAAAACCACAATGCATTGCATTCTTATAGAAGATTTAGTCATTAGGAATGTGTGCCAAGATGATTCCCAAGGTGCTGTCGGAAGACTGCTTGTTTGAAAAATCTTGCCTGTGACCACTCTTGGACCACTGTGAAAGTGACCCGCATATTTTAGAATAGGTGGTTACCGGTGACGCGACATGATTATTTGAGTACGATCCCTGTGAGTACCATTTTGGACCCCTGGATTATGTCAACGAGACCGTGAAGAGATTCTTGAAGGAGATTCCCGTCGACAGCTTCCAGGAAGCTTACCAAACGCTTGGCAGAGGCGCTGAAATCGGTGTGTTGATGGACGACGGTGCCGTTTTGAAGAGTTTTAGCAAATTGCACTTTGATCTGCAAAGCCTTTTTTCCCCAAATTTATTCCGCTTATTTTTGGAACAGTTTCGGTATGTTCTCCATGCGCATAAGGAGGTTCGTTAAGTTCTCTGATATCTTAATTGTACACGCTCTTGAGATACTGCTTTAAAATATTTGCCTTTTTGACGCTGTCCATCATGAGTTCGCTGTTTATTCCCTTCAAAGAATGTACTGCAGTACATTTACCCCATATTTCTCTTGCGTAAGACCAGAATGACTTTGGATTTTCCTCAAGATATTCGCATAGCATTTTAGTTTGAATGTATTAGTAGGGCTTTGCGCATGACGCTTCTTGTTTTTCCACGACATTATTTTAGTTTTCCTTGGATGTATTAATAAAAACTAGATCATTACTCTTTTAACTCTTTTTGAAATCTGACTGCAACCAACACTGTTTATTTAACCCCGTCGCAACTTCTCCGTTGTACTCTCTCAGTTCCTCACTGCCGCATTTAAGTTTGAAAGGAACGTATGTCTTCATTCCTTCGAGTGCAATTCTTGCTCCCATCCGAAACTCAAACCCGCATTCTGAAAAACTGCATAGTTTATGCAAGTCCAACGGAAATTAGCGGTGCAGGACATTAGGCAAACGATGTCCTGTCTGACAGTGTTCAGAGTCAGATTTAAAGTTTGTTACTTCATTATCCGCTGTAGTAAATCCGTACGAGACTTGAAAGGACAATGGTAGGAATATAAATTGTTCTTTTCGTTTTTTGTAACTCATGGAATCAGTATTTCAAATTTTCCGGGTATCCGCACTTTGCTTACATAATTTTCACACACCCTTTCCAAGAGTTTGGAAAGAAAGGAGAAAACTTATGGAGGGCAGGCGCCTAGGTATTTCCCCGACATTTATTTCACCCTCACCGTGCACACGTAGAGAGGGTCATCCAAGGAGTGCTTTGGTACCAAAATCCTCTCCTTTCAAAAACTATGAAATTCATCTCTATGAAGATAAAGTTTTGAATTTATCTATTTCGAGCTCAGGTTGATTTTAACATCACGATATTTATTTTCCGAATTATTGAGTTTTCGCAGTTGTAGAGTTAGTTTCCAAATTCTCAGACATGCAGTAATTAGTTTTTGAATATAGCGTAATTTTAATAAATATGCCTCTGATTTTTAGATTTAATTGGAAAAAAAATAAGTAATTCTATTGCCAACCTCAAAATGTTCGACCTGGATCATGCCCTTTATCAAAACTAAGAGAGGAACGCGGCCGCAAATGTTTGCATATCCCGAAATATTTGCTGGACTCCATTCGGCGTGTGATTAGAACTGAATTTTCAAAAGTATTAATTCAAATGAAATAAAAACAGCTTACGCCCTTCCCTGTGAAAACCTTGTGCTGGGTGCGGCAACATAACTTCCTTTTTTAAAGGGGCTTTGCTTTATAAAAGAGGAATTTACGCTGCCACACCCGGTATTTATAATTATTTATACTTGTCTATGCGATTAACTTCATTTATATTTTTCACACTAAAAAAGCAAGAAGATTTAAAAAACATTAACATAACCACACTGTCCTGTATATGTGGGCGAGGATATACGGAATAATGAGTGAAGGCGGGGTGAGGCAGTGGTGCATTCAGTTTAAAAATGACCACAGCACCAATGTTTACGACGAGGACACCGCAGTGGTCGCCCTAGCACTATGGTAACAGATGAACTGGCGGTGAATATCAACGAAAATTTAAGTGAAAATCACCGATTTACGATAACGGCGGACCTCTCGCTGGGCGTGACTTGCAACGCAGCGCCGTGACAGCCGCGCAGAATTGCATGCTGATGTAAGCAAGTGTTTAAAATGTAAGGCTGCAGTTTTCTTGAGGGAAGGGATTGAAAAGCTTGGGTAAAATAAACGCCTCAATGTGAATGGCTACTATATTGAAAATAGTTTCAGAATGTGCATTTCAAATGTATGTAATAAAACTTTTGTCCTTTCACTAGGGTCATAGTTCATTTCAAAACGTTAGTTACTTTCTGAACAGCCAATGCTGACAACTCGTGGGATTTTCTATTGAAGCGCACATTTTCTGCAGTTCCCAATTTGAGCAAAGTAGAAGAACCACATTATAAACACACTACCTCAGCAGGATACGTACTGAGCGCAGGGATGATTAGACACCAATATGGCGGCGCTATATATGAAGGCGGAATACAGCAGATCACGAATGCAAAAATATATTTTCTAGACCGGGATTTGAACTCCGGATCTTTCCACTTGCCGGGCGGAGGCTCCCTCCGCCCGGCATTTTCAGCGATGCACATGCGTTCCAGCATTGCAGATTTCAGTGTAAATTACGTTTCCTGGACAGCTCAAGTGGTTAAGAGCCTCCGCCCGGCAAGTGGAAAGATCCGGAGTTCAAATCCCGGTCTAGGAAATGTATTATTACATTCGTGATCTGCTGGATTCCGCCTTCCCCACCTGTCCTGTGTTCGTCTTTTATGTGTGTTCCTATCTCTTTTCCTTAGATCTGTTTCCATATAAATGAGTGTATATGTATATATATATATACAGATATATATATATATATATATATATATATATATATATATATATATATATGATTTCTTCGACGTAACACGGAAGGGCCTAATAATAAATTACACAGCAACAAACAATAAAGAAACACATAAAAAGAACACTCACACGTTATTTCTTGATCATTTCGACGGACTTCTACTCCGTCCGTAAGCATTACATCTCTATAGTCATCACCAATAATTGGTTTAGACACCACAGAAGACGCAGGTATCCATGAAAAATGTCAGGTGTCTCAGAAAGGTAACATCTAGATTATATCCTGGTTAGACACAGGTTTCGGAACGGTGTGATCAATTCGCACAGCTTCCCAGAAGCGGATGCGGACTCTGACCACAATTTAGTTGTTGTGAAATGAAGCGTCCGTTTCAAAAAGATAAGACAGGGGCGGCTGGTTAGAAAATGGAAAGATCATTAAATGATTAAAAAGGAAGGAGTAGAGGAAACAAGCTGTAGAGGCAATTATGGAGGGTGGTAAAGGGCTAAGTACTATTGAAGAAAAATGGAAAAGTATCAAGAAAAGGTTATCTAAAGCCACAAAAGACACAATTGGTACCGCTTACGCGAAGGGGACTAGAAAACCATGGATCACCAATGAGAATATTACAAAGATGGGTGAGCGGAGAAAACGGAAGAATGTAAATACAGAAATAGGCAAAATGAAGTACAAAGATTTAAACAATAAATTGAGGGGGGCAACAAATAAAGCAAAAGAAGCATGGTGGAAGACGATGTGTGAGGATAAGTAAGTAAGAAAGGGAGATCTATGCTAACAGTCAGAGATAAGGCGAGTAAGGTAATAAGTTGACACAGGAAAGATGCAAGATAGATGGAAGGAGTATATAGAAGAACTGTATAGTAAGGAACTTCGACCAACAAAGCTAAACATTGAAAAAGAATATGACGTAGAGGAAGATAGCTTAGGTCCAGGCATACTAGACGATGAGATAGAAAGGGCATTAAGGGAGATGAAATTAAATAAGGCCTTGGGGTGGATAACATTCCCGCGGAACTATTGAAATGTTTAGGAAAATGTGGGAGGAAGAGGCTATATGGGCTGATTCGTAGTATTTATGAGGAAGGAATCTGGCCGGAAGACTTTGTGAGATCAGTTTTAGTTCCTTTTCTGAAAAAGGTAAAGGCTACATATATGTGAGGACTACAGTACAATAAGTTTGATATCCTACGCAGCTAAAGTTGTTCTCAGGATCATAAGCAAAAGGATAGAGAGTAGGGCAAATGATTACTTAGGGGATGATCAGTTTGGATATAGGAAGGGGAGAGGTACGCGTGATGCCATTGCAGTAACGATATTATTAAACGAGAGGAATATAGAACACAACCAGGAGGTATTTGCCTGTTTCGTAGGTTTCGAAAAAACGTTTAATAGAGTGATTTAGGAAAAACTGAGTATTCTGCAGGAAATAGGAATGGATTGGAGGAAAAGGAGGCTGATCCGCAACCTCTACATGTCTCAGACTGCTCAGGTGCTGGTGGGAAACGTGGGGTCCGGTTGGGCAGTGTTAGGAAGAGGTGTAAGGCAGGGTTGCCCATTATCACCGCTGCTGTTCAACCTGTATGCAGAGGAAATGATTAAAGAGGCATGGGAAGAACTGGAGGTAGGAAGAAAGGTGGGAGGGGAATTCCTAAAATCAGTTAGGCTTGCTGGTGACCAAGCTTTAGGTTGTCAGTCAGCCAAGGGGCTGCAAGCATTGCTGAGCGAATTGGAAATTCAGAGCGACAGGCATGGGATGAGAATCAATATTAATAAAACAAAGGTTTTACATTTTTCTAGAAAGAAAACTGCTTAGGTTAACATTAAAGTAGGACGGCATAAACTAGAGCAAGTAGAACAGAGGACATGATTAAAGATGCATGGGAAGAACTCGAGGTAGTAGTGAAAGTTAACAAGGAATTCGTAAAATCAGTGAGGTTTGCTGTTGACCAAACTTTAGTGTGTCAGTCAGTCAAGGGGCTGTAAGCATTGCTGAGTGAATTGGAAATTCATTGCGACAGGTATGGGATGAGAATAAGTATTAATAAAACGAAGGTTATGCGATTTTCTAGAAAGAAAAAGGCTAAGCTTAACATTAAAAAAATGAGGGAAAAAACTAGAGCAGATAGAACAGTTTACGTATCTCGCAAGTGTTTTTGACCAACACCGTGAAGCAGTAGGGACGTAAGGAGAAGAATTGCGCCAGGCAAAGAGGCTTTCACAAGGAGGAGGGAGATAATGACAGGGACTTTGAGTAAGGATGTTAAGAAAAGACTCGTAAAAACTTTGGTATGGAGCGTAGCTATGTACGGCGCGGAAACGTGGTCAATGAAGCAGGAGGATACACGTAGACCTGAGGCTTTTGAAATGTGTGTGTGGAGAATAATGGAGAAGGTGAAATGGACAGAGAAGAAAATAAATGAGGAAGTACTTGGTATGGTGGGCGAAGAGAGGGGTTTGTTTGGGAGCAATCCTATGGAGGCAGGAAAAGTGGATGAAAGGGGTATTGGCCGACAGTGGGGTGTTGAAGAATGTGATAGAGGGCAGAATGTTAGGCAAACGAGGAAAGGGCAGGAATAGGATAGGGACGTTGGACGGGATGAAGGGAGGAAGAAAGTACTCAGAGATGAAGAGGAACCTGATATAGACTAGGTTGCTGGATTGTGTGCTGTTAGGAGTCACAAAATATTTGCTTGGTAGACGTGTCCATCCGAAAACCCAACTTAACCGGTAGATTACCTAATAAGAATAATATATATATATATATATATATATATCCTGACGCCATCTCTTGGCTGAAAGAATCGGGGCGCTTGGCGACATATTAGACCCACGGATCTCAGGGTAAATTGACTATCCTCGATAGCTCAAGTGGTTAAGAGCATCCGCCCGGCAAGTGGAAAGATCCGGTGTTCGAGTCCCGGTTGAGGAAATATTTTTACTCTTGTGATCCGTTCGATTCCGCCTTCCCCACCTCTGTTGTGTTCGTCCTTTATATGTGTTCCTATCCCTTTTCCTTATATCTGTTTCTGTATATATGAGTATTTATTCGCCGTTTGGCGGGATTTCGTGTTTGAATGTGTATATATATATATATATATATATATATATATGTACACACACATCGACGATATAGAAATACTCACACCACCAGTATAATATTTGGACGGCACAATAAAATACAAATAAAATAGCAATACTTAAAAGGACTCACACATTGTTCATTGTTTGAGCTTTCGGCCTTCTCTGAGGCCTTCTTCAAGTAAGACTCCTCTCTCTCTCTCTCTCTCTCTCTCTCTATATATATATATATATATATATATATATTTATATATATATATATATATATATATTTATATATATATATATATATATATATATATATATGGCGTGTGTGTGTGTGTTTCTGCTTCCCTCCACCTTTGCCCTTCCCACCGCAACGCATTTCTCTGCTCCTAAAATGTTTCCATAGATGGGATAAATAAATGGCTTCCAACAGGGTTTGGTTTCCGGAAAGGCAGGGCGCAATAAAAACGGTTGCGTTTGCAGAAAATAAGCGAAAAAAAGAGGATGGGAGGGACGTCCGTGGATGAGGGTGTGAGAGAGGGTGGAAGGGGGGCTGAGAAACAGATTTGCGATGGGAAATAAATAAAAGGTCAGGGGGCAGGAAGGAATCCTTTCCAGGAGTATTACCAGCCGAGGCGATGCTTATAATTACAGCCTTCCTTCCCGCACCCACTCCCCGTAAATAATCGCTTTTTTTCCACCCGCCTCGTGTGTATCGCCTCTGCGCACATTTTTCTATGACGACGATTGAAATGTCGGGGGTTGGGTGATGGTCTCCACTTTGCTGCAGTAAAATAGTCACCTGGCGCCCTTCCCCCCCCTCCCGCAGGCAACTCCCCCTCGGCCACCCCCCCCCCCCTCCGCCCCCACAAGTAGGTCGGATCCTCCTCCAAACTCTCCCGTAAAGAATGTAACCCTTGAGAATGAATTTATCATTTTTCAATCCTCCTTCTCGGGGAATGCTTAAATAACTTCATCGAAGTTGATTGCTTGCACCTCTTGTTAATCCCACTCACCTGACTTATTTCAAAGAATTAAAAGTTCTCTGCGCCTTCATTTTGGTCGAGACTGGTATCTTCTCTGAAGTTTGAATCCTCCAAATAGAAAGGTTTTGCAATTGACGCCGAGGGGGTGTTGTGGATATCTAACCAGTCTATAGATACAATATTGGTTTTCGTTGTTTACGCAAAACTTTTATGATGTAAACCTTATTCGCATTGACCGGGATTCGAAGCCAATTAATCTATCTTACGCTTCGATTTGTGGGGGGCTTTAAAGGAACGAGATGTTGCGACGAAATACCGTACATATGTAGAATGTCACAGGCATTCGTAGTCGTGCGCACTGCGCCACAGTCCACGAGGTTTAATACAATGTGAAAATTCTCTTTGCGGAAACAGTTACAGAACTAGGGAAATTTATATTCATGATTAGATTAGTTAAAACAATGGTTTCTTTCGAGGTTTTTTCGATGAAAGCCAATCGTTAAGAAGCTTATTTAACCTGTATTCTTCGGGGACAGGGTGACCGGGAAAGATTAAGAAGAAAACTAATATTTCGTAGTCTTCCATAGTGATGCATTGGATTTTTTTGGTGAATTCGGTACTGTTCTTGAGACTGGAGTCGCTTTGGATACGCGGCTTTGGAAATTCTTGGGATAGCCATTTTGATGGATGGTAGGTAGGGGAGTTTATATCTGAGACAGTGGGACGCATGATACAGTCGTTCTTGTGGATTTCTGGAAGGTTATACCGTCGGGGAAGAGTGGGGTTAGAAAATCGGAGTTTAAATCGAAGGGATTTGTCTATGAGACGTGAGCAACCACTACTAGCTGCCTTTTTCTCCTGATTCAATGTTTTTAGTTTAGAAAGGATCAAGTTTACCGCATTGGCTATTTTATTTCTCCATTTTACATTTAATTTGAATTATGGTAGAAAAATACAGGGCGGGGATTGAATGACGTGTTGATTAGATAGTGAAATGGAGTTTTTAGATTATGAATAATATTTATTATTATTTTTATATTTTGAATTTTCTCTCTGTGCTTGTACCAAATGCTAACTTCCTGAGAGCGGTATTAATGCGTGTGTTCTAATATTTAAACGATATTCGTGACTTCTAGAAAAATATTATTTTTTAGAATAAAGAGGCAAGACATTATGTAAACGGCTGTTTAATATTTTAGGCCGTATATTCAATTGCTTAGCTGGAATTATTATTCTAAGTAAAGAATGTTTCTTGATTTTGAATGTGATTTTTTTGAAAATCTTCAGGAGTTTAAAGAATGATAGATGGTAATTTTTAATGCGGCAATATGTCATTAATGGTGCTTAAATTCATTTTTGGCACGCCTCGCATTCCTTTAAAAAATCTTTTATTGAATACCATAATGTTCCTTCAGATTTAAAGAAATGAATTGATAGCATTATGTTTTAAAGTATACAGTTCATATGTTAGCTAAGTTGCCAAGTGTCTGTTGGCCGATGCATTGCAAAATTGATGCCCATTCGCTTGCACTTTAATGCGTCAAAGTTTAACGCTCCATTAATTAAGTTATTTTCGCAAGTGCATACTGATTTCTTCCTCGAATAAATTCAAGACTAGCCAGGCGGTATAGTTAAATAATTAGGCATTTTTACTCATTAACTTCTATTTTATTTTTAATTTAGTCTCTTTGGTCGTTTTGTGATCGAGTAATTCCCGAGAAAATCACCCTGGGATGTCGTCATAAACCCTCAATTATGTATTTTAAAAAAGACACTAGGAAGTAAAGCTTCTTTTAAAAAAGGATTCAAAGTAATTACCTTTAAGATCTTTCTTATTTCAAATTACTTAGTTAAAAAATAAATTTTAAAATCTGATTTTGAAAACGAAAATTGTTTCAATTTGGGGACGAAAATGTTTCAGTAGAATGGAAAAATATATAGGAGAGATAACCTCTTTTAAATTGTTTTCTGTTTTCAAAAAAGTTTTAATTTTCCCGTTTTCGAAGAAGATTTATCCATAATTAGATATTTAATTGAATTACATTAATATTCCCTTGAGGCGACATACTACCTTGATCAAAAAGTTCCCGGAATAACCACCGTGTGGCGCTCCCATCGTTCCGATTTGAGTTCTGTTTTTTGTTAAATTGGTACATCTGTTGTCGATATTCCCTTTAAATCTTAGTGTCATAACTTGACATTTGCAAAAGTTACGTAGCCAAGAGTACATCTATCTCTGTGTGTGTTGGCGATTTTTTACAATTTCAGAAATGGATTTAAATTTGCAACAACGAACTTGTATTAAATTTTGCGTAAAAAACGGATTTAGTGGCGCACGGACGTTGGAAATGTTGGAAAAGTGTTTCGGCAACGATTCTCTAAAAAAAACGGTCGTTTACCAGTGGCACGAGCGGTTCAGAAGTGGTCGTGAGTCAATCGAAGATGATGAACGCAGTGGCAGACCATCGACATCGAAAGTCGGTGAAAAAATTGATAAAGTAAAAGAAATGTTGGTCAATAACCGCAAATTAACCATCAGAGAAATAGCGGAGGACTTGAACATTGCCTATGGACCCGCCCAAGACATTGTGGTTAATGATTTGGGTTTCCGTCGTGTAGCAGCAAAGTTGGTGCCAAAAGACCTCAATTTCATGCAAAAAAGAGACCGTGTTGACGTCGCAAAAGACATGATTTGCGAGGCTGAATCCGATCCCACATTCATCAAAAGGATCATTACTGGAGACGAGACGTGGGTTTATGAGTACGACACGCAATCCAGACATCAGGCAAGTGAATGGCGTTCACCAAATGAGCCGAGACCAAAAAAACCACGTCGTTTTCAGTCAAAAAAGAAGGCAATGCTGACGGTTTTCATGGATTACAACGGTGTAGTGCATCATGAATTTTTGCCAGAAGGCCAGACAGTAAACAAAGAGTATTATTTGGGCGTTATGAGACGTTTGCGTGAAGCAATTCGCCGAAAGAGACCAGAAATGTGGGCAGAAAACTCGTGGATTTTGCACCATGATAACGCACCGTCGCACAGTGCTATCATTATTCGTAATTTTTTGACGAAAAATGCAACAAATACCATCCAACAGCCACCGAATTCACCTGATTTGGCTCCCTGTGACTTCTTTCTGTTCAATCGAGTTAAAAAACCATTACGGGGAACGCGTTTTAGCAGCCGAGAGGAAGTAATGGAAAAATCGCAGGAAGCACTGATGGACATACCGAAAACCGAATATAAAAAATGTTTCGAGGATTGGATCAAGCGCTGGCATAAGTGTGTTGCAGTCGATGGGGATTACTTTGAAGGGGACAATATAGATTTAGATGAATAAACTTGTATTTTTAATTTTCTGAATAAATTCCGGGAAATTTTTGATCAAGGTAGTATATTTATTTTGGAAGGATTTTATTTTTATTATACCGAAAGCAAAGTATTTTATCTTCGGCGAAAAGGAAACGTAATTGATATGCATTGCTTTGAAAAGCTTTCGGGTTTATTCACCGTTCTTTAACCATATTTTTTAGTTTAGGAAAGTTAATTTCTACATTTACCTATGACGCAACGAGTGGCGAATCTTCCACCCTATTTGGCAAGGGATCATGTTTTATTGCCATGGTTTGCGAGTCCAAGGTGATTGGCTGGAAAGCGATAACTATTGGTTCATTATGTGGTCGTTGTCGAAGCTGTGTCATCAGTAAAAGAAGTTCAAATGTAACTATAAATCCAGAAAAATAATTGAATCTTTTCTCTTTAACTTGAACAAAGTTTTAATCGCCATGTTCATTGTGGAAACGTTAGACTTTAGGAACAAACCCGTATAGCCTTTCCCAAATAAAAGATGTTTAGAACTCTACGGCGCGAGCTACTCGCACGGCTTATTCATCGATGGTTTTTTTCTCTATTCGACTGCCGAGAGATTTAATGTTTGTCTAGTACGTAAAATCCGAGTATTTTTCTCTGGAGATAAAAGGATACGATTAGCAGTGTTTATTTCTATTGACTTGTTGATGGGGTCAGCTTTGTTTTCTTTGTATCCTCTGGTTTTCATCGTATTTTGGAATTTATTCCTCTATTTCAATTTTGTCTTGGGTTTAAAACTCGGTTCAAGAAATTTATCTTTCCAGCCTGTTTATTATTGCGTGACGGTTGTTAGAACGTCTCTCCCGAAAGTAGTCGGACTGAGTCAAATGAAAAAGATCTATTGCCAGAATTGATGCATTCACTCTATGCAAACGCCTACCAAGTGGCAGGCACCCTTGTACGTTCATACACCGCTTCCACCGGGTTCTCCATGCCCCGTGCGCCTTATAGAAGGCGGTGCCCGGAATGCTGCTAAGGTCCCTCGTCACGGCCTCTTGCTACGCTGCTGTAGAGCCGTGGTCAAGTCCTTTCAGCACGGATTCGAGAGGGCGGGGGAAGAGGAAGAAGTCTGGTGGGGCAACGCCAGGGCTTTCAGGTGGCTGAGGCGTGGTCGAGAAGCAGCTCTCGGCAGAGATCCGCGTGCGAGTTTCCTTTTGTTCTTCATCCGAGAGCACTCTCGGCACTTAACTCTCCCCCCCCGCACACACACCTTTCCCATTACCATGTTTTCGGTCACAAGTCGATGCACATCACACTTAGGGATGGCAAATTCATTAGAAGCTATGTTAACACCCAATCAGCGATCCCCGTTCAGCAAAGCCTTCATTCTTGCAAGATTTTCGTCACTTTTTGAGGTCAAAAAAGCGTCCTGAGCGTTCGGCGTCTTCAAAATCTTCTCCCGAAACAACGCCAACTCTTGCGGACGATTGTTGATAGGCGCGAGTTGAAAGTCACACCCCCGTCAGGAAAAATTGCCCCCGATACTTTTTATCCGTAACATATATTCGCCCTATCAAGGCCTATCGCAGCAATTGGAGGTAATAGTGTGCTCATATCATGCATATATACTTTCCAATCTCGCAATTGTCTCTCAGGTTCGTAGTGGAGTTGATGAATCTTGATTTAGGTCATTTCGTTGAGTCATATCACTTCGCACTCTCCTCTGTCACATATATTGTGTGATTCCCGTCTTCAGTTCACATGTGTTCTGTCCTTCTTTTTGAGAGTTTCCCTACTGCATTCACCTACCCTTCTCTCTTTCTCCCAAACCGTTTACTTTTCTCATAAATACAAGATGAGTTCGGTTAAATATAACAGTTTCAGTTTTAACTTTGTGTAATTCCTTGATGATGAGGGTGAAAAAGAAACTTTACGCTTACACAATAAAGATTCAATATTTCACGACCATGGTTTCGGGAGTAAGGGAGAGGAGAGGGGGTAAGGTAGGGGGAGTAAGGTTGCGTGCTTCATTTAATGATCATATAATTAATATAAACTTTCACGAATTGGAGCCAGTAACCTTCCAATACATACCCTCCCCCTCCCCTAGGCCACTAGTAGGTTGCTCAAACTAAAGTCAACTTACCCCCTCTCCCTTACCCCCGCTTAAAGTAGAGGTTCTTTTTTACCCTCATCGTGTGTTCGGTTATTTGTGTTTCCTCCATTGTCTTCATAAGAATTAACCTGCCATGCAAATTTCCTTCATATTTATCCGTCATCTGCGGATGAAATCCTCATGTTCCCTGGTGGCTTTCAGGGTACAAAAATATCTAAAAATGCTTTGTCGTTTACACTTAATATGCGATCATTTTCCGATTCTCCTTCTAAAACCTAAACTTTATCGTTCCAGACGCTTAAAACCTGAATTTCATCACTTTGCTGACTCACAATTGCTCATCTGTGCTCCCTGTGGATATTTTACGTAATATTCTTAGACTTATGCATCATCGGCATGAAGAAAGAAGGGAAATTTCACATCTTTAGCCATTAAACCCACCTCATGTAAATATTCATTTCTCCTACATTTAATCCATAAAAATATTTAGCTGTCGTATTATTCTAATTTGAATGTTATTGGATACATTTTTACTACATTCTGTGGGTGCTCAGTCTATGCTCAGTGATAATGAATGCATTTGCATGCTTGTAGGTAGGAGGTTTTACATACGTCTACATATCTACATACTCCATAAACCGCCGCAGGGGCGTGTGGCGGGAAGGTTAGGTCACCATCCGTAAAAGAAAATGAAATCACGTCCAAACCAACAAATTCTTGCAAACTCACGACCACAGAGGCGTATACGTATATATTTTTGCAAAAATCCTTGTCAATCCACACGCGTGGACGCACGCACATATGCTTGCTATCAATCGAGATGCACCACCTACGAATGTAACCTGCAAAAAGTCTGTATAATAGCGTGGAAATCAGAATTGAAAGGTAAGAAGGGGATATCCTACATGGACATGCAACTCATGGTCACCACCCCCTACGACGCGGGGAAGGAATGCGACACACCACAGGTACCTTGTGTAGGGTCAACATTTTACAACAGCTCTGGATACATCTTACCATTTATATTCCGTCTAGAAGAGTTTGATTGAACTTTTCACGATGCGCTCAAAAGATAAATTTTACATCCCGTCTTACTAAAATTTTATTTATGCAAAGGTAAAAATGCAACATTCTCCCTTTCCTTTAGGACATATTTCGCTTGCGCAATTAAGTTTAGCAATCTGCGACCACGGGTATAACCTCTAAATTCAACATTTTCCTAATCATCTCCTCCCGTAGCGATTACATTTGTCAAAATTCTCACAGCTGCTTAGATCTTATTTTCATTGCTTTCCATCTCCTCGCACTCTTGGAGACCAATTTGCGCATTAATGCACCCTCCCATCGCATTAATAAAAATGCTCAAAATACTCTCCAAAGGGCTAACTCTCGAAACTCTGCCCCCCTCCCTCGCAATATCACCATATTTAATGCAATGTTTACCACATTCATTCATTTTCCCTCTCCTTCGCCTTCTCTTTCCATCTGTTTCCGAAACAGATTCTTGTTTCCTAAAAAAAAATATTCGGCATTTTTTTTAATGCTTTAAACTTTTCCATTTTTTCCTTGTTGTGTTTACTAACCTTTTTATATTTATATATTATTTCCCTGACCAAAATCCAAATGCGGGGGGATCGAGATGGTGCGGGGCTAACGTACTGGCTTCCCACCCAGAGGGCCAGGGTTCAAATCCCGGCGGTGTTGAATATTTTTCAGAGGTATCTCGATCCCTACTTGAGGTGCTTTGTGGAGGGCACTTTGAGTGAGTACGCCGTCCGTCGGATGGGACGTTAAACTGCGGACCCCTTGGCGCCTTTCCTAAAGAGTAGGCTAATGCCGACGCCGGGTATCTCTCCACCCTTCATCCTTTCCTGCCCATCCCCTATAGCGCAAATGACCTCAGCTGTCGGTCGCCTCCCCTAAATACTACTACTACTACTAGTAGGTATTCCCGATCGTGATCCTCACCTAGTACCGCCATCATTCTCTATAATGCTCCATTTTTTACACCTCACAGAGGCATTAAATACCTCGAAAATCCAAGCGTCGCCTTCCATTCCTCCGACCGCATAGTCCATGCGCACGCCTTCTGCGCATTTAGCAATTGCTCCTTCCAAACTCTCCCAAGAACGTATTGCATTATTTTTTTCCTTGCGTGTTTCACACCAAGTACTGTATGATGACAGTGGTCCTGACCGGTGTCTTTTGGGGTCAGAGACCTTGAGTCACACGTAGACGTGATAGCAGAATGTCGCCCTCTTATCCTGCAATATTGCTTACCATGTCTCGTCCATGGTGGAGATCTGTCGTATAAATGGCTGTGGTCCACTTTTATTCCCTTTTTCCGCAAAACTAATAACTGATATACTAGGTGACTTAACCCTTGTTTCGAATCGGGTCTCCCTCCAGCATGCATGCGTACATGTTCGCACGTTATTCCATTGTTTTTAACGAATATTTTCCTTGACCGCTTCCTCTCCCAAATCCTCCCTTGTCACTAACCCTTCCCACCTGATGCTTGAACCCCCTGCCACGCACCTTTTTTATGGATCGCGGAGTGTTTATGTCTAGGTGGATGGAGTATTGGAATACATTCGAAAATACCCAGGAAATAAACGATTAATTGTTTGGATAATTTTTGTAATCAAAGGGAACCCAAGGTTACAATACTGCAAAACTTTTTCTCGCTAAATGTCCACGGATTTGTGCATTTAATTAGAGCGCCGTGACTACCTTGCGTGCCGTTACGGGATTTCTGTTGGTACTTAGCATCCGTAGCCCATGGTGCGGTGACTGAATGCTCCAGGGATACTGAGAAATTTCAAATTGTATGCTAATTTGCGACCGAAGCGACCACTTGTCCATTCTGTACGGAGGCAAGGTGCCTAAATCCCTAGGCATCCGCTCGTATTCTCTCCAACATTTCAGACCCTAAGATGACGCCCATCGTTTTCTGCAAGGGTTTTGAAGGAAATGGCTTTTCAGATTATTGCTGATGCCGGACGGCGTGTGTACAGCCATATGCAAATTTTACTGTGTTGACCTTTGCCTAGGAGAAGATAGCCCATTATAACCTGCGTTTGAAATATACCGGGGCATAGTGATGCTTTAGGCTGTTGAGATTAGAGTTTACCTTGATGAAAGTAAACTTTTTCTAAGTCTTTCAGTCAAATCTTTGATGGCATAGCCACAATAATAGGTAGTAAGAGCTAAATCAATTGATAGTCAAATTGATAGAGAAAAGTCGAGAATATTACAAATTAAGCGTTAGAAAGCTTTAATTACGCAGCTGCCGGGCTACAGGGCGATATTATAGACTCCTGAGGTTTTGAAACAATCACTGAAGAGCGCGCAGTGGGAGTAGTGGCATTAGCTGGGAAATGGAACCCAGCCATTTTCAGTGGTTGCCATGCAGTGGTGTGGTGAGCAGTGGTATGTTGTAGAAACGTTCTTTAAGAACAATGATAGTGTGGTGGCGACGCAGAGGATACTTTAGCCTAGTAATGAAGCGCATTTTCGCCCTTCCGGCTCAGTAAATAAGACGGATGTTATCGCTGGAATAACGCCACATATGCCGAGAAGAGTTTTCGAAAACTTTTTTGATGGACTCAACACGTGCATCGCTCACCAAGGCTCACCTGGATAAAATAATTTTCAAAACGTAATGAAAATAGAGTGGCATTGAATGTACTTTCAGCAATGAATACTTTTAACAATTATCTTGGTTGGATTTTGTACCATTTACCCGTCAAATCAGGGAGTTTATTCTGATTCACCCTGTATTTCTGTTTTCTCTTCAGGTGTGGTTTTGGAGTCGGTTTCTTCTTCCGCCACGGAATAAAATAATTAAGAAAATGAACGCAAATACATCAAGATATTGTGATACTTTTACGTTTTAATTATAAGAAAAACGGCAGTCGGGCTCATTTGGATACGAAAGAATATATCAACTCACAGGTGATTGGTACATTCTCATAACTATTTCTTTCCGCAATACTTTATTCTATGAAATGTTACGCTAAGAATTATCAATAATATTAATTCTAACATGAATAAATGAAATATAAATCATAATTCATTGTAATTGTATAAACTATACTCGAAATAAATTGATAAAGAACGGCCATAAAAGTGATAGGTTATGACAACAAATTAATCACTGTTGTTCGTGACTGCTTAGGTTATTAATTATTTGAAAATATAATTCAATACATTACATCCTATCTTCCATCAGATTCTACTTGACTAATGTGATCGGAATGACAAGGTTTGTATAAAAGTATTGGTATTAATTTTTTCCTGCCATGTGTATTAAGTACTGAATTCAGACTGTCGGTTAATTGTACGCATGGTCGCAGATCGTATTATTGGCATTGATGAGACAGTGACAGCGCACACGCGCCATTATGTCACTGAAATTTTGGCGATGCGATGAAAGATCTACGCAAAATATTCCTCCCGAAGGTCCTTGGTCAGACGACCAAAAGAGTAGAGCCGAGTGTGTCTGCTTGTGAAGACCTCCTGAAACGTCATCACGACGATTCCTTTAACTCTCTTACAGTTCCGCCTTGGCACCAGCAGACTATTATTCCTATTCCCTATACAAGTGAAATCCTCCCTCGAAGGACACCAACGCGGGACCATAAGTGTCGTCAAAGAAGCTTGCACGCGTACCCTTAAGGACCTCACGGAGCCTGCCGACCTGGGAGTCTTCGAGTCGCGGAAAAGCTTCTGGCAAAAATGTGTCGACGCTCAAGGGATATACTGATTGAAGAATTTTGAGAGATCTGAAATAAATAATGTAAATCTCTTTTCCCGAAACGTTTCCCGATACTTTTTGTACAAACCATGTAGGTTGGGTATCTCAAAGGCCTTACTTTGCTTTTGCAGAAAGAACTCGAATATATATATATATATATATACATATATATTTATGTATATATATATATATATATATATATATATATTTATGTATATATATATATATATATATATATATATATATATATATATATATATATATATATATACATATATATTTATGTATATATATATATATATATATATATATATATATATATATATATATATATATATATATATGTAAATATATAAACTCATTGATATAGAAACATATATCAGGAAAAGGGATAGGAACACATACTCGTATAAAGGACGAACACAATAGAGGTGGGGAAGGCGGAATCGAACGGATCACAAGAATAAAAATATTTCCTTGACCGGGAGTCGCACACCGGATCTTTGCACTTGCCGGGCGGATGCTCGCCAATATGTCGCCAAGCGCCCCGATTCTTTAGCCAAGAGATGGCATCAGGGGGCTGGTTCACCCTCCAAAGGAGAAATACACACCACATAAGAGGAAAGGACAGTCCCTTTTCCTGATATCTGTTTCTATATAAATGAGTATTTATTCGCCGTTTGGTGGGATTTTGTGTTTGAATGTATATATATATATATATATATATATATATATATATATATATATATAAAAGTGAAAAGGATCAGAAAGGTTAGTTTTTACTCACTTTTTTACCACGCATTCATTATATTATTCGATTGTGTCCGCGAATAACATGCATTTAATATTTTGTTTTCAAGTTTTATCCTCGATCCCTGTGCCAGAAAATTCTAAAGGTAACCTCTGAATCCAATAAAAACATGACATTAATTGAGAACTTTCCCAGGATATAAGCTCGTAAGAAGGCAAACAAATGACCTTGACACCTCTCCAGTCCTTTTCAAAAATAGATGACTCTCTGCAAAACTGAGAAAAATTGGAATAGAGGCGTAAATAGAGGGATGCGGTTTGGGAAGAAGAGAGAGAGAGGGAAAAATCGGATACAGGGATGAATATGCAACAGCGACGCTGGCGGCGGCAGGCGGAACATCCAATAACCGCTGCCGCTTCCGCCAGAGGGCAGGTCTCTCAGTTTTCGGTCCCCGGCCCACCTCACTCCCTATTACCGTCGTCTCTTCCGTAATCTCGCCTCTAAAACCTCTGAAAACTTTTGGAAATTTCATCCTTGGTCTTTGGAGACCGCTGCTCTTCGAGTCGGGTCGCCACGAGGCCTTGTTGAGGTCATTTTGGGCGAGATTCCTCCGTGAGGTACCACGTGCCATTGAGAGAATTCCTCCCGTGTTAATCGCAGTGCGACTGACGCGTGGATTCCCGTAGCTGGATATATAGTGCGCGATGCAGGGGTATATTTCCTGAGAAATGGAGACTGCCATTGCGTATTAAGTGGGCAGTTTTGTCCCTTGTTATCTCCAAAGACGCAGAAGAGGTCAGCAACAAAGAAAACACTGCTTGAGGGTTGATTATGGGAACATAAACATTCCGTGTCCACCCCGTGACGCTTGATTAATAAAAGCAAGTAAATAACTGCAAATTAGATGCCTGCGAACTTTTAAACAGTGTAAACTTGGAAATATGTTATAAATCTAAGGTAAATGATATGCTTCGTCTGAAGAAATGATAAAAAAAGTGGGCAGTCAAAAGTTAGGAGCTTTATTTACGAATATTCGCTTTTTTGTATCGCAACCAAACAAAATATGGCAATTGTTCATTCTAGAATATAATTCTAATTTTTTGTAACGACGCTCGAAAGTTGGAGAAGCTTCAGTTAATATCTCAATTGGTATAATAAGTCCAAGACGGTGACAGCATCAGAAAGAAGAAGATTGGGAGAAATAGAAAGAAAATCTTGTAGGAGAATGGTGGAAAAACACATATTTGCATGGAATGGACAATGAAGAATTTCTTCTAAGAGAGTGAGAATACGTTATAGGATGTAGAAAACTGATAAATTGGAATCGGTTAAGTAAACAAACGATATGGAAATGAGAAATGCCTGCAGTTAAAACCAATTTTTTCTCTCAACCAAAACAAAATTGCGCCACGCGTACTCGGAAGCATCTGTGGATGAGAAAATACGTGGCATAACAATGGCACAGAAATAAAGGGCAGCAGAGCTTAAAAAAATAGTTAAAATTCCAGATCTGGAAATAGAGTCCCAGCTATTGCAAGCGAAAAGAGAAGCTTTTGAAGATATTGTTGCGCACTTCCTCATTGGCCAGTTACATTCTTCTTTAGTAGTCACTGACAGGAGGGTCAGCATCTCCCGATTGTTCCAATTCATCCCATTTACAAAGATGGTAATTAGAAATATCCGTGTATATACAGATTATTATATTGAATCAAAAGTGATAGACCATATAATTACTAGCAAGCTCCTTGTTAATATAGTTAATTTCTTCATTTCAATTCCAGTAACATGATAATATATATGCTATTTGAAAATTAATCGCTGCTATGATACGTATCTTTCCTCATATTAATAAGGTTTTCGCCGGTTTTTCACTCCCCCATTCTCTTCGCGGGTGTTTTCTTGTGTGGGTTTTTATTAGATGAGCAATTTCATGCTCTCCCTAGCATTTACCAAAACCTCCTTCTTTGCCTAGAGTTTACCTATTTCACCATTCTCTTTCTTCACTGCCATTTACTTTGAGTATATGTGATTGTTTAGGTGTATACTTTATATATGTATGAGCATATTGAAACTCTACTGAAACTCCAAACAATAGAGCAACTGGATTCCTGGAAATGCCCAGTATTTCATATTAGATTTTAATTACCCCGATCTGCGCTGATTTTCATACCGTCTCCGCCCCCATCACCTTCCATATTATCCCCACCCTTCTAAAACCCCCCCACCTATCTCCCCTCCTATCTCTTCCCCTACTAACTCTCCCCCTCGAAAACCTCTCCTCACCTTCTCCTTCCATCCATCGGTTCCAACCCCGTATTATCCTCAGTTCCGTCCTTCTCTTCCCTGAGAAAGGTGGCTTGGACCACCGAAAATTCGAAACCGAGTGAGTTTCTTTTCTTTTTTTGTGTGATTATGTCTTTGTCCACTAGTGCTAACTTCATATACATTATTATTCACGTCCGTTAAACTTTCACAAAAGTGTTGTATACATAAATTGAAATTTATTTATATATATGTATAGATATATATATTGATATTTATATGTATATATAAATTGATATATATATATATATATATATATATATATATATATATATATAACACTTAGTATAAAGTGGGTCGCGGAAGGTCCCGGGCTCGATTCCCGCGCAAGGCACTCTGGGCACCTGCAGCTCCACCCAAGCTAAAGTGATTTTTCGGGTACCAGATCTTCCTGGGAAACCATAACCGGCACAGGGAAAGGAACTGGCCCCCCTACCCTGATGTGTGAAGTTCACACGCCGTATAGGGCTTAGTACTGGGTGATCTCTACCATCACCTACTAAACCGACCTTCGGGTTGATTGTTTTTTGATTGGGTTTATGGTTTACTCGGTATAAAGATAACATTAAGTGTGTGCCTAATATAGTATGTACATGACGATGGGTTAAATGGAAGAAGGGACCATTCGGTCTCAATTTCGTCCAACCAAAGACCTCGTATGTATTTATATATCTAGGTATTGGAGATATCATAGATTTAAGCTAACAAAGATTAAGATGGCTTGAACACATTTAATACAACGTAATTTTTTTATTCATCACATTATAAAATGAAATGAAAAGGCGCAATTTTTATAGTTTATAGTTGGGCAACATCCGTCAAAGTATTTGTGACTGCAACTTTAAGTTGTATCAAGCAAAGATAAGTGATTGACTGGTTTAAAGCACTGTCATCTTATCGTAAAAAATAGACATTAATGGCAACATTTCAACTCGTGGGCTGGTGTAAGTATTATGGGTTGAAATTTAATCCAAGCAAATTTTCAATAACGGACAGAAACAATGGGTAAAATGTGTGTACGTATTAACTATAAACGGGGACCCAGAGTCGTCAAATATGTACTTCCTGGCAACCATCTTTTTGTGGAGCTTGCTTCCAACTTTTCATCCGCCTCACCTAAACGAATCTGAGAATCCTACACAAAAAAGAAAATCGAAAAACTGAAATTTAATCTGCCAAGAAGAAGATTAACACATTTTCCTGAATTTGCAAAATAATTACTGATCTCTTAACGTTATATGGCACCTGCCCTTGTAGCAAACAGCAGTTTATAACTCGGATTTAGAAGAGATTGATCGGTAGGGAAAGGCATCTACTCCCTCTTAACTCCAGCGGGGATGGATGGAAATATTTTCCGTGGCACAGGTAGCGCTTATGAGGACACCTAGCAAAAGGATCCTACTACTGGTATTTCGTCCTCTCTCATTCCTATTTAGGGCAGGGTTATACTTTACCACAGCTACACAAACCCAACCAAGTAATAATATGATGGGAGTGTTTACTGAGTAGTGCACAACGTTCTTAGTTGATTTTGAAATGCTTATTATTATTTGGATATTTATAAGCACTTGTAACAAAGACGCGCGAATCATTAAGTAAATCTAGAGCACACTCGGATAAAGTTAAGGTTTTTTCAGCGAATATTCGAAAATGGAAATTGAAACTATTCAATTATTGACGGTTTTCCATATCATCTAAAATTAACTATGCACGGTTATGCAGTGCGGCTTACTTCTTTCCCCTTATTAATATCGCGAGGAGATGGATTCGAGAAGTGTCCTGATTTTTAAGGTTTTCAGACAGACAGCCAGAGTTATACTCGACCAGGTGCAAATACCATTCCATTCGATGCCATCTCTCGTCGGGGCAATATTTGATTTGATTAAAAACTAATAATTATAAAAGCTTCAGGATTTATATCACATATACGTACCTCCAATACGTTGTCTATAACTAGTAATATTTGTTTATTTTATTTGTTTTCTTTGATGATTCTCATAACTGATATTATTTCATATTCATTTCATGGCATAACTTCATAATTATTAATCAGTAATTTTTTTAAATTAATTTTTCTCTGCGTTTATATGTGTAAATCTGTTCCCCTTTTCTTTCTTTTCTTATTTTGCATGCGAGGATTATTTTTACATATTTATTATTTAATTGGTAAATTATAACATTAGCAATGTCTATCTGTAGGTTTTCGCTGGTTTTTCACACTCCCCTTTATGCGTGAGTTTTTTCCTGCCGTGGGCCAATAACAAAATCCTTATTCCTTAACTTTTTCCCACACTTTTGTATATCTTTTGACACCCTATGTGTTCCTGCATATTCATTATAAATCTATTGTCATTATTTATCTCTTTCCTTTGCATTATTTAGAACTCAAATCTAATTATATTTTCATTGGCTGTGTTAGACGATAGCTTAGGTGGAAGACCGGACTGACACCGTCTAAATATCGCTCGAATAAAGGAATAATTATTATTATTACACTTTCTCCTTGCATTAATTTACATTTGTGTTGAATGCTGGAACAAAATGGACGCAGAAATACTCTTCTTATTCCCGTGGTCTCTTGATTCAAAGAGACGTGAAACTACTCGGAAAAGCCAACGGAGACAAATGCTTTAATGATTCGATAAAAAGCTTAACGATCCTAAAAAAGGTTTTTTTCATTCATTACCATTACATCGCTATGATATGACATTTAACTTCGTCAAATAGAGATCTACATTTACCGACATTTATATTTTCTTGCGGATGTCAAACGACAAATGTCATAAAACGCAACAGGTAAATGGGTAACATTTGAATGTTTATAAAACCCGGATCATGAAACATTCAGCGAGTCGCCGCAGTGAGTGGGAGGGTGCGCGATTGGCTTCCAAAAAAAAGTGTTTTTCATCACGCCGCTTCTTTCATGTGGAAATGTTTTCAGTGTTAATGTAATATTAATGAATTCTCAATAATTCATGCATATCATTTTCGGTTATTAATATTTCAATATGGTACATTCCGTTTTGCTGCGATACCGGCAGAAATATTGGTGAATTATTAGACTGAAATAAATAAAGAGGAGACACTAAGCGATGGAGAAAGGAGGGAGTTGTAAGGTTTCATTACGGAAATAAAAATTAAAATATTCCACTTGGAAAAGTATTCGTAAGTTGCTTTGAGAATAAAAGTATTTGGGGCACTTGCACTTCTGTCCAAAAAATAAGAAGAGTGAAGATTATTTGCCACGGATGCAGATGGGCGGAGTGACTTGTGCTGGGAAAGGTAATCATGGAAAGAGGTTGGGTGAATTCTTCTCGGGTCTTCCACCGGGTCAATGTCTCCATAGCTGCCGACATTTCGATTCCCGACTCGGACAGCGTCACCAGGGCTTCTGATTGCCGTGTCGCAAAAAAAAAGCGAAACGGCAATCAGAAGCCCTGATGCCGATGACCGAGTCGGGAATATCGGCAGCTATGGAGACATTGACCCGGTGGAAGACCTTAGAAGAATTCACCCAACTCATACGCCGGGAAAGCACCAGATCTTTCATGGAAAGAGGTCTTGGGAAAGCAAAGCGACCCACGTCAGCTAACTGTGGGCATTGTGCGGATTGGTGCTAGACTGGACCCCTGTTCGACGGTCACGTCATGCATCCACGATTCCACTTTCCATTATATGCGATATAATTGTGCGATAAGTTTGGAAAATTGAGTTCAGAGGCCATGATCATGGTTAAGGATGCTTATGGAGTTGGAGAAATGTCCCAAGTGATGGTTTTCTTCTTGCTCTGCAGACTATTCCCTCTTCCCAAGAGTGAAATCCACCCTCAAAGGACACCACCATGGGTTGGTAAGTGCTGTCATAAAAGAAGCTTGCACGCTTACCCTTAAGAGTACCCTAATCCGGAATCCGCCTACCACAGAGCCTTCGAGCCGTAGAAAAACCGCGAAGGCAAGATTGTTTCGACGCTCAAGGGATGTACTTTGAAGAATTTTGAGAGGCAATGTTGCAATATCTGAAATAAATCTATTTTTCCGAATCTTTTCCCAACATATTTTATGAAAATTATGTAGACTCACGTTGAACTTGATCTTTGATAGATTGCCTTCGCATGTGAGGCCAAAAAATTAATTCATTGGTTTTCAATATAAATTTGGTCGTTAAAAACTGTTCGCATAATCCCTGCCTCCAATTTTTATGCGCCAATCCTGACGTTCCGGGTACCTTTTTCCAATCACGTTGCATGCGTGCTAGCCCATGGCTTATCTATGGGCGTATGCGCACACGCACGCACACACATTTTGCCATCACACACGTGTTCATTTTCATTATTTGGACTGGAACTAGCACGAATCTAGCGAAATATTCCGGCCAAGATCTTCTTCCCTTGAAAATGATGCGAATTAGCCTATAAAACTATTCCTTCCTCGTTTGCCTAAACTCCCCCAGGTGTTTTACAAAGACTTCATCTCCCATTTACACGGCTTTTTTTGTTTCGGTTTCCATTTTCATTCTCGCCAACTAACATGCCAGGGCCTAAGCAATCACCATTGATGTCATATTCTCGGTGCACATAAAACATCCACATTCGTTGGCCTACTGTGTCTGTCATACATGTATGTATCCCTATCAAGGATGCGACCTCTCACCTGCATTGTTCAACACGTACCAGGAGGAGGCAATAGGAGAAACAAAAGGCTTCGGATTTAACGAAATTAGGATCAATCAATCGATCAAGAGATAAACATGCTACGCTTCGCCGACGATATTACAATGATAGCAGAAAACCAGGAGGATCTTCAAAGGTCACTAAACTTATTGCATTAAGTTCCACAAAGATACAGCAGGGAAATAAATAAGACGAAGACAAAAATCCTAGTATGTGAAAGAGAGGAGCGGAATGCAGTAGTCACTCTGAAAGGACAAAAATTAGAGCAAGTGGATTTCCTCACCTCTCTCGGAAGTACCATCACGTGGAAGACCGAAGAAGTACTGCAGACATCAAGCGAAGATTTGCTCAAGCTAAAAGAGCATTCACAATGAAAAGAAAACTGCTGTGTTCAAAGAAGATAGAACTACAGACGAGGGAATAATTACGTGACAATATACGCATGGAGCGTGGTATCTATGGATCAGAAGCATGGAGCATCGGCAAAGCAGACCATAAAAGACTATGAGCCTTCGAAACCTGGTGCTGGAGGAGGATGCTTAAGGTCAAATGGACGGATAAAATAAGAAATAAAGACGTATACATCTCTTTCTGGTGTACTGATTTCACCTATGTAAACTTTCCTTATCCTTGCTTTGCGCATTGCGTTACTCTTCATTTACCCTTATAGTTTCCTTTCTCAGCTTATTCTGTGCAATCGCTCACCGGGGAATACTTCCTGTGTGCTCATTCTCAACGAAATTTTTTGTTTCAGAAAACGCAGCGACATCGTTATTTGAAAATGGACAAAAAGGAAAATTTCATGTGACAAATATTGTAAACCCACGCCATAGATATCATCAACACGATAATAAATGATTAATATTGCCATATATTTTAGTATTTTGAATACTTGTCGTTGTAATCATCAAATGTTCGCTCGATTCCCGAGGGGAATGAGAGCAGCTTTGCTTACACTTGCTCATGCAGGACCCCAAAGGTTTTGTTTGAGTTTACCGATGGAATTTCCCGATTTCCGGGGTAAAGGAACGTAAAATGCCAAAAAATGCAGGATACTGGTGAATAATGGCAAGAATGTCCGGAACAGTATCCAATGTAGGCAAAATGGAGTGGAGGATCATAAATGAATCCGATTAAGATTTCCTGATGAAGAGTTGCATGCAAAACCCCACATTTCATCAACTTTGTTACGACTTCGAGTTGGATTCTGATGCGAATGTCATTTTGAATAGCCGCCGCGGACAGTCCATGGCAACTTCATTAACAAAGTCGATAGAAGTAAGATAATTTAAGCAAGAGAAAAGGTTGTTTTGAAGAAAACTTATTTTAATGCATTCACTTTTGAACCTGGTATTTATTTTAAATGATGAGCATTTAAAATTAATCGAGGAAAGAAAAAGAGATATATCAGATTGGAGTAGCTAACGTATTAAATTTAAAACCAAAGATTTCAGAAAAATAATATTTTTTTGAATTATGAACATTAATCATCTATGCACGTAATTACACACATCAATGAATAAATAGTCGCTGTTGCTTTAAAATCCTTTTCTTAGGTTCCCTTTTTGTTGGAAGAGCCCAGATGTGCTCTGCGCAAAATTATTGAGAATCTTTAACATCCTCCATAAGTAAAAAAAGAATGTAAGCCATTATTACAGGAAATATTGAATTATTGTATTTGTATGCGGGGGCATGATGTGTCGACATGGGTCGAGCAAGAGAAAGTTTTCCTCTCTGTCATGGTATGCAAACGGCACAACACTCTAGACAATTCAAACTGCCTACGTTACAGGATACGCTTGAAATTAAACGAAGGGTTGCCACCTCCGATGCGCGATCCAATCTTCATCAGCTGATTTCACTTCTTCCCTCACTCACCCGTTCCACTGGTCTCCGTCCAAAGTATTTCTCCAAAATTTGAGACCACTTCCTTTAGTTATTCTCCTCACGAACACTCCAATTTCCCAATTGTCATTAATATTTCACTGAATATTAAAATACTTCTGATTACCGATCTCCACTCCGCACTTAATCACGCAATATTTGGAAATTCTGCTGCCAAGTGTTCCGTTTCCCCCCCTTTCCGATGTTCACGCTCATTGTGTGCAACGCAATCAAAGCGTTCGTTTGCACTCCTCCCGATGTGACGTCATGTGCACAATCATTTCAGGAATGATTTTTGGAATATTTCCATGATCAACAATGTCAAACAAATCTTTGTAAATCCACGTGTATATAATCAAATTTATTTCGATCTAGATTTCCCCACGGCACCGAATCATCAGGCAAAAAAGTTAAAACCAGTACTATGCATATATAAATAAATAAATATATATAAATATATTTATATACACAGATTTGTAGACATAATATTTATATATATATATATATATATATATATATATATATATATATATAATATATGTGTATATATATTAATTTCTTTTAAGGAAATCTACCAGTTAAGGTAAGTTTTTGGATGGACACAACTACCAAACAAACATTTTATTACTCCTAACAAAAGACAATATCGATCATCCTACTATAAATCAGGTCCCTCTTTATCTCTGAGTACTTTCTTCATCCCTTCATCCCGTCCAGCATCCCTATCCTATTCCTTCCCTTTCCTCTTTTGCCCAACATTCTCCCCTCTATCACAGTCTTTAACATCCCACTGCCGGTCAACACCCCCTTCATCCACTTTTCCTGCCTCCATAGGATTGCTCCCAACAAACCCCTCTCTTCGCCCACCATACCAAGTACTTCCTCATTTGTTTTCTTCTCTGTCCATTTCACCTTCTCCATTCTTCTCCACACCCACATTTCAAAAGCCTCCAGTCTACGTGTATCCTCCTGCTTCAATGACCACGTTTCCGCACCGTACATAGCTACGCTCCATATCAAAGTTTTTACGAGTCTTTTCTTAACATCCTTACTCAAAGTTCCTGTCATCAACTCCCTCCTTGTGAAAGCCTCTTTACCTAGCGCAATTCTTCTCCTTATGTCCGTATTACTTTGACCGTGTTGGTCCAAAACACTACCAAGATACGTAAACTGTTCTACCTACTAGAGTTTTTGCCCTTCCATTTTAATGTTTAGCTAAGCCTTTTTCTTTCTAGAAAATCGCATAACCTTTGTTTTATTAATATTGATTCTCATCCCATACCTGTCGCACTGATTTTCCAATTCACTCAGCAATGCTTGCAACCCCTTGGCTGACTGACAAACTAAAGCTTGATAATCAGCAAACCTAACTGATTTTACGAGTTCCCCGCCCACTTTCATTCCTACCTCCAGTTCTTCCCATGTCTCTTTAATTATTTCCTCTGCATGCAGGTTGAACAGCAACGGTGATAATGGGCAATCCTGCCTTACACCCCTTCCTAACACTGCCCATCCTGCCTCCCCGTTTCCCACCCGCACCTGAGCAGTCTGAGACATGTACAGGTTGCGGATTAGCCTCCTTTCCCTCCAATCTATTCCTATTTTCTGCAATGTACTCATTAGTTTTTCCCAATTCGTTCTATCAAACGCTTTTTCGAAATCTACGAAACAGGCAAATACCTCCAGGTTGTATTCTGTATTCCTCTCGATTAATAATCTCATTGCTGCAATGGTATCACGCGTACCTCTCCCCTTCCTAAACCCAAACTGATCATCCCCTAAGAAATCATTTGCCCTACTCTCTATCCTTTTGTTTATGATCCTAAGAACAACTTTAGCTTCGTGGGACATCAAACTTAATGTCCTGTAGTGCTCACATGACGTGGCCTTTACCTTTTTCGGAATAGGAAATAAAATTGATATGAAAAATCTTCCGGCTTATTTCTTCTCTCTTAATTGCTACATTTTAGCCCATATAGAATCCTACTCCCACGTGTGCCTAGTTCTGCAGAAATGCTGTGTACTCCCACGGTCTTATTTGATTTTATTTACCTTTGGTGCGTTCTCTATCTCATCGTCAGGTAAACCGAGACCAATTGAGCCAAATCGTTCTTACCAAAAATGCTTTTCAATTCAATGACAAAATATATTTACAAATAGAAGGCACTGCAATGGGCACGCGTATGGCTCCTGCATACGCCAATCTTTTTATGGGTAAACTAGAACACGACTTTCTGCAACAACAAACCCTAAAACCACTTTTCTGGGCCCGCTATATCGATGATATTTTCCTCCTTTGGTCCCACGGACGCGAAACTTTATCCTCTTTCATTTCCTCTCTCAACTTCTCCTCCTCAGTATCATTCACTTCTTCTATATCCAACTCGAATATTACCTTCCTAGATATCGATATTCACCTCCAAAACAATACGTTTCACACTTCAGTCCACATTAAACCAACCAATAAGCAACAATATCTTCATTTCGACAGCTGCCATCCTCCTCACACAAAGCGCTCCATCCCATTCTCACTCTCTATCCGTGGCTTCCGTCTCTGCAACAACACCCCCTCCCAACAGAAATACTTGGACCAGCTGCATGAATCCCTCAGAAAATGTGGGTACCCTGAAAAACTGCTAAACAGTAAAATCCTCAAACCGTCAACCCAATACACTCCCCTCCCCAAACCAAACCGCCCAAAATGCCCTAATCTTATCACCACTTTTTTCCCCGGAACACACAAAATTAAACATCTAATCCGTGACCTCTTCCCAATTATCAATAACACTCAGTCCACATCACTTTTATTCCCACACTGTCCCTCTGTTTCGTTTAAACGCCCGTCGAACCTGCGAGACATCTTTAAGTCCATAAATCCAACTTCAAGCACCCCCGTCTCTCCCCCGCCCCTATCCGCACCATGCAACCGCCCACGCTGCAAATGCTGTCATCTTTTAAGACCCTCCCCCTCACTCAGTACCAACTCCCAACCACTCGCCACCTGTACCTCAAAAAATATTATATATCGCCTCTCCTGTAACTTCTGCCCTGCCCTCTACGTGGGCGAATGCACGACCGCACTTTCCCTCCGCATGAATAACCACCGATATTCCACCAAATCTCCCACCTTTCCTAATTATCCCATCCCTACTCACACCGCTTCCCACAACCAATCTTTTGACGACTGCTTCTCTGTTTCGGTGATTGAAATCCTTCCCAAATCTGCGAGTATAATAGAGGTGAGAACCCGCGAGATGGCGCATATCTGGGTGGCCCAATCATTCAAACCGCCCGGGCTGAACCAAGCCCACTGAATGCAGCAATTGGCTGCCTACATATCCCCCCCACCCCCTTGTCCATTCCTATTGGTCCCTTTACCTCTCCTTCCCCCACCTCTCCCCCGCACATCCTCTCCGCTCTTCCCCGAGAACGCCATTCTGAAGACGACAGCCGTGCTGTCGAAACGTAAAACAACAAAGTGTGAGTGTCCTTTCTTTGTGTCTCTATATTCTAAAAATCTACATCTGTGTTTTTTTATATATTTGTGTGTCGCCGAAGAGCGTTCCATTTCGAAGATATTTTATATATATATATATATATATATATATATATATATATATATATACTCAAACTTAATGCATGTTAAATCACATAACAAAAGATTTTGTGCAAGGTTCTCGGAGGAGCAGGAAATAAACGATTTGGAAATAATTCACTTTGAACGAGCCTTCAAGCGCTCCTCGGGGCAGAAAAGAGAGGAAATAAAAAGATTAATAACTTCCCATTTGAATTAACTACGCCCCATTGATTCCGATTAAATCTTTTTGGCGGTCGGGACTCATTGACCTTCCCCCTTCCGTCCCCCGCCCCCGCCGGCTGGCCCTTCCGGCCCCGACCGCGGGGGCGCGCCATTGTGAATTCGGTGATGGAGACGGCTGGCGGGGGGGTGAATGGGGAGGGATGGGGTCGGGAGGAGAGGAGCTCCGGTGACCGCAACAACGCTAAACCACTTCGCTCGTCTCCCTCTTTTATTCATTGCGTCCCGCAGAGTAAATAAAGAGAACGGCCTTTTATCGCCCAGCACTGCCGTTCACGACTTATCCTCCGGGTGCACGGGCGGCCCCCTCCCTATCCGTGGTCCATCTCTTTTTTTATCGGATCTACAAAACGAACCCCGAACTCATTAAATTAAATTATAAGCAATGCCATTTATGGCGCAACAATATAAACCCCTATTGTTGATTTCCTCTCACCTAGACCATCCGAGGATGTATTGTGTGTTTACGGGCATGTGTCACAAGAGAGCTACTGGTTTATATTTTTCGCCCGGAAGCAAAACGTGCGCGAGATCTATCGATTTCCACAACATGCATTACTTCGGTTAATCTATTACTTCACTTCGATTTTTCTGTACATGCAGCAACGACACTTTCGCCATGAATTATCGTGATATCATCGGTGTACAGCCTGTTGCTTTGAAATGTGGACATTTGCGATTCTAGTGACTGGGGGGAGTTTTCAAAACATCCCCATTATATTCTCCATTTACAGTCGAGTTTACTGGTGCGACATGCTGATACACAATTCCTTGAATATCGAAAAATCATGTGGCGATGACTTCAATTCTTTTTTTAGTCTTGGTGACCTTGGAAATTTTCATGAAATTTTATTGAAACCATCTGATTGGTGTACCCTCGGACAAGAGAAGACTCCCCATAAGCCTCTTGTAGCAGTTCACGGACTCATTCCGGCGAAAGAGAATTTCATCGCGGGGTTGCGAGTTATCTCCATAAGCGAATTGGACTTAGAGCGGTGGACTCAGGTATGCAGTGAAATAAATGTACCTCTCACCAAACATACACATTGCGAATAATGTAAATATTAAAGAATTGTATTCACATTTCAAATTTGTCAAATTATATGGAAGAAATCTACAGTCAATCTTGATGGTTTATTGGTGAAATTTGAATGAAATATGAAAATCTTAATCAAATGTCTTTTTTACTTGACATTGTAATGAACACGCAACTTTTGAAAATCCTTTGCATTGAATTTGCTGAAATATTGAGTATCGGCCATAAAGCTTTTTCACTAACCTTTTGCCCATTGAATTAATCAAGCCCATATTTGCTGGACCATTCCTCTAATTCCAGAATCCACTCACTATCCAATGCTGCCCGCTTAATAATGTTTAGTTCACCGGGTGAAATAACTCTTGTTTTTAATTGTCTTCCTCCAGCATGTATAGACATTTTAACGTTATATGTTCGAATTCAACTACATGCATAGGTGCCTGTGTATGTTGGTTAGTTTATAGTAAACGTATTTGCAAGCGTGTAAGTTATTTAGGTTATTGCACGTACTCGTATATAGACACCCCCGTGGATATAGATTTGCATGAATTTGTTGGTTTGGCAGTTGGTTTTAATGTGTTTTACGGGTGATGACCTAACACCCCCCGCCAAACGCCCTTGCGGCGGCTTCCAAGGTATTAAGTGGATGTAAATAAATATTGCAAATGCATTTCAGAATGATTGATATATCTTCAAATGGTAAGGTAATTGACATAGAATGGTATTATATCTAATCTTTATCGGCTTCTCTCACTCCTATCTCAACTCCGACGTCCTAACAATGCCTCTTTTACTCTCGGCTCCAAGGCTTTGCAGGGTATTGTGTAATCGTAAATATCCATCTTCATAATATCCCGAAAGCTACCAAAAAGGCGTGCGGCAGGAGGAGATAGGTCATCACCCGTAAGGAAAATAAAGCCGCATGAAAAACCAACAAATTAATGCGAACCTACACCCATAGAGGTGTTAATATTCATGTGAAGACCCTTCCAAGTTACTCGCATGCAAACACATATACCATCAACCAATATAACTCAACCAAATAATTAAACACTATAAATAATACAGGATTTATAAATTATTAAGTTAGGTTTGGTAAGTGATGGTAGAGTTCACCCAATACTATGCCCAACAGCATGTGATATTCACACATCAGGGAAGGGGGGGCATTTCCTTTCCCTGTGCCGGTTATGGTTTCCCAGGAAGATCTGGTACCTGGTAGGTACCCGAGGCTTGCCCGGGAATTGAACCTGGGCCCTCCGGTCAACCTCCAACGCTCTTCCCCTGAACCACCGCGACCTATACATATGTATATGAATATATATATATATATATATATATATATATATATATATATATATAAATATATAAAAAACACAGATGTAGATTTTTAGAATATAGAGACACAAAGAAAGGACACTCACAATTTGTTATTTTACGTTTCGACAGCACGGCTGTCGTCTTCAGAATCTGAATGTGTGATTCTGAAGACGACAGCCGTGCTGTCGAAACGTAAAATAACAAATTGTGAGTGTCCTTTCTTTGTGTCTCTATATTCTAAAAATCTACATCTGTGTTTTTTATATATTTGTGTGTCGCCGAAGAGCGTTCCATTTCGAAGATATTTTATATATATATATATATATATATATATATATATATATATATATATACACATATAAATATCTTCGAAATGGAACGCTCTTCGGCGACGCACAAATATATAAAAACACAGATGTAGATTTTTAGAATATAGAGACACAAAGAAAGGACACTCACAATTTGTTATTTGACGTTTCGACAGCTTGGCTGTCGTCTTGAGAATCTTAAGGATTTTGAAGACGACAGCCAAGCTGTCGAAACGTCAAGTAACAAATTGTGAGTGTCCTTTCTTTGTGTCTCTATATTCTAAAAATCTACATCTGTGTTATATATATATATATATATATATATATATATATATATATATATATATATATATATATATATATATTAAATTATTATTATTATTAAAAATACACATGTGCTGATAGACAGTGACCGGTGGCACACAAGTCCCAAATAAGCGCAAAAGGTAATACAGAAAATCAGACTTCAAAACAAAAATCTCTTTAACAAAACAAGCGAATCCCCATCCCATTTACATCCATTAATCAGCAAGAAAAAAAAGATAAATTAAAAAAATTAAGTTAAAACGCATTAGCCTTTTCCTTATCGTCAACGATTAGTGTTCCATCCTCTTTTTTTAAAGCTGTTCTGTTTTCCTTGTTGTCTTTCCTCCTCCAGAGGTACTTGTAAAATTTATTTCCAATATCTATCCCGTTTATTTTCTGCAGAAAACTTTCTTTGGCTATTTTCTTTTCTCTCTTCAATTCACGAAGTAATTTTTTGTAAATTATGAGCCATTCGGAGCTCTCATTCCGTTTTTTGTGAATCACTCTCGGTTTTTTCTTCAAGAATCTAATTTTGCGGTTGTAGAACTCTGGATCAGTATCTTCCTTAAGAATTTTTTTCGGGACAAATTTATTTAATCCCTCCTCCATTATCCCCTTAAATTTTTTCCAGATTTCTTCTACATTCTGCCCACCACTTACCCATTGCGAATACTTTTCCCTTAAAAAGGTCTGGAACCATTCCCTATCACCACGTTTATATTGCCAAACTATCTTTTTGTTTACTAGCCCCTTATACTTAGCCCTCTCCCACTTTAGATACATACGCACAGCTGAATGGTCACTTATTCCCGGAAGGACCTCGACTTCCCCTACCCACTTTTTCGGTCTCACAGGTATGACGTCGAGGATGTTTCCCCCGCGCGTGGGTTTTTCCACCATTTGTACAAAACCCTCCTCGTTTATAAGACGACTAACGACTTCTTGGGCCTTCCCACCCCCACCGTGACCTCGTCTACCGACCATTGGATCCCTGGAAGGTTCAAGTCCCCCGCTATGAGGGTGTGATCCTCAGGGTTAGCCGAGCATATGTCTGCTAATACCTCGACTGCGTACATCCCTTCGATGGGGCTTCTGTACATAGCAACTATTTTTTAAATTTTCCCTCCATTCCTACCTTTAACATGAACACACATCATCTCACAATCATTTCTTACCCATTCCAATGTACTTATTAGGTTTTTATCTACACATATGAATATCCCCCCTCCGCGACCATACCTATCCCTTCTGTAAACTGCCAAATTTTGAGGAAAAATCTCGTTTGACATAATGTGATCACTTAGCCACGACTCCGTTCCTATCAAAATATCCGGATTACATGCATCAAATAACGTCTCGAAATGGCATACTTTATTTAGAATACTTCGGCAGTTTACCTGCAAAACTACTAAGCCCTTACCTTCCTTTCCTTCGGTATTGCGAGGTCCACCTCTTGTGCCCATTACAGGTTTCCCTGCTCACTGAGCTTTAGTGTGATATTTTTAAACAGATTTGACAAAACCAGGGATCCCTTCCTGTTTAAATGCACTCCATCGCGGCCCAAGTGTCTATCACCGACCCAACAATTCGGGTCCACAAATGTCAGACTTTGTTGCACGCAAACCCACTCTATTCCTTCGTTTATGGCGTCAATTCTCTTCCAATGTATGTCCCTTCTACGAAGAATTCCACTAATGACAATTTGAGCACTTTTGAACTTATTATTGGCCGAGGACGCCATATCCCAAATAAAACCGATTAGATGGTCTTCTGACTTAGCACTTTTTACGTCGTTTGTCCCTACGTGAATTATGACAACACTTTCATCATCACCAATAGTTATTGTCCAATTAATCCACTCTTATCCCCGGGAAACACTGAACGCCTTCATTGATACTTTCGCCACAATCTCCGACGAAACCTATTATGGAATCACCAAATATTTTCACTTTGGGTGACCTTGGATCACCAAGAGACGTTCCCTCCATTGACACTATGACCTCCCTCATCGGATGCACTTCCCTCTTCGGTCTCACATTTATTCTATCCTTCCTTCCATCTCCTAGCTTCTTTGGCTGCTGTCTCCGTAGGATGCTTTCCCGTATTCCTCCAGCCCAATCGGCATCCGCGTCACATGAGCTTGTTTTACTTCTGGTCGGCCTTAAATCTTCCGGTTTCCTCATCACACACACACACGCACACGCACACACACACGCACACACACACACACACACACACACACACACACATATATATTTAGGTAATATACCGTTTTAGGTAGGTTTTTGGATGGATATTATTACTAATTAAATAATTTGTGACCCCTAGCAAAACAACATCCTACTCTACATGTGTGCGTGTATGTATATATATATATATATATATAGATATACACGCATATCAAGAGTGTTAAAATATTTCCTAGGCCGGGATTTGAACTCCGGATCTTTCCTCTTGCCGGGCGGATGCTCTCAACCACTTGAGCTATCCAGGAAACGTATTTTGTACTGAGATCTGCGGTGCTTTAAGCAACCAAAGGCCCCGATTCTTTGGCCAAGAGATGGCGTTAGGGAGCGGTTTCACCCACCAAAGGAGAAATAGAAAACAAGGAAGAGGAAAGGATAGTAGTTTAGCATTCATACAACACGATAAAGGATAAAAACTGCCTTTCGTGGCACGCATAGCCAGAAGAAGAGACGAGCCACATTGGCCTAATACATATTCGAGCACAAAATCCCGCCAAACGGCGAACAAATTTTTTACACTCGTGATTTGCCTCATTCCGCCTTTCCCATCTCTACTGTATTTGTCCTGTATATGTGTTCCTATCCCTTTTCCTTATATCTATTTCTATGTGAATGCGTATACATATATATATATATATATAATTATATATATATATATATATATATATATATATATATATATATATATATATATATATGAATAACTATTTATAAAACATTTTCAACAATCAACGCTTTAACATGCATAGTAATTTTAAAATTAATTAAGGCTTTTTCTTCCAGAATGTGGACTTCTGGTTCAGCTCTGAGGAACCATCCAGAAACAGAGATTCCACCGCGGATGGACCCGACCCTGAACATTGGCTTAATGGCGCACGGGACTTGTTGGCGAAAGAGGACGAAAAGGAGCCGCCTCGGTGGAATTCGCGTGGCAGGTCACCGCCAATGGGAGCGGCGGAATGAATTGGCAAGCACGCGTAAGTAACGCAGTCCTACGTTTCGAGCATCCGCCGTTGATCCAGGCGCAATCGGAGCGGATCAGAATTTGTGCTGGGCGAACAAGGGGGGGGGGGGCGCACACTTAATCCCGTCCTACTCGGTCACCGGGGCACGCCACCCCCCCGCCCCCCTCATCCCTTCTCTCCCTCCCTCCCCCCCCATGCGCATTCGCTTTCCGTCTCGGAAGCACATTGCAGTAAATCTTTTCATGGCAACACAAATATCCGGCATTCCGCGAAGGGCTCTCTCCTCCACGCGACGACTCGTCCCGGGGACTTAACATATGGACACTTTTATTGCGATTTCCTATTCGCGGGGTTTACGACCGGGGAACGAGGGGGATGGGGCGGGTGGGGATGCGGACGAGCAGGGAATTCAGCCTCAACTCCCATCTCGTCTCCCCAGTTCCCACCCCCAACCCCGGCCGCTCTCTCCTCTGGGATCCGCGTGTGCATGCAAAACGGTCGAATGCGCCAAATGGATAGGTTTTTCGTCCCTTTCGCGATGTATGAGTGCCTACTCGGTTTCCGCGTATCGTCGATTTTGAATACGATAACGCTGTTACGAGTGCCATCTCGTATATTCACAGATAAAAAAACTCCGGGCAATTATCGTAAATGGGAAGCATATATATTGCATTTCCAGTAAAGAAGGCTGTTTTTTTATCACTTGAATCCACCATATCAGGCTGTAATGTGTACTTAAACCACAGAGGCATATTCCGTAGCTGATTACTAATATATATCTGTGTGTGTATATATATATATATATATATATATATATATATATATATATATATATATATATATATATATATATATCCCTCCCCGGACTACAACCTTGACGTGCATGACGACGCCATGCAATAAACCCAGATGCAAAACATGCCCTATTTTCAAAACCAAAATCCCATCCCTCTACCACCCGCTTTTTAACTCTCTCCCACCAATTCCATCCTCTACTTGCACATCTAGCAATGTAGTGTACCTTCTGAAGTGCCAACTTGTCCACTGTGTCTGTGTCAAAAGTGTCCACTGTGTCTGGCCCCTGATGTATGAATTTTCATACGCCGTCGGGCTTCGTACTGGGTGAACTCTACCTTCACCAACCAAACCGATCTTCGGGTTATTTACTTTGTCTATAAATAAATAAACAAATAAATAAATTAATTAATTAATATATATACTTATATATATATATGTGTATATACATGTGTATATATATATATATATATATATATGTGTGTATATACATGTGTATATATATATATATATATATATATATATATATATATATATATATATATATATATATATATCTTCGAAATGGAACGCTCTTCAGCGACGCACAAATATATAAAAACACAGATGTAGATTTTTAGAATATAGAGACACAAAGAAAGGACACTCACAATTTGTTATTTGACGTTTCCACAGCTCGACTGTCGTCTTCTTTCTTTGTGTCTCTATATTCTAAAAATCTACATCTGTGTTTATATATATATATATATTTATTTATTTATTTATGTGTGTGTATGTATGTGTGGGCGTGTATACGTGTGTATGTAAAACTAGCTGGCCCGGAGAAATTCGTGTCACCTAAGAATCAATGAACAGTTTCGTTACAACATTTATAAATAAAGATCGGATTTACCGATTTTAATTATATTCGACTTGTAATAATGGTATAAGGAAAAAAATTCAGTAAAACTACAAAAATAAGTATTATAATGGATTATCGGAGAGAATTTTTCTTTGTTGAATTTATATTTACATTCGGGTTTAAGTCGCGTGAATCACATTGATCACCAGTTTTTTTATTACTAAACGCGTTCAATTGCATAGTTTTGGTTGGTTTAGGTTTAGAAGCATCATGACTATCGAGCCATCCTTTAGCTATACATTGTGTGGTGGTAAGCTTGGCACGTCCAAGGAGTTTAAAAATTCAGATTGATAGTTGATGACTTCGCCTTCATTTGTTACATCGTCAATAGATTTGAATGAATGCAGAGTGCCAACGATTTGATTCTGAATTACGAAGTTTAAATCATCCACACTTTGTCCTTAGCCGCCAAAATTGGTCGCTCACTCAACCATTTGTGATTTCGTTGGTTATCATTGATGTTTGGGTACACTTTGTTGATGAGCTCATCTTTTGATGAAACGAAATTGAAAAACTTCCGAGGAAATGAAATCAATCCGCTCAATTCGTCGACCGGAACACGGCCATTACCGATAGTCACCTATTGGTTGAAGAAATCCTCAGCAGATGGATCGTTCAGCAATGCAACTCTCATGTTTGTTGTCGGTTGAAGTTTCTTCACATGGCGCCACAGATTTGATAATTTGAGGCAAGCATTTATTTCATTGGCAGCAGTCGACATTGGAATGAATGGCAGTGTTTGGCGGAAATCGCCAGAGAGTGAAATCATTGCGCCACCGAAGCATCTCGAGTCATTGCGCAGATCTTTCAAAGTCAGGTCACGTGCTTCCAATGCACGATTGTGCGCTATCGTGCATTCCTCCCATTTGAGGATTTTAGATGCTACTAAAATTTTGGCCATTGCGGGCTGTTCCGAAATATGACATGTCACTCGCTCAGAATTTTATAGGTTTAACGGCAACTTTAACACTGAATGAGCAATAACGGCATCCTTCCAACAATGTGGCCGCTACGCCAGAAGAAGTTACTGCTACCATTATGTCCGATCTGGCTAGAACAGTGTTCAAAAGCAATGACAAGAGGAATGTCTTCCCAGTTCCACCAGGGGTATTCAGGAAAGATAAGCTACCATTTCCATCATCAACTGCCTTCATTAATTTATCTAATTCTTCCTTCTGTTGGGGGTTCAGTATGGGTTTATTCGTTTGAACTGATTGGTCTAATTCATGTCTATCATATTGACGTTAGCGTTCCAATTCTCGATTAAACGCGTCGTTCATTCCAGTATCTGGTGCGCCATTCCTAACTTCACTGCCACATGGGAGGTTACGCACGTCTTCAACCAACAGCCAAGCCTGGTTATTTTTCTCCTCATTTACCTCAATACTTAGATTTCTTGAACTTACATGCCTTCGATGTAAAATGTCTTCTGACATGTTATCCTTGTATTGGTTCCACAGGTCAGGCGGATTGGATGGGAAGCACGTCGAATGGATGATAGCAAATAATGTGCGTATCTGATTTGGAGATGCAGAAGAAGTTGCTTCAGCCATTGTCGTGTCCCAATGATTATCGTTTTCAAGCAAATTGAGCTCTTGACATACAGCACGAAATTTTGGGTCCACTGTACCATTAACAGATTGTATTTATTCGAATCATGTTGAACATTCACCAGTGACAACCGCAAATAGAAGCATTCATCATTTTTCGGATGAACTGTATAAATATGGTGAACAGCATCAGTAGAACGCACATCCGGATGACCAGGAACCACGTCACCTTGCTTCCGACCTTGAAATTCCTTCGATTAAGCGATATGTTACGATATTTTACGATACTATAATGAATATTCTGCTATTCTGAGCTGAGATGAATCCAAAACATCAAATACCTTTAAAATGGACGAAACGATACGATATCACAACACAATCCTTCTACGATATTTTAATGGTTATTCTGCTATTTTTTGCTGAGATGAATCCAAAAAACCAAATCTATATCACCCTATCGTCTCAGCGTTATCTCTTCATTACAGAGCTAATTTTCGATATGTCTGATGGGTTTCGTGATTAGCCAAATTATATATGCAATGCAAATAAAACCTCCGGGACTAATGCAGTTACCATACTTTTCTTCGCATAACCAAGCGATATTTTCTTTGCATGCTCTCACTCGTACTCATCAGGTAAGTACTTCACTGCGGGTTCTACCCGAAGACAATCGAGCGAGCTGAATTTTCCAAAAAAATAACAATGAATCCGCGAAACAAAATATTTCCGCATATAAAAGATAGCAATCATTTTGTACATGAGAGCAAGTTTCGAGCTCTCGTGCTAAACACCTCAGAATGCGTACGCGTCTTTTATAAAGTGGGTTTGTGCATGGTTTCCATTTCTAAAGAACTTCCTGGCGTTGGGTAGTAGCTAAACGTTTATGAAGTCTATGCAAATGTGGGGGATTGACGCCGGCAGTTCTGCGTTCAGGCATTCACCAGACGTAAGGCCACAAGCCCAGCTCCATCCTCGGAGCCGGGTGTCCTTCGCAAGGCCGAGCAAACAAACGTCGTTGTGATGAAGCTTACATTAAAAGACTAAAGGGCAGGAGAAGACTCTTTTGCAGAGGACACTTAAATGTGCGGCGGGGATTGGACACGGGAAGCGGCGGTCCGCTTTACTCCAGAGGGAGGGGGTTGTCGAGGGGGTCGGAAAAGGGGATTCGCTTCTAACCCCTCCAGGGATCTTCTTATCCCTTAAGAGAGAAACCCCTGAACGCTGTGACCCCTCCCCATATCCTTGCGCTGTGTGTTGACGCGCCTTCCTAACATCCACGCCCACTTTCGGGTTCCCCCCCCCCCACGGGGGGCGAAGGGGGTGGGGGGATGCTGGGGGCGGCTGTCCTTCCAGCCGAGAGGAGCACTCCGAACCGGGAAACTTCCTCGCGAATAATGAGCAGGGAACCCAACAAAGCAGTGTCCGGCTCGTATATTAGGTTGACCGTGCGTGTTTTAACCTACGGCGTGAACTCGGATCAACGCAGTGGGTGTGGAGTCCGGCGGTGGGTGGTTTCGGACCGTGGGGAAGACCCCTCACCTGTCCAATAACTGGACGGCGAAAGGGAAAAAGCCACTGGCCAGGAAGGAGCCGAGGCCTTTAATGCCCTCCCAGGACAATTGGTCCTGGAGGCGAGGGAGGTGGGGGTGGAGGGCGTTGCTATGGACCACCCCAGGGGAGAGCAATATGAAATTGTGGATTGTGGGGGATGGGTCACCCATAAATGACGTCACGCTCTTCTAGGCCATTTTAATACGTTCCCATCTCCATCGCCGTGCCCTGCCTCCCACACAAGGGCGACCCGAAATGACGCCACTCCCCTACCTTTTTTGAAATATAGGAATACTTCATCGACTTGTGAGTTGTTTTCTCCCGATCTAAGTACTTCGAGAATGCAAATACCTAATTCTGCAGCGCAAGATCTTCCTAAATCCGTGCTGGTTGTGGCTTTGTATTTTCCTATTATCAAGAAATCTAATTATGTTACTGTCAATTATGTGTTCCAATATTTCACAAGACATCGATGTTAAGGAAATGGGTCGGTAATTGGTTGGTTTATCCCTATCGCCGCCTTTATGTATGGGAGTTATATGGGCTAGCTTCCAGTCGCGAGGCACTGAGCCTTCTATCGGTTTTAGAAAAACAATATGTAAAAACGGGGCAATGTCTTTGGCTAATTCCTTTAATATTCTAGCAGGTATTTCTTCCGGACCAGGTTCCTTAAGTGCTTTGGAACCAGGGAGTAGATTTACTATTCCCTGCTTGGTCAGTGTAAGATCGCTCATGTGTTCCCCGGGTGGGTGTGGAGGATCGTTTGGTGCGTTTGTGTTTTTATTGTAGACGCTCTGGAAAAAATGGTTTAAAATATTTGCCTTTTTCACGCTGTCTGTAATATTTTCTCCGTTTTCCGTCTTCAAAGAATGAACAGTTGGACGTTTACCCTGTATTTCCCTAACATAGGACCAGAATGACTTTGGATCTTCCTCAAGATTTTCGCATAGTATTTTAGATTTAAAAGAGAGTAGTGCTGTGCGCATTATACTTTTCGTTTTATTACGACATTATTTTAGTTTCCAGTTGGATGTATCCACATAAACTATACGGTCACTTTTTAAACTATTTTTAAAATCTGAATGTAGCCGCCTTTGCCTTCATGAAGCCGATCTGACTTCTCCGCTGTACCATCTAGGTTCCTTACTATCGCATTTGAGTCCGAATGGGATGTACGTGCTCATTCCTTCGCGTGAAATATTTAAGAAATATTTTCAAATTTCCCTTTTACGGTTGCCAGAGTTTTTGGCAGTATTAACTACGAAAACACTTCGGAATTTCAATTACCGTTAGCGATCGTACTTACATGGACTATCTAATGGACATATGTAGATGAAGGAAAATGATGAGGAATTTTATGAATACCTATGTACCAATATGCGTGTGTGCAGGAGTATATTTTGTTTAATCAGCAATATATTTGTTCGATATAATTCAAACCACGATGCATCACATTGTTTTATTGAAAAGGGTAATGAATACGGCAACGAGGGTTTTTATTTGCTTTTGTCGGTGGCACGTACTGTTCCACTCAATGTAATGGAGACCGACCGTATGAACTACGCAAAGCGTTCGAGTTAGTCTCATTGGCGTAATATTAGAAGGTTGATGGAATATATGACGAAAATGATATAAATAACGTATTCCATCGATATCGTGCCCTCTCTTTATCGCACCTGCGGAGGTGAATATGATATGCGGGAATGGTGACCAGGAGCGAAGTACAGCACTCATATATAATGAATCCACAAGCCTATCGCCATTATGAAATCATCCTAGCGGTGAGCCACGGCGAAATATAATGAATGCTTAAGGAGCTAACCTAATTTTCATTAAAGTGGATATGGATATAGAAAGTTCTTGTCACGTTTTGTTCAAATTTTAAATCTGAGTAAACTTTTTTGCATTAATTAAAGCTGCTGCATCATTTTTGTTAGCCTTCGGCTGACCAATTGCCTGTGCCATATATTTAATAAAGTTGTTAAGGCATAAGGCGGTGGCATAAGTAGCAGGTGGCATAAGTGGAAACCGTTCGCAAGCCATTGGAATAACCAAAACCATTAGTGGAAACCAATAGCTTAGGATTAAACTAACAGAAAATTTTGATCTTATCATAAAATCGGATCATGGAATACAGCATGTCTTAGACAAGCTTTAATAGCCATTTCAACAACATAGGACACCCAAGAAAAATAGTGGTCATTCTATGGTAATAAATTGAAATTTGTAAGAGGCACACTTCGTGAAGGAATTAGGAACAAGTTTTGGGCGGGAATACCGAACGACTACTCCTATAGAGATAAATTTGTGTCCAGGTAAGCTTGGGCAACAGTTACACTATAACATATTAAGAATAAGGAATGTAGGAAAACATATCTTACGGTAAATTTGGAGCGCAATATTTTTTTGTGGGAGCGCCATAGTAGCCTTTTCCTGATATTACTATTCTTTAGTTTTTCACAAACGGTTTTTTGATTCGAGGAGGTTATATATATATATATATATATATATATATATATATATATATATATATATTGTCATCATGAGGCACGCCACAATTGACGATGGAGGCTTAACTGTTCTTATGATTACTATACGCCGGTTGGAGTAAAAGAGATTGGGGTGTCAAAGTTGGCATCTAAAGCCTCACAATACCCCGAAAGCCATCGCAAGTACGTGTGGCAGGGGGTGGTAGGTGACCAGTCATTCTACATGCATTCCCTCTATTTCCTCATGCACCTGGCATCCCGCGATCCACCAAAATACCGCGTGGAAAAGGGGCGACCGAATACCAATCGTGTAACATGCGTATATATATTACAAGTATTAGATGATTAGCAGCTATGCCTATGCCTACACAAGGTGGAAAAGAAAATACGCTAAAAGGGGCCAGGTGCAGGTGCGATTGAGACACTTATCACTCGTTAGTATTCTATGCATTCCGGACGGACAGTTCACAAATACAATACTCTTTTTTACTTTCACCTACACCCTACCTAGTACAATGGCACACGGCGGGGGTCGTTGGGACGCCAGGTTTGAATTTATATAGTGTATTTACAGATTTAGTGTTTCCGGGGGGATTTGATCTTGTAAACGCATATTTTCGACTGCGTGTACCTATTATTTTCATAGGTGTTCCCCCTTTATTATTGTCGCGAATAGTGCACGGGAAAAATTAATACTTGAATCTATCAGTTCGACAGTCTCCCTAATTTGGTTACAATTGCCGGACCTTCCAATGTAATTTGGGGGCTTTGTTATATCTGCAATGTCAGATGTGAAACCACTCGCTTTATATCTTTGTAATAAGTTTAACCTAGCCCTGAGTCCTCCCATATCTAAAGCTTCCCACCCCAGATTCTATATTAAATGTATGATGCTTTGTGTCCTTTGGTATGCGTTTTTTATGAACCTAGCAGATATTTCTCTGTGGCCTATTCAATGCTGTAATAAATATTTTTTTGAAAAGGATCCCATAAGCGCCGCCGCATACACAATGTGAGGCCTTACTGAAGATAAATAGCACTTTTCCTGCCAGCGTTTTCAGCGCCCCTCCACCAATCATGCGTACATGATTTCCCGAAGAAATATCCGATGCAACGGTGACCCCCCCCCAAATACTTAATACTTCATGCACAGCGCTCATCCGAACACCCCCGAGTGTGTAATTTGGTAGAGTTTGGTCGTTTTTTCTATTGTTCAAGAAATAAATGATGTTACATTTTTTGGTATTTAATTCAAACCCCAATTCCTCACACCATTTTCTAATAATTTTTTAAGAATGAATGGCTCAGTTGTGATGTCAAAAACAGCGCGATATTGATTTAAATGCTTAAAAGTATTTCCTCAATAAAAGTTTGAAAGTATTCAACAAAAAGTTTTCTGCGTAATCATTGAATTACGTGGATCAAGTTATATGATGGCGGATCTCGGATACCATTCGAGAGTAAAACGTCATTGCAATTCAGAAATAAAATATTTCCAGCAATGCAATGCATACGATTCCAGCATTGTTTTATTACGGTATTTACGGAATGAATACCTGGGTTTTGATTCATGATTATCGGAGATGAATTGATAGGATTGCTAAATGTAGCATGTAGTAAATCTGGCTTAGTAATGAGAGCCAAACTTGGAGCGTTGATTACGATTAATGTAGTGAGAAAAACATATAATCTCCTATTTCAGTTACTACACCCTGGGTGCCCACGAATAATGTCTTTTCCTTCTTTTCTGATGATTTGTATACCCTAGAATAAAAGAGTTGGAAAAAATATATCAATTAATGAAAAGTATTTACTAAACAGGCAAATAAACGTCGAGAACGAATTTAACGCTGATGAAGACAATTAAATGTGCATAAACAGTCGATTAATATTTATTTCAATCGTTTTTCCTTTCCAGATAATTATCATCTCATTAACATCTAATGTATAAATCAAATTAATAACTTTTTTCTCCACAAATAGTCTTCAGTTCAGAAAAGAGCTTCAGAATTTCTTTTTCCTTTGAGGTTTGTTTACAGACGAAGTTAGATACCTACTAAATCACACGAGTCCAGTAAAGTGAGGGCGGAAAAAACATAGAAATAATAATGTAGCTGAATTTATCACGGTATTGAAGTTTATGCCATTTTAAGCTATTTTTTTGTGACAAGGATGTTCGTCTCTTAAACAGTCATTAATGACCGAACTGAAGTTACTTGTAGAGAGACAGGCCATGCTAATATCCCATGCTTCAGCACTCGCTATGCGCATGAATAAAATTAATGAAAAACATGTAAATTTCCTCTTGATAATCAATAAGCAAATCGCTTGTTTTAGTTGGAAAGGCTAGAAACCTAGCAACCATGATTGGCAGACATGATAAAATTTTCAAGAGGAATGCTTTGACCAGATTATGCCGAAGAGGCTCTACACAAATGGGGAATATAAAAATAAATAAATGCCGAAGAGCGTAAAAAAATCAATCAATAGCGGTCAAGGTTAACGCAAATAAAACGTTATAGTTTGGAGGCTGAACACATGTGAACTTTCAACACCGATAAGAGTTATCTGTGCAGCAAACAATTTTACTAAAATAATTGTGCAGTGAGTATAGTTATCTTTGACGAAGGACGTAGGCTTAGAAATTCTACAAATGCGGTTCAGATTGCTGTTGAATTGTGGGGCGATATTAAATAAACTTTGTATGTGTAAAATAACCCTTCGAATCGTTGTCTGTTGTCTTTGCTAACGGCTCATCACTGGAATGCCTTTGTCCATGCACTTCGCGAATGCCTCGGAGGCCTTCGTTAGGGGTAGCAGAGTAGAGTGGAACCTATCAATTTAAAATATTACGGAGTTGTGGTAAAATGGAGGAGTATTAGTTTAATTGAATCTAAATGCACGAGTCGTGCAACTCTAATAATCCAAAGAGCCTATGGAGAGAAAGCTATAGAACATTTGAACCTTGGTTTCCCGAGACGAGGATTTTCTTCTTAGCTTTGACGCTAAGGAAATAGAAATGGCGACATCTGAAGAACTAAAATCAGTAATGAAGGCAGCTACTACTCAGTTTAGTCACATACGTATGCGGCTGAAAAATCATCATTTCACACGTAATCCAATAGATATCTGATGCATACCGAGTCACAGTAAAACAAAATATGCAATGAAGCTGAAATGTGAAAACATCAAAAACATTACATTATTCAGAAATGCAAAGGCTTCGCTATTCATAACAAATCCAAGAGACGTATAGGAAAGATTATGGATTAGAATTAATGCGCAGGTGTTTCGGGCCGTTTCGTGGGAAAATGGTGTATATGGTCTGCTTCATTGGAAGCAGAAGTACTATGGCAAATAAAATGAGGTAATTGTACGATTGACCTAGTGTTAAAGGCGTGAAATTAAGCTATCAACATCGCCTATTTTTACGACTGTAACTCTAATGTAATAGTAGAATAGATAGGTTCGAACTCCTTATTTTAAATGGGAAGAATGGGCGTGCTTCGGAGGGTTTTGAGGTGTGGTGTCGGATAAGTGCGGTTTGATAAAGGAAAGGAGAGCAAGTGAGGAAGTACTAGCTAAAATAACAGGAGAGGATTCATCTGCATCTACACAACACCCCACAAGCCTCCTCAAGGACATGTGACACGACCGTCGATCCGATCGTCCGATACCGTCGATATTACTGCGTCTGATGTAATTAGGGGGCTTTGTTATATCTCCAATGTCAGATGCGAAACCACTCGCCTCATATCTTTGTAATAAGTATATTCTAGCCCTGAGTCTTTGCATATCTGAAGGTTCCCAACCCAAGATACTGTTTTAAATGTGTGAAGCTGCTTTGTGAACTTTGGCACAAATTTTTCACGCCATGGAACTAGAAGAAAATATGATCGGAATGAGGTATACATAAAATTTCCTATGAGATAATTTTTTGTCGAGGGAGTATGAGGCTTTTTTAGCGAAGAAATAGTTTTAGATGTGAGAATTAGTTGTTTGCAGAAAAAACAACCACCAAAGGAAACTTCGAGTTGTGGGACCTCTGGGGTCATGACGCATTTCTATTTTAGAGGTACTTTCTACCTAATATGTACTAGGGAAAGGTATAAAACCATAATTATTGAATTCTTCCCCGAGTTACAAATGATAAACTGGTTAAACATTATTTTTAGAGCATTATTAAATTTGATGTAATCCACTTTGTCTGTCAAACGCTTAAAAGGAAATCGCGCTTTTAAAAATAAATGCGTTATTTGTTGAAATATTTTAGCTGATGACTCTGTGAGTTAAATTACTTGCAGATACTTCAAAGAATATTTCGGATATTATTATAAAAATCTCTTATAGCTTTGGTTTCGGATAATGGAATAGTTTGAGGCATGGCTTTTACCAAATGAATTTTTACGGTCGAAATTAATATTCATGGCAGAGAAGTCTAAAGTAATAAATGTAATAGGGTTTTTGACCATCCTCTGTATTTTGCCTGCAGTGAGAAGAGTTGCAAAAAATTTTTAAAAAAGAGGGAAATTTGGGGGGAGAATTCCTTTGGAAGACCACAAATTTGAAATCTAGTATGCAAAGGAAAATATCACAAGTATAATCTTTATCATATTTTATAAATGACCTCATTGCTGTTTGCAATGACTCGTTTACATTCTCTTCCGAAACCCAAACTGACCTTCCCCAAAGGGACGTTATCTGGTCTCTAGTGTGGCCGAGCGGTTAGCGGAAAAAGGCCTAGTTACGACCGGGGAACAAACTTTTGACCCGTTCAAGTTAGATATCGGAAAATGGTCTTGGCATAGCAGGACACAGCGAGCAAACTGATATGACATAGGAGAAGTGGTTGCTATTAAATATCGCCATGGGGTTGGTATCTCGATAAAGAGAGCCTTTGCTCTGTGCCCTCAAGCAGTACATGAATTTATATTCATACATTTTATCCACAACACCGAATACAAATAATGTACCCCAAAGACCGATAGATTTTCTCTTGAAACTATAATATTGTTATAGACAAGAACTGTGACGTACCAAAAATTAAAAAATTACTTATTGTTATTAATAAATTACTGGCGGGTAATGGAATTGTCACCGGCATCTGGACAAGGTCTTCGACAATATTTGATCCAATATTTGCAACATGCTGGAACGAATCACACCCAAGGTATTGCACAGGCAGAAAAATGCAGCTATATGAATTCCAATTAATGATTCTATAATTAGTGGACTTAAAATAGCTAGATTTTTCATTCCATAATAGCAAATTTCCTCAAAGTCAAGTCTGAAACTACGAAGTTTATTCCGACAGGTATTGTATTTATGCATTGTAGTTATGCATTCACAAAAAGAGTCCATAAATTTTATATGCATCAATTTTTTTCTCTTAGAAGATTTTCGAATATATAAATTATTTTCATATGCTCTATAATTCGTTACATCTATGAATTTCGGCGCAATAATATATTTATGGATTTTTACGAAGGCCATGATTTGGTGTCGATGAGATAAAGACGCTTTGCAGTAAATAGAATTCATTCCACCTAATTATTCTCTAATTCTACGAACTATTATTACTTTGCTCGCTTGTTTCCATTTTCGCCATAAAGAGAAAACTGCGGTATTTTTCTGGGAACCAGAGAATTAGAAGTAAATATACATGTATCAAGATAGGGAAATATGTAAAACTCTAAAGCGATGACGGCGTCAAATATTTTAAATAATGTTTCATCATCACATTTAACCACATGTTGAAAAACAGTTGAGTATTTGACTCATCTTACATAAACCTTAAAATAGTATTGCCGGGCCTTTGGAAGGAAGCCTTTGTTCTCAATTAAAGTTATAGCCCGAAGATACGTATTATGGGTCCAAGCAATGTCTCTGGCCCTCTCAATAAGCTTGACTAATAGTCATCCACGTGGTGCGTTAATTTCCTTTTTTCTTAACTCCTTAAGATTCTCTCATCAAAGTTGAAATTTAGCCTCTATTTATTTATTAAGATCTTGAATCACAAGAATGGAAATGATTGGGACGACGCTGTACTCAGAGAAAGTGGAATATCGTCAAGAACTCATTAATAAGAAGTAAAAATCAAATTCGCGTTTTGGAGATGCGAAATCCAATGTAAATACATTCAACAATTAAATTTCATTCCATTTCGGGTTCCATTTACCCCTGAGGAATTTTGGTCTGAAATAGGTTTCTGCAAATGCCAAAAAAAGCATCATGGTTGAACGAAATATGGTCTTAAAACTTGTCTGATTTAGTTGGTGATGCTTTTATATAGCGTATATTGCAATTATAATATCTTTTCTGTATTTTTAGCCCTAAAGATAATTTTCCATTCCGATGTGAATTTCTCCTGTCCAACATTATCGGTGTACTCCACTGTTTAGAAAAATTCCATTTGGCTGCGGAAAATGCCCATTTCAAAATAATGAACCACTGCCTTGGGGTGAACTGTATCCAATAGAATGAAAGGAAAAATGATATGATGGTCCTACTCATTCATGGTTTAATAACTGCATATTGCTTTACATTGTTGATTGAAGGCAGATTGGCAAAACTAGCACTTGGATACTGTATCGCAGTGTACGTCAATTTCCGGTATCTGAACGGAATGATTCATTTGTGGGTGGCTAGGGACTGGGATACTATCTCGTGCCCCTGATGTTGAAGAAGTGTATTCATAAGCACCATTTGGCGAAAAATTGAAGATTTGTAAAGAATGAAAAAAATATATAGTCGAAACCATGTGTCTTTGCAACAGGTAATTTCTTGGAAATAGCTGAACAGTCAGGATTGGTGGATGAAAACCTACCCCAGAGCGCCAATCTGGCTTTAGTTGACCCTCAGCATGAACACTAAAATTGCTAGGCACTGTAGCCTAGGGAATAGCTGATGTGGCTGGAGAGGTCACGAACCCAAATATCTCTGACGATGCACATTAAAATATATGTTTTTCTTGGATAAATTCACTGGGCCACTTACCCTGAGGTTCTGAATATCAAATTGTTGCAGGAATTTGTAAGATTTCTGCTCTACCTCCGAGTATCAAACAAATCAAACAGAAGGGAAGCAAGGAAAACAGAAATTTCGCTTCTTCAAAGAACGCATGTTTAATATTGTATCATCATCTGCTGGTCACAAGATGATATCACTGGATCGATGAACGTGCTGATAGGATATTAAAGTCCAAACTAAAATCAGTAAACTACTCGGCGGATCAGAAACGTTTCGCGTATTCGCCGAACCTTGGAGGAATTCCACCAAATGGCGCGCCATATGATTCCGCGCTTATTTTGAACAGAAAAGAAGGGTGAATTGGCTTAAGATGGTGCGCCGAACTGTGCATCGTTCTCTTGTCTCGGAGCCAAAAGGCTTTCCTCAGGGATATCGTCGCGTCGTGGTGGGTCGCCTTCGTGGTCGGGCGTGCTTTGACTTACCGATGACCGTGAGGTTGACGATTGAGTTCCTGGTGGGGGAGTTGATGAAGTCCACGCGGCACCTGTAGGCCCCTTCGTCCTCCTCGATCACCGTGTCAAGGGTCAGCTGCGCCGGACGGGACACTGTGACGAAGTATGCTCGCGGGCCGAACGTGTGCTCGTCCGACCACAGCTTTGCCTTAGAGAACGCCCTGCCGCGGACGTCGAAGCTGGTCGGGGAGAAGAGCGGGTGGGGGGGAAGGCGACGGGTGATTAATGCAAAAGGTTATCCATCTCACAACCGATGTACATACAATTAATTAAACAGTATTCTTAGCGATAAATTAGCAATGCAGTTGAGTTATTCTTAATCGGAACACTAATAATGAGCATTCTACCCCGAAGAAATAATTAAAATTCTTAAATATTTGTACAAAATACCAAGTATTAGTAAAATACGACAAATCAAGAAAATCACCCACCAAAATTGCATTAACTCTATGAGTTACTTCCTCGAGTTGAATTTTAAATATTTCACTCCGGAAGATATTCAGAGATTTGAAGTAAAATAACCACAAAAAAGCAATAATCAGTAATGAAATCTCCGAATATCCCCCGATCATATATTGATTGTTCACCGCCGAGGGAAAAATTAATCTAAAGTCCGAAACATATTATAACTTTATCAGGTTCAAATTCGCATTAATCTACATCTACACAATACCCCGCAAACCGAAACAATGGTGGGGGTGGAGGGGGATATTAGGTAGAGGTCAACCATCCATTCACAATGTCAAACATATCGCCTCAACTCGAAAAATGTTAATCATTGCATGATAGAAAGTATTTGCTTGCAACAATATTCAAGAACAGAATAATTATATGCAAATCATGGTGTAGAACCGTTACTTTATTGCTCTACTTAAAGCAAACGGCTTAACTCTGACAGACCTTTGAATCCAGTAAATTGTTGATTTAAGGCACAGAAAATAGTTGAAAAATTTATAAATAGCTAGATCAATTTTCAAATTTGTTTATTTCCCTTGAAAATGCTGAGTTAAAGGGTATCAAGAGAAGAAACTACCCTCGTAAAATCATTTCTTGGACTGATCTTACGACCAAAGAAATTTTAATACTTGAGCTATTTCCAGGACAACAGCATTAAATTTCGCATAAGGAAGGCAAGGGAACTCTTCATACTTGGGTGTAATGCCTTATGAAGGTTAGCTTGCTCGTCCAATGCTGATCTATTGAGGATTATAAACATTGCAGAGACTCCTCAATGATAAATGTCCTCCCAAATGACCATATGATAAAATCAATCACATTCACTCTCCTACCTTAGACTATGTAACAAGAAATTATCGCAATGAAACCGGATTAATTCGAACAATATTGATGAAATTCCGTGCGTTTAAGCTGGAGATCAGAGGAAGTTTCGGAAGCGGAGCGCAAAAGATAGGAAAGGTACGACATGGAATGTTGGGTGGATGAAGCGGATATGGAATTGATGAAGCATCGAGAGAATATGGAGACGGAAGGAAGAGATGTGAGTTGCGTTTGTGTGATGTGAGACGGGGAGTGAGGGGAGTCAAAGTTAGAGCAGGCGTGATTTGCGGCGCGTGGAGAAGGGAGAGGGCAGAATGTGGGAAACTGGGGAGAGAGCGGTAGGGAGTTTGGTGGGTGATAAAATATTATTGGTAGAGATTAAAGCGGACCTGACAAGCCCACATGTAATACAGATGTATATCCTGACGAGTATTCACCAGGAAGAGAATTAAAATTTAAATAGTTTTCCGGTTTATAATCGTGTGCGGTTCATTTTCTGATATACTATATCTTCTTGCATTAACTTATTCCTAACTTTGTCCTTAAAATTTTCCCATTTTCGTCTCTCCCTTATATTCATAGCATCTCGATAGTTCTTCACAGTTTTCCGCATCCTGATTCAATTAATAATTTTCCTGCGTTCTAATTGGAAGCATGCGCGGAAGTTCGCTTTTTGTTTCATGATTTAGCATCCTTGGCACGCTTATTTGTTCTCTCTATTTGTTCACCCATTTCACCAGTCCACTGTAACTCTCCATACTATCATTAACAACCATCCTTGATTTCCTTCCTTCTTGCTCCTTTCCTTGTAATGTATATTAATATGCATATATATACCTATATATATATATATATATATATATATATATATATATATATATATATATATATATATATATATATATATATATATATATATATATATATATATATACATACACGAGGGTCATCCGGAAAGTAGTACCCGTTCGTGAAATAAAGACACAAAAGTAAATATTAACAAACATAAAAAATTTTATTTGAAAGAGGATACTTTAAACTACTTCTCAACATAATCTCCAAGCAAATTAAGGCATTTGTCATAACGTGTGACAAGTTTCTGTATTCCTGCTGCATAGTCCTTCGCCGCCAGCTCATTGAGATACGCGAGGGACCCATCTTGCACAAATTTTTGCATAATGCAGATGGTGTTTAACAATTTCATGAACAATTGTTCGAGAAACATTGGGAAAATGCTCACAGATGTCATCAATTGTGACGCGCCGATCGTTCCTCACGAATTCGTCAACTGAGCTCACCAGTTGGTCTGTAATGACAGACGGTCTCCCCGAACGCTCATCGTCGTGTGTGTTCCCCCTCCCCATGTTGAAGTTGCGACACCACCGCCGAACAGACGACTCGTCCATTACATTGTCTCCATACACCTCCTTTAATTGGCGATGAATATCACATGGGCGAACGTTTCTTGCATTGAGGAATTTAATCACTGCCCTCACTTCACAACTGGCGGCGTTCTCAATTTTTTTAAACATTGTAAACAATCACAGAAACAACACAGGCAATGCTAGCGTCACGCAACTTGGCTCAGAGAAGGCAGACAAGCCACTGAAGCTATCTGACCTCGTCCAGCGGCTACTCGCGTCGTCAGCACTTCATGCGGCACGAACGGGTACTACTTTCCGGATGACCCTCGTATATATATATATATATATACACATATATATATATATGTGTGTGTATGTATGTACATATATATATATACATATATATATATATATATATATATATATATATATATATATATATATATATATAGAAACATATATAAGGAAAAGGGATAGGAACACACATAAACGATGAAAACAATAGAGGTGGGGAAGGCGGAATCGAACGGAACCCTGAAAATTTTCCTAAGCTATCTCTTGGCTAAAGAATCGGGGTGCTTAGCGATATATTAGACCCACGGATCTCAGGGTAAATTACGTTTCCTCGATAGCTGCCTCGATAGCAGGACGTGCCTGTGTTCACCGAGTGTCTAAAGTTCGCCGGCGTCCGAGGCTTCGGCCGCCGGGGTTTTGGAGACCGGCACTGCCGGACTCTCTTGGAAATCGAAGTCCCGATCGTCTTTTGTTTCGAGCGGCGGTTGACCGCCTAGTTCATCAAGAAGCGTGCAGTTTGACTCTCGACTTCTTCCGCCGGGAAGGCCGTACTTTTGTTTTGTTTACTGGATCAAGACTGACCTTGACTCCTGGTGTAGAGCTTAGGCTCCTTTTTATTTGCTACCGCCGGGTGCTTGTGGCGGGGAGGGAGTGCACACGGGTGTTTTTTGTTCTTCTTGGAGTGCTTTCAGTGCGTAATTCCTTTTTTTCACGCTGGCGTGCTCAATTTGATTTCTTTCAAAATGGTCGTACGTCGCGTAAACACGCTCGCCTTGTAAGTTGATGAGAAGGCGAAGCCCCCTACTCCGTTGGAGGTCCACCTCTTTACACTAGAGTCGCTGGGCCTCACACCCGAAAAGATTGTGGCGATCCAATTTGGATATATCCGCCATTTGGTATTCCTAAAGTTGGCAACTGAAGCTACTATGAAAAGGATTCTAGATAATATCCCACGAAAACTATCGTTTCCATCCCTAAATGATCCGAGGAAGACGATTACTATTGACGAGACCTCCGGTAGCCCTTGTAACATCAGGGTTCTTTGTCTCCCCGTGGAGACCCCATTGGAAGATATAACAGGCGAGCTTCAACGTTTTGGAAAAATCCATCGCTCGTGGGAGAACAGGTGGGAGGGCGACAAGATGGCGCGCGTGCTGACAGGGACGAGAGTAAAGCGGATGACGGTCGAAAGAAATATCCCCTCGTACCTCCACATCGGCGGCAACCGGGCCATCATCATCTACGAGGGTCAGCGCCGCACCTGCGCCCGCTGCAACCAAGAAGGCCACGAGCGCAAGACCTGCCCTCGGAACCAGGGAGGGAAGAGCTGTGCGGAGGCAATGTTTTTGGCCTCCAATCCGAACACCACCGAGGAGATAGATGAGCCCGAGATGGCTGTGGAGGAGAGGGCGCGGTCCCTGATACTTATCGAGGGTGCGCCCCCAGTTGTTCCCGCCGAACCCCCGCATCCCCCTCCACTTGGAGGGAAATTTCAGAGGGAGCGAAAGTCGTCAACGGAAGAAAGGGATCCGAAGAAGAAGAGGACGGACGACACTGCACTGCTAATCTCGTGCATCGATCAAGCTGCGGTCCCTACCAGCTCGGATACACCCTCACGACCACCGGGCCCTATCTCCGTGACCCCGTCAAAAGAGGACGTATCATCCTGCGTCCTTCCTTTCTCTGGCCACGCCAACGACGCGTTCTCACCACAATCCTCGCTTCACGGGCTTCCAACTCCCCGATAATCACGGGTGCAGCGGGGGAGGATGCATCCGACTGCGACAGGCCCCCTTCCTCAACGGCGGGCCCCTCGATTCCGTTATCACGGAATAACAAGAAGGTATCACCGGCCGCGGAATTTGACACATGTACGAGTAAAACCTTGTCGACGTCAAAGATCCCAGATATTCCATCGTCCTTCTTTGAGGACAGCCAAGGTGTCGACGATCTTCCCAGGGCTCCTCTAGATGCGGACCAATTCGACCGATCTCCTCTAATTTCTCCCGACGGGGCCCCTTCGGCAGAGGACCACCAGTCCGCCCCCCCCCCCCGAGGCAACCTCCTGGGCTGGGACGGCCCACAGCTCTGCTCGCTCGAAGAGGGCCCCCCATGGAATGCCGCCGAGTAACTCGCTCTTCGTAGAGACCACGGCTGGGTCTTCCTCTTAGGACGAGGTCGGAGGGGAAGTATGCGGTGACAACTGGAGACCTCGATCGTCGACCCGTCGGATGAAGCGTCCCGGGAAGCGGCTAAGCACTCGTCGTCCGGGTTCGAGCCGCGACCGAAGCGACGTAAGCCATGACCAGGACTCTGGTAAGTGATGTCCGGTGCCCATAGCTGTCCTCTCATTCCACCAATGAATATTATTTCGCTTAATATTGCTGGCGTTTATAGCGCTTTAAAAATTGCAGCCCTCCAACGTTTTCTCCGCGACCTTAGGGCTGATGTAATCCTCCTTCAAGAGGTAAAGGAGGACATAGTCTGGGATGCGAACATCTTTCAGGCTATCGGCAATTTCGCCGAAAGTCATTCTGGCACCACCACCCTAGTCCGAAATGGCATTCCGTTCTCTCATGTTCGCCGCCACCCCTCGGGCCGAATAACGTCCGTTATCGTGAATGGTGTCCATATCACAAACCTTTACGCTCCCTCCGGTGAGCGCGAGAGAGCAGAGCGCGAAACATATTTCAATGAACTTCTCCCATACCTGTATTCCTTCTCGGGGAAGGCCACATTGGGCGGAGATTTTAACACTATCTACCGCCGAGAGGATAGTGCCTCTAACAGGGATAACGTGACATACTATCCAAGCCGGGCGCTCTCACTGATGCTCGACTCCATTGGAGCGATTGACGCAGTGCGTTCTTATTGCGCCGCCCCGCCCCCTTCACGCGATCAGGGCCTAACTCTCGGACGCGGATTGACTACCTCTTCGTCTCGACATCCCTAAAGAATGATGTCGAGACAGTGGACACCCTCCCGGTGTCCTTCTCTGATCACTGCGCAGTGATCATGAGAGTTACGTGCCCGGACACAACCCCGGGCGCGCACGTCCACCGCTGCGGCTCCGTGTGGCGCATGGACCTCCGCGTGTTGGAGGACGCGACTCGTCGTGATTCTATCCGCACCCGGGTGTGTGCACTGATCGCGGCACTCCGTCCCGGTGCAGACCTCGCTCTATGGTGGGACGAGATTTTTAAACCCCGCATTGTCACCCACACCAAAATGCAAACTTTTGAGTGGCGCAGAGAAAAAAATTACACCATCTCCTTCTACCGCCGAGCGCTGGAAGAGCTCCTGCGTAAGGATGTGGCGCCGGAGGGTTTCAACGCCCAAGTGTAGTCCCTAAAAACAAAATCCTGGGCCACGAGCTCCAAAAATACGGTCCCCAAAAGTGGCAAAAAGAACTGGACACGGATAAAGGGGGCCTATCTGAGCTATGGCCTGGATGAAATCCAACTCTGGCTCCGATATAGACAGAATCCCTGTCAGAGAATCTGCCGCCGGTGACACCGACCTCCTCAGGGAAGCGGGCCGGCACTTTCAAAACACCTTTAACAGGAATCCTCCATGGAAGGAGGGAAACACACCCCCTCTCCATACGCTTCCCACATATCAAAAAAACGATTTATTCGAGACATAACTTCAGACGAACTGGATTGCGTCTCCTCCATGTTCCCCAAGGGCAAAGCACCCGGCTTGGGCGGCCTACCCTTTGAATTTTTTTTTAGCGTACTGGGATGTTTTAAAATCTATTTTAACCCACCTTTTTCACTGCATTTTAACTAACGGCTCTGTCACTGCAAGTCAGCGGATTGCCGTGATAACGCTTACACCAAAGAAGACGCGGCCAAAGTCGTTCAACGACTTCAGGCCAATCGCCCTTTTAAACGCAGATTATAAAATATTGGCGCACGTCCTACGATGTAGAATGACGGCTGCTGCCGACATCGTCCTTTCTCCATCCCAGTACGCAGTGTCAAAAACGCGAAACATCTTCGATGCAGCACTTTTAATTCGCGACATTATTTTTTCCGCGCCCTTGTATGGCGATCGTTTTTTATCACTGCTGGCTATCGATCTTGAGAAAGCATTTGACCTGGTCCGGATCGAATACATTCTAACCGTGCTCAAGGCGATGGCCTTCCCAAAGAACTTCAGTCGTGCCGAATCAACGATGTATAACGGAACATACTCTGTAATTAGGATAAACAATGCCACCTCGCCGCCCATCCCCGTCAGTAACTCCGTTCGGCAGGGCTGCCCACTGTCAATGCTGCTATTCGCCCTTGCCTTAGACCCCATACTCAGACGACTGCAGAGCAGTGGAATCGGGGTACGTCGTCACGGCGCCGTCTACCTGGGCGTCGCATACGCTGACGACATAACCCTCTTCGTAGACGACCCGTCCCTTTATGGCTCTAGCCCACGACATATTAACGTCATATGAGCAGGGTGGAATTTCCTCAACAACCGGAAATCTGGGTTTTTGCTGCTCAAGGGCGACCGGCCCTCGACCTCCATCGGTTGGTCAGAAGCGCCCTCGCTCAAAATCTTAGGGTTCTGGTGGGAGAAGGAGTTGGCTCCCACGATTGAGCGAAACTGGGCAATTATTTACCATCATGTAAAATGGAGTGCTGGAAAGCTTTCCCTCCCTTCCCTCCCGACCGTGACCCGCGTCCGCCTCTTCAACCAGATTGTCTTCCCAAGGATATGGTTTGTGGCCCATCTGTGGCCCTTACCCACTAAATACAACGCATACTTTATTAGAGTGACCAACCAAATGATCTGGAATGGCTACGTAAAGAAAGTGTCCCGAAACCAGCTTTATGGCCCGTTTGAGCAGGGTGGTCTCAATTTAACCGATACAGCTCTAAAGGCGAAGGTGGTCTACGCGAAGCTTAGCCTGCGCATCCTCGGCGGTGACGACGCGTGGCGCAAGGCACTCCTCAAGGACGCGTGGCAGGAACTCGCGCGCGACGTATGCCACCGGAGGGCATTTGATGAAACGAAAAAATTCGCTTCTCTCCTGCGAGATGGAGAAGCAATTCGGGTCAAGACCCTGTATGTGAGAGCGCTTACCGAGCAGCAACAAAATACGTCAAAAAGAACGATATCTTGGAAAAACTGGGCGACCAGCAGGGCGAGCGATGAGGCACGTAGTGGAATGTTTAACCTAATCGCGAACACAGTCATGACGAGGGAAGTGAGGCACCACCTTCAGCTAGCCGATTCGCCCCTTTGTCCGTCATGCGGTCGAATAGACAACGTCGCGCATCTCATCATTGGATGCAACGATAAAATCAGAGAGTGGGAAGCTCTAAAAAAGATCTATAAAACCTGGGACGTGTTCGGTGGTGGTGCCATTACCGACATGAATCTGATCACCTTGAACTTTCGGCTCTTTCGGTGTTTGGCGGATCGTCGAGCTGTGCGTATGGCGCCAGTTATGTTAGTTTCTGTTGTCCTTGTTTTTACTGTTTGTTGAAAATGGAAATTGACGAAATCACGGAGCAACCAATCAACATCAGGTTTATGGTGAAGTGCGGTAAAAGTTATCACAAAATTCCTGAAATATTTATAGTTGTTTAAGGTGATAATTCTCCGAAAGAAACATCAATTTTTAAGTGGATTAAGTGGTTTAAAGATGGCCGATAAGACGCCACGGATGATGCAAGGCCGGGACGACCTTCAAACACCCCTGTTGACGACAACATTGATCGTGTGCGGTCCCTTGTCCTTGCCGTTAATGCTGAGTTCTTCCTTACAGTTTGCAAGCGTTTGAGGGATCGTGTGCGACCAAATTTGACTCGAGGCGATGGATGGATCCTTCGTTATGACAATGCACCAGCACATTCAGCATTGATTAATCGCCAGTTTATGGCAAAACATTCAATCACCATCCTTGATCTTCCTCCTTATTCGCCAGATCTCGCCCCCTGCGAATGTTTTCCTATTCTCAAAATGCAAAAATGTGATGAGGGGACATCACTGTGAAAATGTGGACACAATAAAGCAAGAAACGACGAGAAAACTAAAAGCCTAACTGCCGAGGGCTTCCAAGGGTGCTATAAACTGTGGAAAAGCAGATGGAATAAGTGCAAAGCAACGATTTGAGATTATTTAGAAGGGAACAAATTCAATATAGACAATTTAAACAAATTTTTCAAAATATAGTTTTAATGGCCTCAGTTCGCGTATTTATTGGAAAGACCTCCTGTATATTTTCTAAATCTGCCCCCTATGGTAACTTGCTGGCACCTAGACCTGGGTAATCCCCAAGTTCGTTAGCGAAGGTTTTTTTTCGACTACCTTTTTGTTCAATGCAACTGCCAACCCTTGCTGGCTCTCCTCTCTTCGATGAGCAACTATCGTTCCACCTTTACCAAGCCCATTAACTCTTTCACCAAGAAGAGAAATCAATTTGTTTTGCACTAAAAAATTTCCTAATTGATCATCCAAGACGTTACTCTATGAATTAAGGTCAAGCGTGAAGATTCAAAAGACACATTTCAATTTTAAAATATGCATTTTTTTAAAAAGCAAATTATCCATTTGGAGACGAAATTTTGCCACATTGGAGTGCTTCACCTATTATAAAAACAAATTAAAGGGTGGGAAACTGGTAGCTCTCCAAGGATGTATCTCACTGTGTGGGAGATAATAATACGTATGCTACATAACAGTCTCGTTTGTGTGAGACTCATATGCATAGAGAACTATATCAAGAAATAATTTATGATTTGAATGTTCCTAGACAAGATTAGTCATTCTTCAACAATTTTGAGAAATGTTTTTGCCTGCAAAGCCCAAAAAATATCTATATTTTCCCTATCCAAATCCCTTTTTTTGTTTTATTTCAGCTTCACAACACCCTCCCGACATTCAAAATCCGTATTTTAACTAGGTTTGTCCTTGTCTCCTGCTGCTTCTGTCGTAGGCAATTTGCAAGGATTTCCTGAGATGACGACAGTGAATCTCCCGCTGCCGGCCACGACACACGGCCGTATAAGCCGAGCCCCGTACTTGCCAGGATTCATACTAAGATTATTTTCCAACATAGTAGCATGGTAAGAAGACATAAAAGCTATTGGCTGTAACTCTAAAGTTAAAGAAATTCCTTTAGCCAATAACGAGAAAACTTTAGAAATCTCCAAAGTTTTCTTATTATTGGAATTGGAATTTTTTTAACTTGACATAGTAGCATGAGACTGATAATTGAGGTAGTTTCCCATTGCCTTTCTAAGTAGTGTTTTTAACATGTTTTGACTATCACTCAATGGCCGCCCCACTGGAAGGAGACGCATTTGCAGCCGCCTCACTTAGGAACAGACGCTGGGCGTGGACTACATTTCGTCTGGCTCCTACTCTTTGACCTTTCTTTCATGGGTGACCTTACCAGGCTCAGCACCACTACCGCCAGGACATCTCTTGGATTATCGAAACTCACAAGCACTTCACCAACGTCAAGGGACGGGCTGACGAGGATGGAATATTAAAAGCATGAGAGTTTGATCAAAGATCAAATTTGTACATTAAAACTTGCGATCATCAAAATTTGCTTTGGTGTAATTTTTTATGCATCTAAAAGCAGAGGAAACACAGTCGTACGTGAAATATATTCCCTAGAATTAAACTCAATCAACCTCAGATATTAGAATGAATAAATGTAATATTTTCTGTTACGTAGCAAATTTCTCACTAACCTTTGCATAAGATTTCGGTAAATGTTGCGGTTGAAATGATGCCAAAGAGGAAGATGTGCTCGTTTCGTGAAAATGATTAACCATGGCGGGCGTAATGGATTGTAAACAAGAAAGTAAGCCCTTGTGGAAGGCTAATTGATGGTCCGAAAGCGTATTTTTAGTTGGTAACTGTCAAAGAAAGGAGCAGCGTTTGAGATAAATACTGCAATGCCAAATGCACACAGAACCATATAATAAAATAAAACGGCTCGCATTGGGCGAGTCCAGTTAATAAGCTGAATGGCTTCAGAGTGTCCTGGCGAGCGACTCGTGGGCGTCCATGGGCGCTTGTGTGCTGCCGGCGAGTGGGAGGGCCGCGCGTCCAGCGAGGTGGGAGCGGGAGGGGGAGAGGACCCCCCCCCCGCCGCGGGTCCACTGACGGGGACAAGGGGAAGAGGAAGTCATTAACGCGCGGTGCTGTGGGCCAGGGCCAGAGGAGCAGAGTGCGGCAAAGGAACCCGCCGCACGGCATACTTCAACCTACACCTCCGGGCGCGCGGGCATGCGGCCCTTTTTATTCTTATTTTGGGACGTTGTGCTCACCACGAATGAGTTTTTTTTGGGCTCAGAATAGCACACTGCAGGGGAAATGGAGCTCGGTAAATCGTGGTGAGGCGACATTTGATCATCCAGATTGTGAAATACTTTGCCCGCTATATATATATATATATATATATATATATATATATATATATATATATATATATATATATATATACACATACATACATATATATATATATATATATATATATATTTAAGGTAATCTACCGGTTAAGGTAGGTTTTTGGATGGACACAACTACCAAACAAACATTTTATTACTCCCAACAAAACACAAAATCCATCATCCTAACTTTCTCCCCTCTATTACAGTCTTCAACATCCCACTGCCGGTCAATACCCCCTTCAACCACTTTTCCTGCCTCCATACGATTTCTCCCAACAAACCCCTCTCCTCGCCCACCATACCAAGTACTTCCTCATATATATATATATATATATATATATATATATATATATATATATATATATATATATATATATATATATATATATATATATATATATATATATATATATATATATATATATATATATATATATATATACATACATACATACATACATACATACATACATACATATATATATATATATATATATATTATTATTATTATTAGGTAATCTACCGGACAAGGTAGGTTTTTGGATGAACACAGCTACTAAATGAAACATTTTGTGACTCCTCAAAAAAAAAATCCAGCATCCTACTCTACATCAGGTCCCTCTTCATCTCTGAGTACTTTCTTCCTCCCTTCATCCCGTCCAACATTCCTATCCGGTTCCTTCCCTTTGCTCTTGGGTAATCCGTATAACCTCGGGGGGGCTGGTGCTTGTGGCCTCAAATTCTTAGCGATTTCGGCAGGACACTCGGTCTTCTTTATGAGTGTGTTCGTCGTCCTCATGATGGCGTCCGTCGGGTCACGGGACAGTCTTACGTAAGCTTTGTCTGCGAGAATCTCTCGTATTTTACTATGGTATTCCTCCTTGCCCATGACAACCGTAGCGTTGCCCTTATCCGCAGGTAATACCATGATGTCCGTATTCCTACGCAGAGTTTGGAGTGCTTCTCTTTCCTCCTTGGATGATGTTACGTTTGGCGGCAAGGCCCTTTTTAGGACCATGGTTATTTCATTCCTTACTTCCTCTGCTGCTTCGCTGGGAAGCTTCCGGACCTCCTGTTCAATTCCTCCAATGAAGTCTGAGTAAGGAATGGACCGGCGGGGCAGTGCCAAATTAAGTCCTTTTGAGAAGACTGAAAGGGTGGGTTCGTCCAATACCGCGTCGGTCAAATTGATGACCGTTCTGCTCCGGTCCAGCGGCATTCTGATCGCCTTGGTGCTGCGCAGTCTGGCGAATTTATTCTTCTGTCTCTCCGAATCCTTTCTCAGAAGTAATTCACCATTGGCAGTGGTCACACGGTCGATGTAGTCCCAATCCATTGGAGAGAGTTTATTATCCTGTAGTCCTCACAAGATTTAGCCTTTACCTTTTTCGGAACAGGAACTAAAACTGATCTCACAAAGTCTTCCGGCCAGATTCCTTCCTCATAAATACTACGAATCAGCCAATATAGCCTCTTCCTCCGACATTTTCCTAAACATTTCAATAGTTCCGTGGGAATGTTATCCACCCCCACGGCCATATTTGATTTCATCTCTATTAATGCCCTTTCTATCTCATCGTCTAGTATGCCTGGATCTAAGCTATCTTCCTTCACGTCATATTCTTTTTCAATTTATAACTTTGTTGGTCGAAGTTCTTTACTATACAGTTCTTCTATATACTCCTTCCATCTCTCTTGGATCTTTCCTGTTTCAACAATTACCTGCCCACCTCATCTCTAACTGTTGGTATAGATCTTCCTTCTTACTTCCCGATAAAGATTTAACATCGCTGTAAAGCGCACGGATTTCACCCTTCCTCTGCAGACTTTCTATATCCTCGCCTTCGTGGGATGACGCCCGCGGAAGCCTTGCCTCCCCCGCTGCCAGGCACGACACACGGCCGATTGGGCCGAGCCCCATAGTTGCCAGGACTCAAAATATCTGTATAGTCCATCATATTTTTCTTGGGAATGATAATTGAGGTGGTTTCCCGTTGCCATCCTCAATAGTGTTTTTAACGTGACACCATCACTTACTGGCTGCCCCACTGGGGTCAAACGCCATTGCAGCCGCCTCACTGAGGAACAGACGCTGCGTGGACTACCTTTCGTCTGGCTCCTAAACTTCTACCTATGTGGCATAGACCGGGATTTCCCTGTCTATGAAATATATTTGCATTCGTAATCTGCTGGATTCCGCCTTCCCCACCTCTCCTGTGTTCGTCTTTTATGTGTGTTCCTATCTCTTTTCCTTATATTTGTTACTATATAAATTAGCATAATAATTGTGTATTTATGTATACCTATTTCAAACGGATAATGCACATCCGTTCCGTCATGCTGTCATCGTATTTCATGGCCGTCGTCTATAAAATTTTCCAGCCACTATAAATGGCTGCACCGTCTGGGCGTCACTGGAATATACAGTCCAATAGCCAACGCAAGCAGCGCAATAAAGGATTGAGTAATAGCTCTAGGGTTGGATTTTAGAGTACGCGGAGCACGAGGACCATTTACACTGAGGTAAACCCAAGTTATATATCAAATCTGTGTGTGAAAAGTGAAACTGCAGACATTTTCGAATTTAGGGAATTCACCACAGAGAGATAATATTAAAGAGACTCATTTCTGGAAGTTATGCATGCGCTGAGTATTAAATCTTTAGTATTTTATGTATTATATATATATATATATATATATATATATATATATATATATATATATATATATATTTATATATTTATTTATTTGTGTGTTCATTTGACATTGAACGAGCACATTTTCCTTTAAAATACAAATAAGTACAATTAAGTTAAACATTTAAGTACGCAACTAACACATTTTAGGCCGACGTCTGTGTATTTTTCATTCCATTGGAGATATCAATCGATTCCGACGGCCTCCTTGCAAACAGCTCGCTAATTCCTATTAAATTTGAAATTTTCATCCGTCCTCTTCCTAAATTTGATGAATACTCAATATTTTTGTGAGAATAGTTTTTGAATTTGGGCAGAGGTCCTCAATTTATTTAATTCTTCAATGTAAGTTGAAAACTGTTTGAATTTTTACACGGTTTTTTAGTTTACGAATAAGAGGTATCGTAAAATATTTACAATTACATTATATCGTCGTCTTTAAAAAAAAGGATAAAACAGTTTGAATCGAATTTTTTGAAAAGATTATCTCGGTGGAAGTTGCTGGCAGTATGCATTCGATGCCGTAAATAGCGCATGTAAATCAATAAATTAATCTCGGCAAAATTTAGGTTTCCCTTCGTTATATTTCAAATATTCCTTAAATTTAGGGTTTTATTGTGCTTAGTTGGTTCAATGTTTTGTTATTACTTAGTATAAGTAAATTTTGTTTTTCAGTAATTTCTCTCAATTAATTAATATTGAATTGTTTCTGCTATTTAATTTAGTTAAATCACCTTCTCTTGGATTCCAACCGTAATGGTATTCAGCAACGAATTAAAAGCTCTTTATTTCATTCACTTCAATCCTATTTTAATCAGCATATTTATTGCGATGATAAAGCAGCTCAGACCAGCTCCTTCTTAGGTATTTTGTGGGACTATAGTATGAAAGTATACACTTAAGAAATAGAATTCAGGTATTACAGAATTATTGTAATGGCATCACTATAGTTTCCGCATCAAGAACTGCTCGCATAATATTGTCCTTTTATCGGTAATATTGAGGGCAAATTACCCATTATGGAAGAAAATGACGTAGCAATACCATATCAATAGAGTTTCGCATACATTTTGGGAGAATTCTCCAGAAACGTAAGCATCTGCCACGGATAAACGTTAAGAGTGAAGTAATTATCAAACATTTTCACATCAGAAGATATCACTACTTGGCCTAATTACACACATATAAATCATGCAGTCTTCCTTGCTTCTTCGAAAATGTAAATAAAAATCCTTTGGTAGAAATTTTAATCACCGAAAGCTAGCGCAACTGTGGGAAAGTCATAACATTGTAAAACTGAATGAACACATTTCAGGACTTTGAGTATTGCAATTTCACTCGCAGCATTTCAAAGGGCACACCCCATAACGGATTTCTTTTTTCGCCCAGATGTTCACAGCTTATGACCTGCCAACGCCTTATCCGCGACTTGGGTCTCTTTCTGGATGTGTGTCAAGGCTCTCAAGTGTTTATCTTGTTCCTCAAAATATCGCATGCCATTGTGTTCCATGCCACTTCTTCCCGCTGTTCCGATCATCCCTTCATCCGGGCAAATAATCCAGTGACTAACATCAAAAAACAATGTCTGTGTGTGCGCTGTTACGTTGTGTATAATCCATAAGTTCTTTCAGCCCGTGTTTTTCTTCCTGCTACATTTATCTGTCGGAATTTTTTACAGTTTTCTTCAGCCGGACTTCGGACGGCAATTACGCGCGTTTTTTATTTGTACATGTACAAAATTTGGCAAAAATTATTGCGGTACTAAAATATTTTGATTTATTATATATGATTTCTGTCGAGAATAATAAAGGCGTTTGAAATAAAGATGGATCCAATGAAGGGTAAAGGTTTTCTCTAAAAATTTAGACATGAAAATATGAGTGCAAAATAACAAAACAAAAAGAGAAATAGAATTGAACGGCAGAATTCAAAGAACACAACCTTACGGAGGACAGCTACGGAGTGCAAAAGAAACGAGAAACGATCGGTAATGATTTGGGTTCCTGTGTGGCACACGAGAAGGAGGTAACCGACATGAAATTGTAGAAGAGTGGACAGAAGCTGGAAGCAAAGAAATTCTATGAAAGAAGGACGTTTGGACGGAAGGAAAACAATGATGATCAATTTACATTTCTCAAAATTGCGAGTAGATGGGTCACCAAAGGCATAAAAATATCGGGTGAATAAGTGGTTCGATGACAAGCAGGCTATGTGGCTGGTCTTTAAAAATTGGGTCGAATAATTCTGTTCATGTCGACTCAGCCTCGACCCTTGGTCCGATATTGATCGAGTGTCAAATACGTGCCTAGTGTGATGATGGCTTCATCCGCGAGGCCTCGGAAAAGTTTATTCGACGGCTGAGAATGCAGTAGCATCGAGAACTCAGGTGTTCCCCCGTCCACTCCCCACGGGATTAGCCGGAAAATCCAAGGGTGAGGGAAAACCGCTATCAAGGGTGGCGAGTTGATGAATCGATGCCGTGTGATTTGAAAATGATTGGCCGCGTCGTGGTGTTCCTCGCGGGTGGGGGTGCGGCGGGTGGCAGGGGGTGTGGGCGGTTGCTAATGGAAGGGAGGGAAAGAATACGTCGAAACCCCTTTCGCAGTGTCGATGCGGGTTTCATCGGGAGGGAGGGCGGGGAGGGGGGCTTGGTTTCGAGGGAAGGAAGTTTATTGGAGCCGGGGAGGAGTGTTGGTGAGGGTGTGTGGGAGGGCGTGTGTGTGTGGGGGGGGGAGTCCGGATTGACCAGGGATTCCCAGCAGAGGGAACACCCGACATCTCACGTCCATTTGCCAAATGACGCCCAAATTGGGTTGGATTCCGCGGAGCCGCCGCTGACTAAATTGGGAATGGGGAGGTGAGACAGGGACACACACCCCTGCCGGGAGGAAGTGCCCCCTGACCCCTTCCTCTTCATCTCCGCCCCCGGGGACGCCAGTCCCCTTCCCTCCATCCCCCTGCCTCACGTCCCCGCCCCCTCTGCCAGTCCTCTTGAATGATTAAGGAGGATTCGCCGTCGGAAGCTCGCGTGCCCTCGCGTCGAATCCGCGCGTAATCCGCCCGACGTCGATGTTGAGAGGATTCTCTAGTGTTTCGAATGCTTTCACTTAGTCCCGGAGTCTAATTTTTTAGTCGGGAGCTGTTAGGGGCCACGGGGGATTTAGTAGTGTAATGTGGGGGCATTGTCCGGGACGAAAAGGTTTTTTTCTCGTTCTAGTGCAAACCTCAATCGCTGAAGGTAATGCAAAAAGAGAAATAGCGTAGCCGCTAGATAAAAATCAGTTACTGTGGACTAGATTTGGATAGATATTTAATTACACTGCATGCCACCGCTAGGGTTTATGGCAGGGAGTGAATACAAAACACACTTAATTTGATTAGAATATTACCTCTTCTGCGGTCGAACAATGTTATTATGATCCCTCATTTCGTTCGTGGAAAAAATGACAACTTGAATCCATCTGCTCAATACTTAATCTCTCTAATTTTATTTGCATAATCTAACTTACTATTGTGCGATGGGGAAGTAATGCATTCTCAACATCACTGCTAAAGAGACTCCATTCCAATTTGTCCAAGAGCTTCAATCTAAAATTTTACCTTCGCTCTATTGAGTGATTCCCAGCCTAGCTCCTCAAATACTATATTTTGGATACGTTACTCAGTTTATAGTAACAACGTTTTACAAATCTAGCTCCTCTATGCTGCACGCAATCCAATTCGGCAATAAATCCAACTTCGTGAGGATCCCATAATATACTAGAGGCATGTTCTAAATAAGGCCTAATCAGCGAAAGATGACATTCCTCTTTGACCTTTTCTTCGCGTTTACCCATTACTGCTTTAATAAATCCTAATTTTTTTAGTCAGTTTGTCCACATGTTCCCCGTGCCCAGGAGATGTCGTGAGTGATGGTATCACCTAATGACTGAAGCTAATGATTTTCCATTTATTCGCCAATGTGAACTTGGGGCATCATGTGTGACTGCCGACCGTCATTAAAAACAATATAAAGTTTCGACCGGCGTGAACGTTCTTTCCCGTAGAAAGAGCTTACTTCTCTCTTCTCACGGGCGCCTTTACGAAATATTTCACCGACTACTATTTCATATGAAGGAGAGGCTAGTATTTTTTTCTTTTCCAATGTGTCAATTAGATTTCTTTTACTTTCATCGAGGAAAAAAAAATTACAGTGCTCAACCAAAAGCGTGTGACGAATGCCTACAAGTAAATTGGAATTTAGGATACATATGTAGGTGTTGTCGAGAGATATTTCAGGATATACTGTGTTATTGAGTGGAATGGTGAATGGGGAATGGCTGAGCACGGAATGCGGACGTTGAGAATAGTTAATAGTGATCACAATCAATTTCATTATAGTTTATACATTTCTGTTCAGCAATCCACACTCCGTTCAGTAATCACTGGCATACATTGTTCCAGCCCACCAGTATGACAAAGGTACTAGAAGGGCCGGTTAGATACTACAAAAATACATCACAAAAATATGACGGAAACTCAGAATTTAGAAAACCACTTTAAATTTGTTTAAGGAGCTCAAGTTAGTTAGATCAGAGAGGAAGGGATTTCCTTGCTTATGGACTAAAGCACTTCTGATTGAGGTTGAATCGAGTTTTGGATAATGTAAAGACTGCGGGTCGATGTGGGAAGGTGCACTTGAATAGCCAACCAGTTCTCAAACATTTCAAAGTGATAGTTTGTAATCCCCTCGCATAGTACGAGGGTCATCCGGAAAGTAGTACCCGTTCGTGCCGCATGAAGTGCTGACGACGCGAGTAGCCGCTGGACGAGGTCAGATAGCTTCAGTGGCTTGTCTGCCTTCTCTGAGCCAAGTTGCGTGACGCTAGCATTGCCTATGTTGTTCCTGTGATTGTTTACAATGTTGAAAAAAATTGAGAACGCCGCCAGTTGTGAAGTGAGGGCAGTGATTAAATTCCTCAATGCAAGAAACGTTCGCCCATGTGATATTCATCGCCAATTAAAGGAGGTGTATGGAGACAATGTAATGGACGAGTCGTCTGTTCGGCGGTGGTGTCGCAACTTCAACATGGGGAGGGGGAACACACACGACGATGAGCGTTCGGGGAGACCGTCTGTCATTACAGACCAACTGGTGAGCTCAGTTGACGAATTCGTGAGGAACGATCGGCGCGTCACAATTGATGACATCTGTGAGCATTTTCCCAATGTTTCTCGAACAATTGTTCATGAAATTGTTAAACACCATCTGCATTATGCAAAAATTTGTGCAAGATGGGTCCCTCGCGTATCTCAATGAGCTGGCGGCGAAGGACTATGCAGCAGGAATACAGAAACTTGTCACACGTTATGACAAATGCCTTAATTTGCTTGGAGATTATGTTGAGAAGTAGTTTAAAGTATCCTCTTTCAAATAAAATTTTTTATGTTTGTTAATATTTACTTTTGTGTCTTTATTTCACGAACGGGTACTACTTTCCGGATGACCCTCGTATATTATTCACTCTCCCTCGCTTACTGAAGTTGATTTCTGCAAATGTTTCCGCCTTGATTGCATTTTAATTTTTTTTAAAGTTAAAGGAGATAAAAAAGCACTACAAGCAATCAAATGTGCACTTTCGATTGCTGGGTGAAGTGCATGACATTTTCGAGTCGTTGTCTTCAATTTAAGGCCTGAAAGACAGCACCTAGTGATTGCCTTAACGTATCGTTCCAATTATTCATAAGTCCCCGAGTGCCCAAGCCACTTATCGATGGTTAAAAATGCATAGCCGGATCGATTAGTAAAAATTGAGTGCCGAGTTTTTAAGAAGTGAAGGGGGGTTAATGCACGCGTGGTGCTCACAGAGAGAGCATCACCGCAATCCAATGGCTCATACCTGTACATGGGCTTCCCAGCAGACTCCCGGAACCACAGCACCATGTAGACCCTGTCGGCGGGAGTCACCGGTTCGATGTCGCAGGGCAGCGCCACGCTGCGACCCACGACGGCTTCCACGCTGATCGTGCTCACTGTGAAACGAGAAGACAATACGGGTGAGATAGGTAACCGCGGGAAAGATATCGACATAAATACCCCTCGATCTACCAAAAAGGTGTGTGGCAGGGGATATCAAGACAAGGATAGTAATACTCCGCATTCTTAAAACCACTCGGCGTAAAAATCAACGATGCTTTTATTGCTCATGCCTAAAAATGTACAAGAATATCGGAGTCATAAACGATACGCCTTCGTATTGCTTTGCGGATTTATGAAATTCCCTTCAGCGCATTCTGAACCGTTGAATGGCTTGGCGTCATGTTTCATTCGATCGTAAGTGAGCGGAGAAATTTATTCATTAGTTGTTTTAGAATTTGATCGACATTAAGGGACCGACGTGATATCTGCTCGTGCTATATCGATACGTAAAAAGTTAAATGTCTCGGAATATTGCTGGTGCGCCATGATGTTTTACTCGTTTTGAAAGAAATATTGCAATTGTAAAATACCCATCGCGTTTTTTCTTGTTCGAGTTGTTGGCTATCTGAATTGTTTCGTAATCTACAAACCTAACGGACATGGTTACGTTACCGTCTCTTTCTTTAATTCCCGGCTAATATCCTTTCCATGGAACCCGAAGCGTTTTCCCAGCGCACGCCTTCGAAGTGTCCAACTCCCCCACTCTGACCTTCATCGTTCAACAACACGCGCTGGACGATCCGAGATAAAGGTTGAAGTAGATGTTACATGAAAATGAGGATTTTCATTCGAGTGTGATCACTAGCGAGGGAACTAGACTCATTTTGATCCTAGAGACCATACAGCTACGATCTCCGTGGAAATATCTGACACAACCAGTTTCAAAATAAACAAACGTTCCTGGGAAATTATGATCACATTATCTTTCAGTATTCTGGGAGTAGGCACTTCATATGATTTTATATGAATGAAGCTATTCTATTTGTTTAAGGAATATCACCCCTCTCTCTATGTGCATGTGTGGTGTGTCGATATGGATACAGTCATAGAAAGGAGTTACCCTCATCCTTCGTAGGATGCAGGCGGCATTATACCGGGACGGTTTATACTTAAACGAAGGGCTTTAGTGTTAACCCCTCTCCGTTCAAAGTATTCCCCCAAAAGTTGAGAGCACTCCCTTGAGTTAATTTTTTTCCCAGCTCTTCTATTTTTAGATAACTTGTTAAATTTCTCTAAATATTAACATGTTACTGATTATCGTAGTCCACTCTTCACTTTATCACGCAACGTTTGTAAAGTCTGCATGTACGTGTCCCGTTTCCCCTCCTTCCCGATATTCCCGCCCATAATGTGCTACGCAATCAAAACGTTCGTTTGAACTCCTTTCCATGTGACATCATGCACACAGTCTACATCCAATGCGTAAGGCGACAGCTGAAAGTTCACGTAACCATCAGAGGTACCTCAGGTTAAAGTTAAAAGTGAAATAATGGCACATTGGCGTACCCACCATTGGAACTTGAACGTGTTAGCGTCGTTGTCTCATTTTTAAGCACACTGTATTTTCACATAACTTGTTATTGGCATTTGTTAGAAAAGAAGCTTTGGAGCAACCTGCCTACGTTAAAATGTGTTTGAAATTGAGTCAAAGTGACGTAGAAACATCTAAATAGATTCAATCAGTGCATGTTAATTAGGAAATGAGTCGTAAGGACGTTTTTGAGTTATGAGCAGGATTTAATTATGCTAAAGAAAGCCATGAAGTTCCGACATTTCTATATTTAACTATAGGAAGTAAAGAAAGGATTTCAAAGAGACTAAAGGTGTTCTAAATCATTATCATTTTCCTCCTAGGCTCATTTAGAATCTCACTTAAGCGCAACCTAAATCAGTTCTAAATTTAAACGAAGTGTTAGAACAGACAGAATGCCTGGGCTCGTTTTCTTCCGAACACACTCTGGACTAACGTTCACAAACATTTCCGAGTGGATCCTTGGCATGAAATCAGAAGAGTCTCCAACTATCAATCGAAACTAAATCTCAAGCATTCAACCCGTTGATAAAAGGCGAAACCTTTGGAATGGATCACCACTTACAATGCGCCAGGATTCGGAATGGAAGGGAAGTCCAAAAAGTCCAAAACAAATAGGTGCGCATGCAGAAAAGTCGGATGGAGGCAGTTCTTCTGTGATTTGAAGGGATGAAGGCCCTGAAGGAGTTTAAAGGCCAGCGTGCCAAACATTGAACTCCATAACCTGCATCGACGAATCGTTTAGCATCCAAGATTCTTCGATTTTGACCCGAATACCGGGAGCAAGGTCTTTCTCGCATGAAAACGCACAGGTGCACAAAAGAAGGACTGTACGCGATCTCTTAAAAAAAAATAATAATGCGGAGATCGATTCCTCCTTCCCCCTTCCCCCCCTTCCCCTGTATCCGCCCGCCGAGTTTCTTAAAATTACCCAAAACTGTAATTGACGATCGGAAGAAAACCCTTCCGCACGATTTCCCAGATTACTTCAACCGTTATTTTGGAAGAAATCCCAGAAATTGAGTTTCAGGAATGCTTAAAAAGGGGATAGATTGCTTCCATCAATATATTGCCTTATACGAATTCTATTTTGGATAAAAGGTCATTATTTATTGTAGAAAACCTACCGGTTAAGGTAGGAGTGGATGGACACAAAATACCAAATAATTCTCCTGTCTCTCCTAACAAAACAACACAATGACTATGTTTCCGCACCGTAAATAACTACGCTCCATATCAAAGTTTTAACGAGCCTTTTCTTAATATCCTTACTTAACGTCCCTGTCATCAACTACCTTCCCCTTTTGAAAGACTCTTTGCCTTATGCAATTCTTCTCCTAACATTCATACAACTTTGACTATTTTGGTCCAAAATACTACCGAGAAACGCAAACTGTTCCATCTGTTTCTAGTTTGTATATATATATATATATATATATATATATATATATATATATATATATATATATATATATATATATATATATATATATATATATATATATAAACAATTTTTATTGCTCTGGGAGCAAAGTCCCTTGGAGCAGTTTAGGCCCTCCTATTTTAACGTTTAAGTTATAATTTCCTTTTCTGAAAATTGCACCGAATTTTTCTATTTACATTTAAAATCACCCATGTTTATCGTACTGCATTTAAAATTCACTCATCACTGCTCACAGTCCCTTGGCTGACCGGCAAAGCTTAGTAATCAGCTAAAATAACTAATTCTATGGATTCCCCGCCCACTTTCATTCCTACCTCCAGTTCTTCCCATTCCTCTTCAAATCATTTCTTCCATATATACGTTGAACAGCACCAGAGACAATGGCAACCCTGCCTTACACCTCTTCCTAACACTGCCCATCCAGACTCCCCGTTCCCCACTCTCACCTGAGCAGTCTGAGACATGTACAGGTTGCGGATAAGCCTCCTTTCCCCACATTCTTTTCTTATTTTCCACGAAATACTCATTAGTTTTATTGAAATTCACTCTATCAAAGTCTACGAAAAAGGAAAAACCGTCCTAATTGTATTCTATATTCTTCTCGATTAATAATCTCATTACTGCAATGTCATCACGCGCACCTCTCCCCTTCCTGAACCCAAACTGATCATCCCCTGAGTAATCATTTGTTCTACTCTCTATCCTTTAGTAGATGATCCTTAGAACCACTTTAGCTGCGTGGGATATCAAACTAATTGTTCTGTAGTCCTCACATGACGTAGCCTTTACCTTTTTTGGAAGAGGAACTAGCACTGATCTGACAAGATTTTCCTGCTTAATTCCTCTCTCATAAAATGCTACAAATTAGTCCATAAAGACTTCCTCCCAAATTTTCCTCAACTTTTAACTAGTGCTACAGAAATTCTGGCCACTCCCACGGCCATTTTTGATTTCATTTCCCTTAATGCGTTTTATATCTCGCTGAGGAGTAAATTTGGACCTAAGCTATCCTAATCTGCGTCATATTCTCTTTCTATGTCTAAGCTTTCTGGCCAAAGTTCTTAACCACACAGTTCTTCTACATTTTCTTTTATCTTTCTTGGATCTTTTCTGCTTTAATTAGTATTTTTCCCGACTTAGCCCTAATTTTTAACAGAAATTTTCGCTCCTTGCTTCCCGATAGTGTTTCAATCTTTTTTTATAGCGCACAAATTTCACTCTTCCACTGCAATTTTTATGAGACCATATTAACTAAAATATTTACGTCTTGCATTAAGTTTATATCGAATGATGTCTTCCATTAGGCAGGCTGAGTATGGTCAGATTCTGGTATGCTTTGGCGATAGCAGCACTTTTGGTTATTTGGGAGTTTTATGAAAACTTTGGCTTGCAATTTTCCATGTCCATCTATTGCATTTTAGGATATGCATGGAAATATTAGTTTACCCTATAAATTAGCTCAGAAATTCAAATTACGCAGAATGTTCTTCGTATTTAAAAAGTTTTTATAGAAATGCACCTATGTCATCTTTTCCCGGTGTATCTTTTGGGATAGAAAAAAATATTTTAATTACCGCGGGGGATGGAAAAATATCGACCATCTACAGAATTAATTCATATGAATTTGGTTTAGTTATACTTAAAAGAATCAAACGAGCTAAACTTAAGCAGTGTGGTTTTCATTTGCTCGGTCGTGTTTCGTTTCGTTTCAAAATACCCCGTCAGCGATAAAAGTTCAACACACGCCTCAGTTTGCTAATATTAAGGCGAAGCGTAATTATTTCCTTCTCACTCAAATTTTCTTTCCATCGCGCTTTCTCCGATCCCCCTCACCCAGGTCCTTTGTGACTTGAATTTCTTCCGGAAAGAGTGCTAGCTGATGAATCGCTCGGAGAAACGAGACTGGATTTAATATCATGCAAATGTTTCCTTAATGTCGGGCGACGACGAGTTATCTCCGCGGCTTTGGATAATTCGTTTCGTTTGCAATTTTCCACGTTCACCTTCTTTCGCATAGTTCATACCTTTTTTTTTAATTACTTGGGAACATTAAAAGGAATTTGTTATTTTTGCAATTTCATTTTTTTTTTCCTTACCTCTCCCCACCACCCACGGCCCTTAATCATTTTGGGCTGAATGAAAATTTCGGTGATGAAGAGAGGAGTGGAAGTCTCCTCCTTTCGGGCGGCAAGGAATTTCCTCCCCCCTCCATCTCCCTTCCGTTCCCACCCACCCCCCTTTACCTCCCGCGGTTTAGCCAACCGCGCGGGTTTCCGCCAACACGGGGGGAACGCAATGCTTCCAAAATTAAAGCTTGCTGCCGCAGCCAAGCCGAACGCGTTTGTAATTAGAACTTTTAGCAAAAGCAAGCGACGCACTAGACTTGATTAAACATTTCCTTGCTCCTCATTGGATTTTAGCGCAGACTTTAAATGCACGGTATTCCGCTCACGGGAGAGGAGCCGAGCTAATTACAAAGAGCACACGTGACTGACAATACCCCGCGACGTTTCCTCAATACTCCCGTCCGTTTTCTTTCCCCTCCTGCCCCACAGAGTGGACTAAATGATTCTGGCAAGTGCTTATTTTTTATATTTCGGTGGGATCGTGATGGGCATATCTGACAATACCCGTTCATGTTTCATTGGAGACCAATGTTGGGACTTCATTAGGTTGGGCGCGCCATTGGGTTTTGCTGTCGACGGAATTCGATTCGTGATTGTTCTATATTTTAATGCCTCCGTCCATCGATCGAAGATGCTTGATTTCCAAATTTGTTTTGAGAGTAAAGAGTAGACTTTATGATCCGTCGACTAATTCACCAATGTCATTTAAAGTGCAATTTTAGGTGAATTACTTGCAACGACTTCATTGGGTGACAGTCGCTCAGTTACTATGGTAATTGAAAAAAGCCAGGGTTGTTTTGATTTGTATGTAAGTTTGCACTAAACGTTTCGAAAATAAAATATAATTAAAAAAATTTTTTTTTAATTTTATACTTTTGTTTTCAGATTAGAAGATTTGTCATTAGCAATTTTTTCACACTAATAATTTTGTCGTAATTAGTTTATGCGACTATTACATAGCTCACACACACTTTTTAATGCTTTTGGTATTATTTTTTTAAATAGTTGCAATCCGCATTCAGGGATATCCCTCTAACCATCTTCCCGAGAATCAGCCACTACTGCTCCGCAATCCAGATCTTGAAACAGGGAACTCTAGGAAGGAGATATTATTTTGACAAAATATTAGTCCAACAATAAGCGAGTGATCATTTTCACTGCTGGTCTTTCCTAAGCAACACCAAAAGGGCTACTACGGAGACGGCGGAGCTAAGATAAAATGTCTCATTCCCAATGAAATGAGTTAACATGCGTCATTGGAAAAATATTTCGTGAAAGAGGGACGGCATGTAAAGAGTGCTTGCTGCAACGACGACCTTGTAGTAATACATAATAGATGACCCACTGGCACGAAAATGTTCCAACGGATTCAGAAATCCGACTTCATTTTTCACTAATTTTTGCTTCCGAGTTTGCGTCTTAGCGTTGCTTTAGAAGTCCTTGTGGGTCAAGAGTCATTTATTTATCTATATATTTACCCTGCAAATCACCGCTAGGGTGTGTGGGAGGGGGTGAATACACACCAGACTAATATTTATCCGGGCCTGATCCTACCGCGGTTGAACGACGTTATCCTGATCCCCTATCGTTCGTGAAACAATGACATCTTAAATCTTTTCTACTCTTAATCTCTCTAATTTTACTGATTTGATCTCTCCTATTGTAGTACGGTGGAGGCAATATTCAACATCATCGCCAAGGAGACATCCTTCCAATTAATGCGAGAGATTTAATCTGCAATTTAACCTTGGCCCCATTAAGTGATTCCCAGCCTCTAATATTTTGGATACGCTACTAAGTTTATCATAACAACGTTTTATAAATCTAGCTCATCTACGCTACACGTGATCCGATTCGGCAATCAATCAAACTTCGTGAGGATCCCATTTATACTCGTACTAGCAGCATATTCTATTAATGACGTCCAACCAGAGAAATCTAAAATTTCTATTAGACCTTTTAATCACATTTACATCAAATTATTCTCGTAATAAATCCTATTTTTTGTAAGCTTGTCCAAATATTCCCTTAGTATGTGTTTCATCCAGGAGTAAGGGTAACGCCCAAGCATTTAATTGAATCTACACATTTCATTTCAGTGCTCAATCATAATTGAGGCCCGTAGGCTTATTTCTTTTAGTCTGGGCCTGCAAATTAAATGGTGAGATAATGGAATAGTATCCAAACAAAGTGTCCAATGAATGTGTGTTCTTTTGAGACTATTAAGTGAGGTCTGTGTAACGTATTTCTATGAGAGGTACCCGCCCCTTCAACGGTGCTGTTGGTGCTGATGCCATTGGTTACCAGCTGCCGAGGAGCTCATGTGGTTAAAGCCATCAGCAAAGGTATTAACTTTGCCCCATATAAAGCGGGAGGGTAATTAGGATAATTTTCGTTAATTGGTGGAGTGAACCAAAACTATGAACGAAGAAGACTAGGAATATTCACGTTTAGCTTACTGGTACAGTGGCCCTCTCTGGCAGTAGAAAACAGAAATTATGTCACATGGGTAAATATTCATACATTGTTACGGAGGTGATAATTTTAAAGTAGTCAGACTAAAGACTTTTCCTGTGTAGTGTAAGACGTTCCTCAATGATTTTTTTACATTGATATCCACGTACAGGGTTCGTCCGGAAAATAAGTGTACTGATTTTTTCCCGCCGCTCCAGGCGCGCCCAGCACCGCTCTGATCGCTCTGAACGGGCTGCGATTGGAGGGGGGTATGTTGGCAAGCGACGCTGAAAAAGGCAGTCGGCTCTGAGCTGTGGTGTAGTGAGGAGCTCTGTTAACGCGAACCTCCACGCTCGACCCACGTCACGGAACGCGATGCCGAAGTTTTTGGAGCAGCGTTATTCCATCAAATTTGCGGTAAAGCTTGGGAAATCGTCTACCAAAACTGTCGGTATGATTAACCAGACTTACGGGGAGTCAGCCATGTCCAGAAACATGATCTTTCGGTGGCACAAGATGTTCGTGGAGGGCAGAGAAGAGGTCGACGACGAACCATGGCCTGGACGCCCATCAACGACACTCACCGACGAAAATGTGCGAAAAGTTCGCGATGTACTGAACTCTGATCGTCGTCTTAGTGTTCGGATGATAGCAGAGCAGTGTAATGTGCCAAAAACAATAGTGCACGAGATTAAAAACATCTGGCGAGCGATCAAAAACATCTGGCGGCTGCATCACGACAATGCGCCGTCTCACACCGCGCTTGTCGTGTCGGACTTCTTGGCCAAGCACGGCGTGGCAACGCTGCCGCACCCACCCTACAGCCCGGACTTGGCACCACCGGACTTCTTTCTGTTCCCGAAGATAAAGAGGAGTTTGAAAGGAACGCGATACGGGACTTTGGACGCCGTCAAAGAGGCCGTGACGACGTGTCTTCGAGAGGTTCCCGATGATGCCTTCGCGGGAGCGTTCCAGGAATGGGAACGCCGCTGGAACAAGTGTATCGACTCACAAGGGTCCTATTTTGAGGAATATTAGCTTAAGGTATGTAAAAGTGTAATACATTTTTTTTTCCTGAGCTCAGTACACTTATTTTCCGTACGAACCCTGTAATTTCAAGATAAAAGGAAAGGTTTTCGTACAAATATGGAATAATAAAAATGGATACACTGTAAAATTAAAATCTTATCTGTATTTGAGAGAGGTCGACTCAAATAACAAAATTCATAACTAACCATTTTTTAAATTGTTTAACTCTTTGGATTGACTATTGGATGACAAGGTAATGGATGTATTGGATGACAAGGTAATGGATGTATTGAACGGCGTCCTGTACCACTTCGGTGAATTTAAATTTATGAAAAACATTTTACAAGAAAATCAAGTAGATTCTGTTTATTTTTAATAAATTACATATCTATTATATATTTAAAATTTATTGTTTTAAATGACAGCAATAATACCATTTAAAATCATTCCACGATTTGTTCGCAAACCGACGTTTTCCAGGGCTGACGCAATTTCCGTACTTCCATGAACATCTAACTGAAGAGTCATGTGAGCCCAGGTCAACAAATATTTGGTTAAAAATATCCTACAATAATTTGACAATCTTCATTGCCGTCTTTGCCTATCACACACCTATGGATATTAATTCTTAAACTATGTGCCTACGAGGTTGTTCGCATTTCCAGGCTGTGCCATGCAGGTGCTTGACACGTGCACATGTCATAAGTACCGTTGAATCGAACACTAATGCTATTAGTGGTCTCAGTTAAAACGTAAGAGAGTAGTCACCTGGTTTATTGTCATAATACGAGTGCAGTGTGGTAATTTAATGGAATTTCAGGTCTATCCTATATATTCTTTGATATTGAATACTTTACATGCGTGTTCAGGTGATATGTCTTCATCGGTTATTTTCAATAAATGCCTGCAAGTGTTTAGAATGTGTTAGCTCCATAACTTACGCCTGTCATTCAAAACAGATCAATATATATGTATATATATATATATATATGTAATTATATATATATGTATAATGGGCTGACACAATATAACACAAATAGAATCGAATAGCAACATTTAAACGAACACACACGGTAAATTGTTCGAGCTTTCGTCCCTCTCAGAGGCCTTCTTCAGAGTCTCACTTGAAGAAGGCCTCTGAGAGGGCCGAAAGCTCGAACAATTTACCGTGTGAGTGTTCGTTTAAATGTTGCTAATCGATTCTATTTGTGTTATATTGTGTCAGCCTATTATTGTGCCGCTCGTGTGCGTTTTTCCGTACAATCGAAAAAAAAAAAATAAATAAATAAATAAATAAATAAATAAATAAATATATATATATATATATATATATATATATATATATATATATATATATATATATATATATATATATATATATTGGAATTCCGAGATTCGCAAATAACCCATGAGAGTCTTTCACACGTATAATTGATAATGAACAAGTGATCGCTAATTACTGACCGATGCAATCAGTTTTCTGTTTATTCTAAATTCTTGAGGATACATCAGTCGTGGGTAGGTGGACCATTATTCCCCTCGATTGTATTAATTTTACAAGAATTTTATGAGCGACTAGATCGATAAACATAACTGAATTACTTCATTTGAGAATTTACGCAAATGAATTAATACAATGAGTTATCCCTAAAATAAAAAAAAAATTTTGGATGAAAGTCTTATTTCATTGTTGTCAAGCAACGAGCTGATATAAGAATTTTAACATCATAGGATATAAATATAACACATTTACATAGATACATTATTTGAATGGAAATATGAAATAATTTTTACGAACATTTTCGATTTAATAATGGTTGCCTATTGAGACCATTGTGATTATTTCTTCTATTTATAAATAAATTACATAATAAGATAATTTAAAAATGACTTTATTATTCGTTGGTGTCCGTTGACCTGTAGAAAACCGGGGATAACATTGCCAATCATCAAGGCTATTTAAAAGCTTAGAGTAAGGATCTCTTCAAGCAACATTGCTACGGGGGCGCCGTGACAACTTTGGGAAAACACGCCGCATTTCATTTCTGGGAAAAGGCATCCACTTAGCCCTTCCATCTATAAACATCTATATGAGGGAAACAGACGCAGGCAGTGGAAAATTTAGTAATAAGGGAATGGCTAGTAAAATGTTGAGAGAACATACCTCAATATCGGACCTATAATGGGAAATACAAAATTCTAAATACAAGCGAATCTTCAGTAAATGATCCCTTCATCATGAAATGAATTTTGGAGAAATACGCGAGTGAAAATTGTAAGAGAGTGAGTGTTCAGTTCTCGTTGAAATTTATCGTAAGCATGCCTCAAGCGTTTGGGACCCGAGAGGATAGGATTTAATTTGGGAAATAAATTAAATGTGAGCATCCCGTTCCGTTAAAATTGCATATTGAACGAATAGAATTCGAAAGAAAAATATACTCGCAATCGTTGAAAAAACCTAGCATTGGAGTGGATAGTGACTCAAAGAAAACAATTAAATTGAATAAATACACATGATGTGAGTTTAATGCCACCACAGCGAAAAAAGTAATTCCCAAATCTAATTTAAAGGCGAGACTACAGCTATTCAAGTGCAGTAAATCGTGATAAGAGAAGCGCTTTTTTTCCCGATTTACTGAGGATCATTAAATTTAAAAAAATGTGATTTCATTAATAAAGATGCCAGGAAGTGGAAATAATACTCAAATCTCTGGTGGGATCAATAGTAAAACTATAGGATCATCCAACGAGTAATAGCCGATAACACCCTCACATGTGCATTCCCGGCGGTTTGTAGGGAAGTTTGTAGTTGGACAGGTAAGTGTGAGTCATCACTTTGGTGATACAAAATTTCAAACGCAAAAGGGTGCTTATCCAAGAACTTACGCGTAACGTGCTCTCTTTGCCATGCTATTATTTTATTTTATTTATTTACTTGCCCTGCAAGCCACCATTAGGGTGTCGGCAGGCATACGCAAAAGGCTATTTTTTTACCCGAAAAGGACCCATACCGCGGTCGGACAAAGTTATCCTAATCCCCTAACGTTCGCGGAAAAAATGGCATCTTAAATCTATCTGTTCTACACTTAATCTATCAAATCCGGCGTTGAACCTTCTCAGGTGTAGGAAAATAAATGAAAATGGGAAATAAAGCGCACGATGATCGCCATTCAATTCCGTCGTCCTATTTCGAAATGAGTCAGGAAGTGCTTGTGTGAGAGTGGGGAGGAGAGGGTGGGGGGGGGGGGTGTGGGGGAGGGTGCGGCGGCGGCACGGACTGCGCCGGAAGGGAGGCGGGATAAGGGAGATATGGGGAAAGTTTGAGAGACTGTTCGGAAGGGAATCCCTGAGGGTGTCTAATGATTGAGAGGCTTAAAAATCAGCCAAGCAAATGAGATAGGAATAGGTTTCCGAGGGGGTCGAGTGCGGGAGGAAAGGACGCTGGTGAGAGATCATCGGATTTCAAACGGACGGGGACAAGGGTCTCTGCGGGGAGGGGGGTCGGGGGTATAGGTGTCGGGATTGGCTCGAGGAAGGGTATTCACTACCATTGGGATACGAGTGCGGCGAGAGGGGGGGGCGGCAGGTGGGGATGCAGTGTGGGCAAAGCGCGAATCCCTTGGAAATTGACTGGAAGGAGAATTTTTGGAAAGGATTGGGTGGAGGGAACGAAAGAGCAATTCAAAACTTTTAAATCGCTCTCGGATGGAAGCGATAGAAATGATAAAGTACTTAGATGATTGGTGGATCTTATCTTAAAAGAACCCTCCCTCTCATATCCTTCGTCAAATAAGTTTATGGGTCGATGTCTTCCGTTGAGAGCGAGCCGCTTGGCCTATTAGTTGAATGGGCGATGGGGAATCCAGCGGCCCGTGGCGGGAAACGTTCTGGTGTGGAATCCATGGCCTTCTCCAACTACTTCCTTCGATTTTGTCTCGCCGTGGTGAATGTAATTACACCATTTGATATTCATGCTCTTGGTTGAAGAAACAATAAATTTAAATGATAATAAACCGGGGTGTTCAGAATGGACTCCCTAGTTTTAAAAAATTATTAAAGAGCATGCAGGTAAATTAGCGGAATAAGAGTAGTAATGCTAGCTGAAAAAAACAACGCCATTTTTATTAACAACCATACAATGGTCTGGTCTGCATTGAGCCTTTGTCATAGAAACGTTCTTTAAGAACAATAGCAGTGTGATAGCGACGCAGAGGGCGCTGTGGTCTAGCAATGAAGCGCATTTTTACTCTGCCAGCTCAGTAAATAGGCACAATTTTCGTTACTGGGCGACTGACGACGCAGGTGAACTTCACCCAAGACTTCTTGTTGGCCTTAAGAGACAGTTTGATGCACTGTGTCCTCCATAGGCATTATTGGGACCTTACTTTTTTGAATCTCGAGGTTCAACTGTTACTGTGAACTCTGTGCGCTACTCTGAGATGCTGGAGAACTTTTTCACTCTCCAAAATGGAAGAGTTTGGTGAGGAATATAATCCAGAGCCCTTTTGGCTTCAACAGGATGGTGCCACGGCTCATACCGCCCGTCGTTCACGCCAAATCCCGTAAGAACGATTTCCCGGCCGCCTGATCTCCTTACGAGGGGATGTTCCATGGGCCCCTCGCTCGCTCCCCGGATTCGAGCCCATGTGGTTTTTTTCTTTGGGTATATCTCAAAGCTGAGGCTCACAAAGTTCGACCAAGGACCTTGGAAGCTCTTAAGAAAGCCAAATGTCAACATGTACATCGCTCAACAAGGTTGTCACCTGGATCAAATAATTTTAAAAACCTAATGAAAAAATGGCATTAAATGTAGTTTTCAGAACTAAAAATTTTTATTAATTATCTTGGTTGATTTTTTTACAATTTATCCGTCAAATCAGAGAGTTAATTCTGTTTCAGCCCGTGCTATCTTGAGAAATGATAATTACTATATATATCAGCCATTTTTCAAATAAAGCGCTCCACTTATACAACGCACTCTAGCAAGGTGAACATATGAGCAGCACCGACTCCCGGGTAATATCCCTCCATAAACAGGTTTTCTTCCGCGCGGTCGCACAAACTCTTTCTCTCTTCATCAATGCCTTCAATCCTCATTTCTTCATTTATAATCGCAGTACTTTTATTTCTAGCTAACAGTTATGGATGGACCTAGGTTTGGTAGCATGCGGAATTTAATAGAAAAAGATTTAGCAGGCAATTGTAAGTAAACTTATTTCAGAGAATTTTCTAAAAGGTTTGTGTAAAAAGTATCGGTAGTACTTTTCTCTTGGCGTGCATTGCGCGAAGTGCTGAACTCATTAGACCATCTGTTAAGTGTGTCCATGATTGCATATCGTATATTGGCATTGACGAGACAGTGACAGCGCACACACCATAATCATTGAAAATTCGGCGATGCGATGAAAGATGTGCGCTAAACTCGTCCTCCCGAAGGTCTTTGGACGGACGACCAAGAAAAGTAGAGTCGAGAGTGTCTGCTCGCGAAGACCTTCCGCCAGGGCATCGCGACGATTCCCCAACCCCATTACATTCCCAACTTGGCACCTGCAGACTAATTTATATTCTCTCTTAGAGAAATTCTCCTTCAAGGGACACCACCTATTGGATCCGTCGCCATCAAAGAAACTCGCACGCGTACCCTCAAGAATCCGGAATCCCCGCCCACCAGGGAGCCTTCGCGCGGTGGAAAATCCGCAAGGGCAAAAGTTGTGTCCCTGCTCAAGGGTTTCACTTTGAAGAATTTGGAGGCGCTGCAGCAATATCTGAAATAAATCTATTCTCCCAAAAATTTTCCCGATACATTTTATACAAACCCTAAAGGATAACCTCATTTAATTTTTCCATAAGCATTTATTTCATCTTTTGATGTGATCAAGCGAAGTTTTATTGATGATATGGATAGAGGATAAGTTAAAATATATACTTATTTGATGCGATTCTTGGTTAAAAATGTTCAATGAAATAATGGCACATACATTCGAACATGAATGCTACATCATGTGAAGTAATTGTAACTAACTTATTTAGGGGAATACACCATTTGGCAGTGGGGACATTATTATGAGATTTACATTAAGTGTGTAGAGTCTCTTGGGAGCCTATTAAATGATTTGGTAACAACGCCTTCTCTCTTTTATGATTGAACTCATAATTACAAAGTTTAACTCTACCTGCATGATGGTTTAGGTGGATTTTGCGCGGATGCAACCTGCAGAATGTTGTAGGCGTTCGCGAATTGTAGTAGGCTCAAGTGGCCATTCTGTGAGTGAGCAGTGGACTCTTGTCTGAATTTGCTTTTTTGAAGCACGAGTTTACGTAAACTCATTTATGCCTTCACATGACTATACATACATACATGAACCTCGCTCTTTCTTATTTGGGTTTCAGTTTATAATATGTCAAACGATACGGGAGCCACGGATGGGCTCATACCAGGTGTTTATTTAATTTGCTGAAGCAGCGTACACGAACGGCTTTTTCTCTCATTTTTTTTCATGCAAGTATTAAATTTTGCAATTTCATCTTGATACGGGCAAACGTGTGCATTTCCTTGCTCAGATGCCTTAAAATAAAATAGCATGAGTTAGCAGGAAAACAACTTTTATTTTTAGGGGAGAAGTTTTTTAGTATACTTGTCTCGTAAACACAAAAGAGTAATTAAAACTGGCTCAAATCACTATTATTTCAGTTTTATTTTAATTAATGCCGTGGTATTCAATAAAGTGCATTGAATGACAAAGCGTTGAAGACTAAAATACATACCATTTGGAATAAAACATTCGTGTAAGACTTAGGGAGGGGCGATGATATTCAGAAATTTAGAGAAAAACGTAATGGAGCAACAAATGCTGGGAACCACTCTTACGCTCCCAACGAAAAAATAATAACAAGCCTCATCCGGTTATAATCAATAGCTTCGGGACAATCGTGTGAAAAAACTCTCAATGACTTGGAGGGCTTTTCGCTCTCCAAAGAGGTCAAAACGTGTTCAGTACCTCTCAGAGTGCAGATTCCCGACGAAATCAATCACCAAGAAGGTAATTATTACATGTTTTAGCTAATGAATACTTTCCTCTGCACTGTTATTGTGGAAGTTAAACGCGAGTCGGTAGGTTTAGCATAAGTTCGGTTTAAGTATTCACATTTCTTTCCTGGACTAGTTGGATACATATCGATCTTCTACTTCATTTACTGTATTTGTAAGATAAAATTTAAATATTATCTAGTATTTTAACTAATACTATAGCCAGGAAGTGTTCAGATGTGTGATTTTGCTTATGGTACTGGTAAAAAAAATATCGCAGGACTTCCTGTTGTCTATACGATTCTATTTCTCGCATTTGATAGTTATCTGAATTATGAAGTAAATTTTGCAAAGACGTTATATTATTACAGCTTCTACACTAACTAAAGCCTCAGCAGGGATCGTGCCTCATTTGAAATGTTTTATAGTTTACCTCTGTGATGTACGTAGTCGGCCCAATAAATACGCGAACTAGTGCAACCCGGTGACCAAGATGCGAAATATTACCCCGCCTACTTGTGGCGCTAGTTGCCTGAGACTCAATGAATCGTCTGTGCTTGGCGGATCGTCGAGCTGTGCGCATGGTGCCAGTTATGTTAGTATCTGTTGTTCTTGTTTTAACTGTTTACCGAAAATGGAAATTGGCGAAATCACGGAGCAACGAATCAACATCAAGTTTTGAAGTGAAGTTATCAAGAAATCACTGAAATGTTGACAGCTGTTTACAGTGATGAAGCTCTGAAGAAAACATCCGTTTTCAAGTGGATTAAGCATTTTGAAGATGACCGACAAGACGCCACGGATGATGCAAGGCCAGGAGGACCTTCAACCGCCTGTGTTGACGACAACATTGATCGTGTGCGGTCCCTTGTCCTTACCGATCGTCGAAAAACTGTCCGAATGGTAGCTGATGACCTGAATTTAGGAACATCAACAGATCACACTATTTTAACCGAACATAATGGATGGATCCTTCGCCATGACATTGCACCTGCACATTCAGCATAGATTTTTCTTCAGTTAATGGGAAAAAATTCAATCGCCATCCTTGATCATCCTCCTAATTCGTCAGATCTCGCCCCCTGCGAATGTTTTCCTATTCTCAAAATGCAAAAATGTGATGAGGGGACATCAGTGGGAAGATGTGGACACAGTAAAGCAGGAAAAAACGAGAAAACTAAAAAGCCTAACTGCCGAGGGCTTCCTTAAAGGTTGCTTTAAACAGTGGCGAAGAAGATGGAATAAGTGCATAGCAACGAATAAGGGCACATTGAAGGGAACAAAATCGATGTAGACTAAATTTTGCAAAATATTGCAAGCCGTTGCCTTAAATTTTCCTTTCTACGTGCTAGTAAATGTAACTAAATCATACCAAGTTCTTTACCGAATATTAAGGATTTTAAGGTAAATTCAATGAGGAGAACTTATTGGCCTTCACTCGTTCTTATTTTAAGAATTTAGCCATCAAACATTAAAAAAAAATATTTTACTGCATGAAATTTTTTTGCGTTTGAACGTTTTCTACTAATTCATTATTTATACTTTTTCAATAATCGTGTACGTAAAAGTAGTTTTGTTTTAAATTTTGATTAATAAATTATAAATTTACTCTGATATTTCCTCTTTTTTAATAGTTTTGATATTTTATAATTATTTTATGCACAAAATAACTGAATTATTAATTGAAATTGTGTATCTGAAAGTAATTAAGCCAGAATTTCATATTTATTCAGGTCTGTTTCTCCGTCATGCTGCCATTGCGTTTAAGAATGTAATCATTGATCTACGTCATTTTATCTCTGTTATTCGCAATGTTTACGTTCCTTTCAAATCAATTATTTTTCCGCCTTAACCCATTTCTGAAGGATTTGCTGAATTCATTCACTCATCTCTTCTCGGACCACTTCTGTTTGATTTTCATCTCTTTTTTCAAGAGAACAGACCTTAAGACATTCTAATTGTCTCTTTGACTATTGCTCGTCCCATCCATCACGTTCACACGGCATAGCAATCGACGCGTTTCACTCAAAAGAAACACAAAAACATTCGGAAAGATGGAGATGAAAGATAAAGAATTAAATTGCGAGACTAGAATAACACGAGCATGGCGGAAACTGGGATGTGATCGTCGGTAAAATTCAAATTCTAATAAGAAATATCGAATGGTTTATTAAACTGAGTGCCTTTTGAGACGAAAAAGAAATAATGAACGCGATGGAATTGTGGGATTGAACGCATGCACTGTGTTTTCCCTTAAGGCGAACCCCTCTCCCCCCCCCCCACCCCCCTTCTCGCGAACCCAATTCTCTTACCTCGACGTAAAAGAAAGAAGCTCCCTTGGTTCGTGCCTGATATAAGGCCTTCGCCAAGTGCTCAGGATCACTGTTCTTTTAACGAATTCCCCTCCGGGTGGCAGGCGAGGACTTCACTCCACCCTCCACCCTTCGCATCTTTATCTCGAGCGGGGCACAGCAGGGGTGGAGTCGAAAAGCCGAATCCCTTATACGTGACGCCTCGCCTCTCCCACGTTCATTTTTCTGAAAGAGCTCGCGAAACACTTCCTCGACCGAGCGAGCGACAAGGGACGGGAGGGGGAAGGGGGGGAAAGAAGGGATTACAAGTGGCAGCAGACACACTTTCCGATGACTTCACCGTGACCTCCGAGAGGCACTGAACCCCTGGCAAGGAAGGGAAAAAATATATGAAGAACGATAACATCATCTTGCCCCGAACAAGCGCCCGCGAAGGCGTTATTATTCCACTCCCTGATCGATACAGCTCTCCGCCCCTCCCACCCCCGCCCTCCCCTTTCACCCCCCCCACCCACGTCACTTCTGCCAGATACCTCATCTCCCTCCCTCCCTCCCTCCCTCCCTCCCACCCTCCCACCCTCTATCTCTCTCTCTCTCTCATTGCTCCCTTCGTATGCAGTCTTGCACCCCTGCCAATACCGTTTCATTCTTTCCTTTGTCCATGTAAATGCCAAACTATGTAATGCGATAATATCCCATGAGGAAAGGACCTGCGAGAGTGAATCGTTTTGAGAAACGAAGATAAATTGACGGAAGGATCCGAAATCCATCTTCCTTTGAATAATTCATAACTGTTACGTACTGGCATGCGTTTAAAAACAAATAATAATTCGGCTTTGTTCGGACGAGAATGAGAGCGTGGTAGTCCCTTCTTCCATCTAACACATCGTCAAATACATTCAATGAACACATTTGAGTGCTAAAATAATATAAAAATGAATTATATAATGACATTCGATTTAAAATTGCTACATGCATGTGTACAATGAGTGTAGAAAGATATGCACGGTTGTGGGAAACGTAAGGAATGAGGCTTTCACCCTTGGCGAACAAACCCACTGCAGGAAAACGCCCATACATTAAGGGGAATGTGTAAAACTTGCGAAAACCTACAGATAGGTAACGGTTATATAATAATTTACTGGAGAAATATATAATGGAGATATTGAATGGATTTACTTAGACCAAAAATATAAGGCGTAATGTAAAGTCGTGAATTAGTTTGTCATCAAGATATGCAACTGCTAAGATGTTTCTATCTGTCTCTTGCTTCCAAGAATTCTCTCGTATGTATATGCTGGTCATCTGTACTTTTATGTACCAATGTGACACGAATGCCGGGTGCACTTTGTTATTCCTGTCTACCACCATCTTCTATTGCATATCCACACTATTATCTTGGCCCCGGAACCACTCGGCCTTGGGTTTTGGCCACAAGAAAAAGATATTCGTTGAGCTGTGTGTTGTGTTCTCATTCCCAATTCACGCCTATCGATCCTATGTATCAGACGCATGCCATTATGGTATAAGTAATAAGAAGGTTAAGTGAGGATTAAGAGGCAGCAGTAGGTCTTAGATATGCATCACTGAAGTCACTTTCATTAGCCAACGCATGAAAAATTGTAAATAGCTTTTTGAAATTTATCTCTTACCTACAATTCTGAGGATAGTGACTTAATATTTAATAATAGAGTAATGAATGATGTTAATGGATCTAAAATTGGCTTTAAATTTAGAAAGGAGTCTTTTAATATTTATAAACTGGTCATTATCATGAGCAATTAGTTTTTTCAGTATCAATGGCAAAATTTAACTGTGAAAATGAACTACTTCCGTTGGAAGAATTAAGGTGTACGACCGCTGATCTGACCGCTGGAAGTATCGTAAATCAAGGAAGTGGTTATTGAATGAAAGTAGCAACTTTGAGGAATACGAACATAAGGAAGAACGAATCCCCGAAACGCTGGGGTTAAAACACTCTCCAGTCAATTTGATAAAGTTTCACTGATGTGTTTGATAATAGGAAGTCCAAAAGTAGGCTTTGACGTTGGAACGGAGTAAAGAGGCCTTCGATCTGGGTGCGAGGGTGGTGGAGAGGGGAGAGAGCGAAAGGAAGGAAAGGAGTGAGGAGACGTGACGTGTTAGAGATTTAATCTATTTACGGCTTCTCCTTCGCGAAAAGGAGAAGAATTCGTAAATGACCGTGGTCTGTCTCAAGGGAAATCACTTTTGGCCAAGGAAGACTCTCTGACAAGCATTCTGTGACGGATGAGACTGACTATATGTTCTGACGGAGGTAATGGGACTGCGCACTGTATAAATTTGTACTTTCTCCTGAACCTAACATGGATTGCGAAGGAAAAAGATCTGGCAAGCCTATCCTATCTCGTCTTAACATCAAGGTTCCATCAAAATGGATGTAACCTGGCCACTATAAATGCACTTGCGATGCCCATATCCTTTCAAATTCTAAACCGCTTTATTTAAACTTTTTAAATAGATAATTTAGTACCCTGAAAGCCACTGCTAGGGTGTGTGAATACACACCAGACTAATTTTGACCCGAAAATTTTTGACCCTACTGCGGTCGGATAATGTTATCCCTTATTGTTAATTACAGACCTATATCTCTCACTTCTATCTGTTGCAAAATCTTAGAGCACATAATTGTCAGTTCAATAATGAGACACCTTGACAATATTAACTTTTTAAGTGACAATCAACACGGATTCAGGAAAACCCGCTCCTGCGAAACCCAATTAGGATTATTTACACATGATATACTTTTACGCATTCCTTCTTGTCAAATAAATTCTATTATTTATTTAAAATGTCACTTCTGCGTAAAATCCTTTGGAACGCCCAAGCGCGACGTGTCCGAGGGAAGGCCTTCGCGGCGCTTAACCGGCTTCGGCCGATTATTCGTTCGGGGGTCCTGAGCTCGGAAGCGAAGCGTCGACTGTACCGAGCGTGTGTGTTGCCTGTCATCACGTACGCAGCGCCGGTATGGTCAGGAGTGCCGAAGTCTACCCTCGCTCTCATCCAAGTGGTGCAGAACTCTGCGCTACGGTGCATCTTGGGATGCGGGCGCTACGCCCGCGTGGAAGAGATGTACCAGGACGGGAACATGGAACCTCTGAACGTCCTTCTTCCGGAGCTGTCTCGAAGATTCTTCGAGAGGGCTGCGGATTCAGACGTCGCCACCATCCGACGCCTCGGAGAGATCCAGGTTTCAGCGTGGGACCGCTATAAGCGCCCCATTGCGAGCCTGGATCGCCAAGATGCCCTCCCAGCGAAGAAGAGGCCCAGGCTTCAGTAGCAGGGATCGCCAGAACGCCGTGACAACGCAGAAGACGACGCCCTGCCTTAGAAGCCTAGGCGGCTGGAAAGGCAACACAGTGGAGCCCCGACCGGAGTAACGGGGGTCCGTCCACGAGAGAATTCTCAAACTTCTGCGTATTATCACAATGCACGTCACAAATATCTTCTTCTAGAAGTGCTACATCATGATTAAAAAGTTATTGTAAAATTCATTGTCAATCTGAAACCGCTAAAAAATATAGTAAATAGTATAAAATATTAGGGATAGTAAAAAAATGTTACTCATTTGATTGTACCTTCCCCACAATGCCGGCTACTGTCATAATATTTTAGTTTCAATGCGAGTCCATCGAGGTGAAGAGAATCCGAAGAGATTAAACGAATGACGCGAAGTTAATAGGTAATTTTAATTTGAATTAAATTCTTTGAATCAAATTCATGTGTATCGCACCTGAGTATTACTTCGAAATCAATTAAGGGTCTTCATTTGTCCTTTCTGCCCACTGTATTGCTCAGCCGGACAAAGAATGATTTATGATCAAACCACCACGGCATTAGCATCCCCTAAATTGATAATTAGTAATTTAATTAATTTGCCCATTAACATTTAACACGCATACACTATGAAATAGGCAGCCCAAAGTAGTTCTGATTCTTATGTTTGGAGATATCATTTTCTTTTAAGTTCTAAATTCGCTTTTCACATTTATATTTAATGGCAGAGATTTCCTTCTCGTCAATTCCATCCCTAAGGAATTTTTTTTTAATTTCGCTGGTGGGGTAATAAATTATTAAAAAATGGTCGTTCTTTAGCAGACATGTTATGCAATATTTTAGGCTGCATGGCTTAAAAGAGAGGCGGGTTAAGATACATTCACTACTTTAGGATGATAAGTTCACTATTTGTATCCCTTGGGGCCGACTCAGGACCAAACATAGAGTTACCACAATTTATGTCATTACAAACGCCGCGATCGTCGTGTTCATGCAACCCGGGCGCGCCATATAGCACGCACGCCTCGAGATGCAGGAAAGCCCATTCAGGGGCGATTTGAGCGCAAGATCTGTGCATAATGGGGGCATAATTTTACCCTGTCACCACCAATGTAGTTAGAGCAGGGGGGATTTTGATTAAATTAAAGGCGTAGGATCTAGGGTACGACGGAGAATCACGGCCTTACGCTTACCGTAGGCGTCAGTGACGCTTATCAAAGCGAAGAGGAGGGATCGGGAGGACGCTATCGAAGGGAGGGCCGGACGCTGATTGGAGGATTAGACGCCGACGGTTGAGGGTGTCGGGGGTATGCACCCTTCCCTCCCCCCTGCCGCCACTTCCAGGGGTGTTGGGAAGGTTAGACAATCCCACACACACTCGCGAATCCTGGCCTCTCAGTTACGGCGCGGGGCCATCTCAGGGGTTTCGTATTGTTCCCCTTTCACGGCACGTCACCCAGTTCCACCCTTCTGGGTCCCTCGGCTTGGAGATCGGGTTGCCCCTCCCCCTGAGCTCCTTCTGAAGCTGCCTCTGTGACCTTGGAAAGCAGGGGGAGGGGCGGAAGGCGGAGGTGGGGGGCAGGGGGCGGGTGCGTCAGCACCCTCTTTCCTCAGCCCCCTTGCTCGTCACCCAGGAAACGTTGCTTCCATGCTCGCTTTTCAATCTTTCACGGAATCATTGCTGGGCCGTTCTTGCTCTCACGATTAGTTCAAAAAGGAAAATTTTCAAATTCAAGTACTTTTTCGTGCACCAAAATAAATTAACGTGAATAGTCGCGCTGCATGATAGTCAATCATGGGCGTGTGACAGGTGAAAATAAATAATAATTAGAAGTTACTTATATCTTTCAATCCTAAGATGCGTTGCCGTCGGCGTAACTTTATGGAATTTACATAAATTACTGAAGTGTAATTATTAAATTTGTAAGTCAAAGCAAGCTTTATTTAGAACACGACTTAAGTTTCGACGTCGGACGTCATCATCATCATCTGATGATGGCGTCTGACGTCGTGTTCTAAGAAAGAGTGGGAGGAATTTAATTACAACGTTAATAATTTAATATAAACTTTTACTTCCGCTAAAGACTTAGCGGACACCAAAATATCTAATCCAATTTTATTATTAATAATTTACGAGGACGTGATTTGCTCCGAGTTGAAAACTCTTTTTTTTTAATTCTGGTGAACTTTTTCATTTCGATCTCATGGCTAAGTGAAATTGTAATAAAAACTTTTCGGTTCATTGCGAACATTTTATTCTTTTTTTTACGCGTTTCATTAAGAATAATAGTACTTTTTTTAAGCGCGTGATTTTCATGATTGCATGAATAATCTTAGGGCAATCTTTGACTCAGCGAACATTCTTTGTTTGCGCATATCCCCTTTGAAGTAAATCTTGATGTAATTGTGAGATAGATCCTACTAATCTCCATTATTTCCCCCGGAAATGAAAGAGTTTTGTCTCCTGCCTCTAAAATTAGCGCCGCGTCGAGTTGGTTCTTCCCTTAGAAGAAAAAATTCTCTCGACTTCCGAGACGTGCCTGTGATTGTCCCTTAGACATTCCTCATCTGACGGTGCCATTCACGTCTTGTCTTCTGAGGCTCTCTCGATGAGGAGGAGGCTGCGACACCTTCCTCCCCTTCATCCGGAGATGGCATCGCGGAGGAATTCGGGCATGGGCGAGCCCCTGTGTGTCTCTCTGACGAGTTGGCATTCCTGTCTCCCGGCTCACAATGGAACAAGGGCCGTCAACCCACCGCCCTCCCCCTCGGCCCCCGGAGGAAACAAGGGAGGCGCCAGTGCGATGGATGCCATCCCCTCGCCTTCACGGGACCTGCGAATGTATAATGGGAATCGGATGGAGCTTTCGACTCTTTCCCCAGACCCCGTGTTCATTTTTCTCCTGCCTCTCCTCTCGGTTCGCCGGCTTCATTCTTGACGCCTCCGGTTTTCGCATCGGGTCCGTGCGATGGGTTCTTCCAAGCAGCGACCAAAACGTGTACGTCTTGGATTCAACGCGTAAGAATATTTTACAGCATGCCTTGGCGCATTTGTTCGAGTTCCTTAGCTTGCCTTTCAGGATTGTAGTTGCCAATTAAAAGTGGAAAGGAAACGCCTGGCGATTAATTTAAATTATTTGATTAAACTCGTTGAATATATGTACTGTTGGATGTGAACGTATGAACATCTGTCGAGGGCGTTGAGGCTGTATCTGATGGGCCGAGGGACTCCAGTTCTCCGTCTTGTCGCACTCTCGGATTGTCTGAACGTGATGAACCATGTAACAATTAATTTCCGGTCCGGGACAGGGCCCAGTAGGGCTACATTGAAGCGATTTCGGAAGGCCAGCTGGGTGCTGGCATTCACAGAACATCCGCTCGAAAAGTAGACATCGACGGCAAACGCACGCTCCTAACTGTTGCAATCGATGATGGCGATTGATCGGGGGTGGGGGAAAAGATTTAGAACCCCGGCTGTCGAATGAAATCACTCTTACGTAACTACACTCTCTGCAGCCTGATTGGCGTGCATTTCAAAAAAGGAAGCTATGATGTCGGAACCTCATATACTGCCGGTTTCGATGCATAGGTGACACCATCAGGAATGTTTTTCTCTCGCTTGGTCGCCCAAAGTGGTCCATTCAGTCCAACTTAGTTCCCGACAGAGCTCCATGCGTGACATGAATCTGAAGATCCTAGAAACTGTGGGAGATGGTGCAGACAAGTATGTTTTAACAGAGTCATCCACTTAATGTGCATTACAATGCAACAATTGTAGAGTGTTAAAAAACCCTTGACCGGGATTTGAACCCGGATCCTACGATGTCCGGTCCAGTACTTTAGCCATTTAAATCTGGGAGTGTAAGAGGACGCCTCGACACTAATCTGTTTGCTGACATTTTATACAATGTAAGCACCAGCTTAGTAACATTCTGGACCGAATAAAATTAAACTAAATCATGGATTAACTGGCTAAAGCACTCGGCTGGAGTTTCGGGTTCGAATCCCGGCCAAGATGAACGATTTTTACACTCTGAACTTTTTCATTGAAATGAATTCAGACGCCTGTACAAAATTAGTACACTCCGAGTCCAAAATGGGACCGAGGCGTCATCTTGCACTCCGAGATTTTTGGGGCTTTAGAGGAACATGATGTTTTCAACGAAACATCGTAAATAACGCAAAACGTCACAGGCATTCTTAGTCGTGCGCAATGCGCAACAGTCCACAAGTTTACAGCCAACTTTAAACACACCAGGGGTGTTTTATCTTCTACGATTTCCATGAAAATGGGGGGGAAGCCAAGGCAGGAACTTTTAACGGAGTCATCCGCTAATATCCATTTCGATGCAACAATTTCTTGCAATACCGCAGTTTCTTGGTGGAATCATCAGGTATTGAAAAATGCCTCGTTTAGTTAATTTTTCATTTTATACCCTGCCAGCCACCGCTAGGTTGTATGGTAGGGGGTGAAAAGGCACAAGAATATTTTTTTTACCCGAATATGACCCTACCGCGGTCGGAAAATGTTATTGTGATCCCTTATCGTTCGTGGAAAAAATGACCTCTTAAATACATCCGTTATACACTTGATCTCTCTAATTTTGTTGAAATAATTTTACCCACCTTAGTATGATGGGGGTAATAATACATTTTCAACATCACTCCTAAATGGATGCCCTTCCAGTTTATGCAAGAGCTTCAATTTAACCTTCGTTCCGTGAGTGTTTCCCAGCCTAGCTGCTCTAATATTTTGGGTAACATTTTTTAAATTCTGCGATCATTAATCTTCACAAAGTAGAGCCTCAAAGCATGAAACTCATGCTGTTTCATGTTCATCGAGGCTAGTCTGTAAATATTCTATGCGTACGTGCTAGATATGGAAATGCTAAGTCTATCCAGGAAGTGAACTCCGTTTTCGTGTAGCGTGAGCAGTGGTGGGATATGGAGCCGAATGGTGGCTGTATTGCCGCAGCACACAGTATAGGTCAGTACGCCTCAAGATACGCTCAGTGATAAGGTTTTTACTGATAAAAAAAACTTCAAAGGTGTTGACATTCATCATCGGGAAATTTGTGCTCTGTGCGGACCAAATGTGATGGGTTACAATGAGAATTGTGCGTCAGTGTTGCCGTTCGTTTAAGGATGAACACTAATGTCCATGATTATGACGGAAGTGGCGGCCCATCTTTGGTGAGCAATGTACTGCACCTGATAATGAAAACTGCACCTGAAAAGTTCGTGAAAACCGACGTTTTACGATATCTGAAATCTTTAGAAAGTTTTCCACAGATTTCTACGACTCTGTGGCATGGAAACACGACTGAAAAGCTTGCCGAACTCTGTTTCGTGTTCGTCTCGAAGAGGAGCTTCAAGATTCCGTCATCGGTAGGCTGTGATCTCTGGCGGCAGAATTTTGTGCTGAAGGAATTTGAAGAACTAGTTCAGAGGTACGAGAAATGTTTAAATCTGCTTGGCGAATATGTATAAATATAGTAGAGATGTTTAGTCTTGAGACGACGAAAATAATAACTTATATGTAATTCCAGTCTATTTTTAATATGTCATAATCGATGTTAATTTCTGGACATCCCTCGTAGTTGTCCTTTATTTCATCTCGTTGATTTGAACACCCGAAGTCCAATGGAAGTGAAGCGTGCGACTCTCGAAGTAAGTTCCGACAGAGATTCGGAAAGATAACGCTGAGAATCGATTATGTCCACAAAACGGGAATGCCAAAGTCCTTAACTTTGCCCTTGGCAGCCTCTACGCCAGGTGGGTGCCGCAAGGTAATAATCGCTGAAAGTGTTGATCCCTCCCAGTGCTCGGGCGAATAATGGAACGTCCCCGCTCAAACGGACGTGGACACTGTTTTTGTCTCGGATCAGTGGTTTCCATTCGTGGCGCCGTGCGCGCCAAATTCGTGGCCTCGTTCCTCTTTCGTTTCCGAGGCCTCGTTTTGTTTCGGATTTCTTCGGCGATGTCTTCGCCGGAGCGTACCTAGGTCCCAGAGACCAGATCAAAAAGCGACGGCGTGGCCTCTGGAGGGCGGGGGCGGAGGCGGGGGTGTTGGAGGCGGAGGGGCAGAGCCTCCGCCGTTCCGTCCGTCGCCGAGGTCATTCGTATGGTGTGACGGAGGGGATGATAATTTGACGCCCCGTGGGTCACTGTCGTTCTGTGTTCTCTCATTTCGCCTGTCTCCCCCGAGTGAGGCATCGCGGCTCCTTCCTGTCCTCCGTATGGACTTGATGGCTCCACCGCTTTCATTTTCGGGATTCGACTTGCCTTTTACTTGTTCTCGGGCAAACAACAGTGATCACAGGCTTCGAGCAGGGCGTGTGCCCAAACATACCTTAGGAATATAAACACCACATTCACACACAGGTAGTATTCACACTAATGGGCGGCATCCCCTGATTATTCGTCGTGGTGACGATAGAATCCCCGTTCTCCTAATTGGACTAGCTTTTAAGTGCTCTCTCTCTATCGCTGCATCAAATGGCAGACTCCTCACGAAGGCGGGCATCAAATTGAAGCCATTCATATGGAATGTCGCGCTTAGCAGAAATTAAATGAGCCGGATTTAGAACGATTTCCATTTCTATTTATCCGCAGGCCAAACAAGATAATTTGGTTGAAGTCATCAATGAGGACTCTCACTTGTACGAATAAATATATTTCTACCTATCAATTCTTTCTAACGTTCATCTGCATCTAGACGAAACCCAGCAAGGCGTCGCAAGGACGTGTGGCAGGGGGTGATAGGTGACCAGCCATTCTCCTGGAATTCCCTCATGCACCTGGCCCCCAGCGATCCACAAAAAACCGCGCGGAGAGGGGGCGACCGAACACCAATCATGCAACATGCCTACACATACTATGTCACGTATATTACATGTGTTTGCAACTATTCCTATGCCAACACAGAGAGGGCAAGAAAATACATTGAAGGAGGGCATATGTAATTCAGACACTTATTTAAGCTTGGTATTCTACGCATTCCAGACGGACAATTTACAAATAAAATAATTGACTTTATATATGTTCGCCTACACCCCAGCTGGCACAAGGGCGCACGGCGGGGTGAAGTGCTAGGACGCCAGGCTTGGAGAGTGTATTGCGGGAGTTTTAATCTTGCGTACCCCTATTTTCGACAGCGCGTACCTATAATTTCCTCAGGTGTCTCCCCTTTTATTGTGGTCGCGAATAGTGCGCAGGGAAAACAAAAATTTGAATCTATCATTTCGGCAGGCTCTCCCTAATTTTGTGTTAATTGTCGACCCTGACAATGTAATTAGGGGACCTAATTATATCTCCAATGCCGGGTACGAAACCACATGCTTTATATCTTTGTGATAAATTTTATCTAGCCCTGCGTTGTCGCATCTTTTAAGGTTCCCGACCCCAGATTCTCTATTAAATGTGTGACGATGCTTTGTGTCCTTTGGTGCGAGTTTTTCACGAGCCTAGCGGCTTTCCTCTATACTCTATTCAATCCTGTAATTAATGTTTTTTTTAAATGGATCCCATACTCTCGCCGCATACTCTTTTTGAGAGGCCCTACTTAAAAAAAAAGTTGAACCTTTCCTTCACGTGTTCGTCGCGACACATTCCACCACAAGTTTGACGAATGCCAGCTATTTTTTAGCGCCCCTCCACATATCGTGCGTAAATGTTTCCCCCAAGAAAGATGCGATGCAATGGTGACCCCCCCAAGTATTTTATTTCATCCGCGAACATTGAGGTAAAACATTGCATCCTAGAGTTTACTTTTTTCCGGTAAAAAGCATGTATTTATTGTTGTTTTACCGTATTGGCTGTTAAAGTATTGAGTAGTGAGGGATATAAAAAGGTTTGTTAGTTTGAAACTATGGTAAACATGTATAATTTTGGTTTGGTACATTCCAATGTCCACAGAATTCATAATGCTAGTGTGTAGACGAAAAAGAGAGTTTCTTATTTGCAATTACTTTAAATGACGATAAATCTAAAGATTTGATTTTAAACATACATTTATTGCTATTTCTATTTAGTAAAGTGTTCGCTAGACAATCCAATGTGACCCTAAATTAAAACTTGACCTCAGTAGCTGTAATTAATTGAAACATACCATTGAGAAATTCTTTTGGGACTGAAAAGGCTGTGTCATTCTAACTGCTAAATAAAAATAATTATCAATAACAAATACTTTTTGACATTGCAAATCTTATTGGGAAGTTAACCTAGTCATTAAATATTCTTTAACTTCCTCTACAATTGCTCAAATTACTAAGTAATCTACATTACATTAGAAAATCACGTAGATTGCGCATTTGAAGCATATTGAACTGGTTGACTGTTACTTAGAGTTTCTTTGATTATATTTCTTTAACTCTACCACGTCATTCATTAAGTTGCGTGCCCCATATACTTGGGCAGCAAAGGCTATCATTTGTCATTCATCTCAGCCCATTGTTTTGTAAGCGGCTTGGTGACCCGCTTCGGCCCTCCTATTCTTTTGCGAAAATCAATGAAGGATTCTTCAAAAATGAAATTCACACGGCAAACAAGATGCGCTGAACTTGGAATTTTTGCATTAACAGGAACGACCACTCTGCGTTTTTGAAACACAAGTCCAATTGTTCATGGAAAATTTGAGGAGATCTTATCAGGTTGAGTGAATTGAGGACGTCCAACGTCTCCTTCCGAGGGGAATATGCATCGATGCCGTTTTCAGCGTCAGACACGAGAGGTATTGGTCGGGTGAAGGGTTCTGAATCAAAGGGGGAGGGCAAAGGAGAGGGAATGAAAGAAATTGTGAAGGACGTCGCAACACTTGAAACGTATTGATTGAGCAGGAAACTGTTTCACTCCCGAACAATCTCTCCGTCTCCATCCCGGATGAAGTCTCCTCTCCGACGACTGCGAAATGAATTCCGCCTCTCTCGGGCGAGGAGGAAGGGGAAGGCGCGTGCTCAATTGCCCTGGGGGGACTCTACCCCCCCCCCTTCTCCGTCCTTCCCACCCTCCCCTCCACCCCCAACACACCCCCGCGGATTGCAAATGACCCGAAGGAGAGGAGGCGACTGACTGACTGACTGGCTGCGAGGGGCGATTCCGGGCGATGGGAGTCAAATGGGGCGGGAGGGGAATCAATTAATCCTCCCTCCCTTTCAAAATAAAAGAATAACGATGATGAAAAGATTGATCCTCTCCCCCGCCATCCTCCCCCTTCATCCTCACAATCCCGTCGCCATGGCAACAGCGTTCAAACGTCAACATGAGTCAATCGGAATGGGCATGTGGGAAGTATAGATAGGGGAGGAGAGGGTTTTGAATACATGAATTCCAACGTTTGGGGTTTCTCTTTCATTATTTTTCGGCTGCCGCTCCCCTTTCCTCGTCCGAAGGTCGTCCCGCCGCACCTCGGATGAAGAGCCCCCTCGCAGACTTCTCTCCCCCCTGTCCTCCCGCACTCCCCTTCCTCTTCTTTTCTCTCCCCTCAACCCCCCCCCCGTCCCTCAAATACACCAGCGGAATGTGTGCACGTGGGGACGTTAGCCAATCCTTTCTCTCCCTCTCTCTTCACTCCGACTTTTCTTTTTCATCATTCTCCAATTTTTCGCCCCGTCGCGCCCCTAACATGCAGTGAGCGGGGGGATTGAGGCCTCTCTTCCTTCGCCCCCCCCCCCCTGGGGGCCATTGTGTTCCCAAGGGGGAGGACCTTCGGAAGAATGCACACCACGGAATCAAACTCACTTTTCCCTCCCTTCGGAGAGGGCGAGGCGGGAACGGAGCGAGATGCCTGCTTTCCACCTGCCGACCCCCCTCCCCCCCACCCTTCGACGACTCCATTCCTCTCGTCACTCCCCAGTCCCCTTCTCATCCGCACGTACGACCACCCAAATCGCGAATCTGTTTCACGTCCCTGCCCGTCGACGTCTCCAGGGCATTTTTTCCCTCGGTAAATAATCGTGATGTAACGCTCCACAACATGCGCACGTGTGAATTCCTTATCTATTTCTGCGATTATAAACGAGCATCTTTTAAAAAAATACATGCGTGTATATGATTTTTGTGCCATTCGAAGCTCAAAATAATTTAGACTCTTTTTTAAAAATTAAATTCTGCCAACTCTTCGATTTATGATACAAGATTAGTGTTTGAAGTATATATTTTGAATATTAGAGTTACCAAAATGAAGATGATGAACACGACATTTTTTTATGATATTGAATTATTCCTTTCCAGTTAAGTAAAAAAATATGCCTTTCCATTAAATTTTTTATTTGGATCAACTGGTAGATATAAAAGCAGAACCGACGAACTTGTTTATTATTCATGTATACATGCCACGGAGGAAGAGGTCCATAGGATATACGATCAATTAGAGGACATAATTGCGTGTGTTACTGCAGGGAAACATTTGATAGAGATACGGGATTGGAATGCGACGGTAGGCGAAGGAAGAGATGGTGATGAGGTGGGGGACTACAGTTTAGGCCCGAGGAATGACCGTGGGGAGAAAGCAGTTGAGCTCTGCAGGAGACAGGGGTTAGTCACAACCAACACTTGGTTTAGGCACCACAAAAGACGCAGGTATGCATGGAAAATGCCAGGTGACTCAGAAAGGTATCAGCTAGATTATATTCTGGTTAGACACAGGTTTAGGAACAGTGTGATAAATTCACACAGCGATTAAATGGTTTGAAAAGGAAGGAATACAAACAGGCGGTAGAGGAAATCATGGAGGATGGTAAAGAGCTAACTACTATCGAAGAAAAATGGGAAGGTATCATGAAAGGGTTGTCTAAAGCCATAAAAGACACTTTTGGAACCGTTAATGCGAAAAGGACTAGGAAACCATCTATCGCGGATGAGATGATTACAAAGATGGATGAGAGGAGAAATTGGAAGAATGTACCCAGAGAGTTAGGCAAAATGAAGTACAAAGAATTGAACAATAAATTGAGGCGGGCAACAAATAAAGCAAAGGAAGCATCGTGGAAGATGCAGTGCGAGGATATGGAAAGTCTGCAGAGAAAGGGTGAAATCGGTGCGCTGTACAGCAAAGTTAAATCGTTATCGGGAAGTAAGAAAGGAAGATATATAGTATGCTAACAGTTAGAGACAAGGCGGGTAAGGTAATAGTTGACACAGGAAAGATCCAAGAGAGATGGAAGGAGTATATAGAAGAACTGGATAGTAAATAATTCAGACCAACAAAGTTAGACATAGAAAATGAAATTGACGTAGAGGAAGACAGCTTAGGTCCAGATATACTAGACAATGAGATAGAAAGGGCATTTAGGGAGATGAAACTAAATAAGGCCGCGGGGGTGGATAACATTCCTGTGGAACTTTTAAAATGCTTAGGAAAATGTTTGAGGAAGAGGTTATATGGGCTGATCCGTAGTATTTATGAGGAAGGAATCTGGCCGGAAGACTTTGTGAGATCAATTTTAGTTCCTATCCCGGAAAAGGTAAAGGCTACATCATGCAAGGACTACAGGACGATAAGTTTGATATCACACGCAGCTAAAGTTGTTCTCAGGATCATAAACAAAAGGATAGAGAGTAGGGCAAATGATTACTTAGGGGATGACCAATTTGGCTTTAGGAAGGGAAGAGGTACGCGAGATGCCATTGCAGTTATGAGATTATTAATCGGAAGAATAAAGAACACATCCAGGAGTTATTTGCCTGTTTCGTAGGTTTCGAAAAAGCGTTTGATTGAGTGATTTGGGAAAAACTAATGAGTATATTGCAGAAACTAGGAACAGATTGGAGGGAGAGGAGGCTAATCCGCAACCTGTATATGTCCCAGACTGCTCAGGTTCGGGTGGGAAACGGGGAGGCAGGATGGGCAGTGTTAGGAAGGGGTGTAAGGCAGGGTTGCCCATTATCACCGTTGCTGTTCAACCTGTATGCAGAGGAAATTATCAAAGAGGCATGGGAAGAACTAGAGGTAGGAGTGAAAGTTGACAAGGAATTCGTAAAATCCATTAGGTTTGCTCATGACCAAGCTTTGGTTTTTCAGTCAGCGAAGGGGTTGTATCCATTGCTTAGTGAATTGGAAATTCCCTGCGATAGGCATGGGATGAGAATCAATTTAATAGAAAATGGGTATTGCGATTTTCTAGAAATGAAAAGGCTAAGCCAAACATTAAAATAAGAGGGCGAAAACTAGAGCAGGTAGAACAGTGTACGTATCTCGGTAGTGTTTTGGACCAACGCGGTCGAAGTTTTTGGGGCTTAAGGAGAAGAATTGCACTAGGAAAGGAGGATTTCACAAGGAGGAGGAAGTTGATGACGGGGACGTTTATTAAGGATATTAAGAAAAGACTCGTAAAAACTTTGATATGGAGCGTAGCTATGTACGGCGCGGAAACGTGGTCACGGAAGCAGGATGATAGACTTAGATCGGAGGCTTTTGAAATGTGGGTGTGGAGAAGAATGGAGAAGGTGAAATGGACAGAGAAGGAAACAAATGAAAAAGTACTTGGTATGGTGGGCGAAGAGAGGGGTTTGTTGGGAGAAATCCTATGGAGGCAGGAAAAGTGGATGAAGGGGGTATTGACCGGTAGTGGGATGTTGAAGACTGTGATAGAGGAGAGAATGTTGGGCAAACGAGGAAAGGGAAGGAACAGGATAGGGATGTTGGACGGGATGAAGGGAGGAAGAAAGTACTCAGAGATGAAGAGGGACCTGATGTAGAGTAGGATGTTGCGTTTTGCTAGGGGTCACAAATTATTCAATTAGTAAGTTTGTCCATCGAAAAACCTACCTTAACCGGTAGAATACCTAATAATAATAATAAATAATATATACGGAAGTGTAGGGGCTTTCTAGCGATGCTACCTTACGTTTAATCAGTCTCTATGACTTGGTTCCCAAATAATGTTTTGAGGTCTGTGACCTTCAATTATCATGATATTTTTTATAAATATTTGAGAATAAATGACTCAATAGTTGTGTTAAATTTATTCAGGTCCATACTTATTGCAGGTTTGTGTGAAGAATTATAAATTTAATTGGCGTCTTCTTTAAACCTGGATTTAGATAAATTTAGTCGGGAAAAAGAATTTCTTGAACTAAAAAACAGTTTAGTGTTTTCTAATGTATATTGCTATTGAGATTCCATCAGTATCTTTTTCAGACGTGGAAAAACAAAATGAGAGTAATATTAATTATGTCCATTTAGAAGTAATGCCAACTTATACTTTAAGACGATTTATTATATACATAATATCTAGTATATTATGTTTATATATTATAGATATATTTATTTATGCTATATATATTTACATAGTCATCTATTATATTACAGATTACATTTCATATAGCTTTGCTTAAAAACTCTGATATATGCTATATTGTCTGTTATCTACTATATTTTCAGTCGTTTTATAATTCAAGTGATAAGATAAACTTTTTCAATATTATTACTTGGAAGCCACGAACAATATCGTAGTGTCACTTAAAGCATAGAATAACTGTAAAAGACATTGAGGTGGACATAAAAATGACCAGCAATTGATGCATATTTCGAATTCAAAACGAAATGCTCGCATATCACTCTTTCACGGAATCAAGTTAATCTTTATTCTTCCGCCTTCCCTTGATTTCATGCAATTTAAGCAGAAGAACGAATGGACCTCGCTGTTTCGGGACCACATTATCCAAAGTACCCGAATAATACTTTTTTTTAATGTGGAATATCTGACAAAAGGGGTTGGTGCCTTTTTCCAGAGTGCCGGCGAATACTTTTCATTTTGACTTTATTCCGACTATAGGAGAGGGATACTTACTTAATTGCCCCTTGTTGCATATGACCCATGACTCATTTACAAGTTTAGGACTGGAATGTAATTTGTGTTGCTCGAGTTGACTCCAGTATTACATAAGCGACAGCCGTAGCAATGGACAATATGTCCAGGGAGCTCACTCTAGCGATGGAGGTGGCACTCGGAGCTGATGCATGGACATCTGTGGCATCATCAATTCCAAAATAAGTCGTACTGTTGGGAAAGTGGAGTTCATATGTTCCACCGAAATTTGGGAGAGGCTGTATCAGTATGTCGGAGCAGCACACATAACTGTGTAAATGGGACATGCTATTGGGATGTAGTGGAAATTCCATTCCAAGGCCATCTCAATCGTAAAACTCTACATGTGAAAGCAACAGGCCGGATGCTACAACTCGATATTGCTTGGCCCAATATCGCAAATGTTTTCGTAGAATACCTCGCGAAAATCAATATGAAGTGTGTTCCTCATCCTCCCCACACGTAGCCACATGGGACGTTTTTCTTGTTCCCCAATGTGAAGTACAACACCTTCGCGGAAGGCGCATTCCAGACGCTGTGGCGATGGCTTCTGAGAGGAATTTGAAGGAACTGCGAAAAAATGGTCGGAATTTCGTCCTTGAAGATTAGGAATGGAGGTAAGATAAGTGAATTGCATCCATTGGGGACTTACTGAAAAGAGCCGTGACAATTTGGAGAAAGAGTAGAGATATGCTGCTGTTAGTGAAAACCATTATTCTCGATTGAGCAGTTATCGCATTCGCTCCGCATTCCCGCGCTTTCACATCTTACTTTCCCCGACTTCTTTCCCCATTTATCCCACTCACTCCCTCCAAATTTAAACCTCGATATTGCCGTGTTTTTTGTGACAATGATAACGCTCCTTCGGATGACGCAATGCGCAGAGACGCTTTTTAATATGACACAAGTACTCGGAGAACTCAATGTGTTGGACTTACTCATTTTTCAAAACGATTTTCTTCAAATTATTTCCATTTTCTAAGCATCGATTCGACTTATACAATTTCAATGACGTTATTTTTTATTGATTGTATTGAAATTGAATTTAATTTTTTTGACAGAATTTGACCGTTTCGGTAAAAGGTTTCTCATTTGTAAATTGGCCGCCAAGTTTATTTGGCAGATGTAAATTTTCACGTGTGTTTTCTATCAATCACTTATGTCATCATTCGGAATTGAAGAGGGGCTTATTGTAATGTGTGTTGTAGGTTGTGTTTTTTATTAAGAGAATTAAGAGAGAAAGAGCAAAGGAAATGTCGCTGTACCATTTTGGTAGCTTTTGTCCATGAAAAACCCAATATTACTGGTAGATAACTAATAATAATAATATCATTGTGCTGGTAGCCTTCAACCGAGCACTGCCAAAATGCTCAAAAATATTAACATTAAAGTGAGAATACCTAAAATTGCAGTACGTGACCATTCCTAATTTTGGTTTGATTGGTGAACTTGTTAGAACTTGCTAAGTGCATCACCACGGGATGTGAAATTCACCGCGCATCAGTGCAATTGGGTCAGTAGTTCTTTCCCCGTGTCGACCGCGGTTTCCCAAACTGACCTGGTACCCGAAAAACCACACGGTCTGGGTGCTCAGGAGAGTCAAATGGAAAAGAACCCAGTGCCCTCGGCCAGCGACTTAGCGCTCTGCCCACAAGAATACCACACTCCCCGATTTATAGTAACTTAAAAAACATTATATCCGCAGTGATAATAGTTTTTCGTGTGCGACATTCAGTCACCAGGTTAACTTGAACGATCTGCAGGGTGGCTGTGGATTTGTCACTTGTTTATTCTGTTGCCTTCGCCATACCTTACATTTTCATATTAAATTTCAAGTTTAAATTGGCTCAAAAATGGTGTAAGATTAACTTGTATAAATGTCACAAATCATCCCCTTCCTATGGTGAGAATGTTTTGCATAATTTGCAACGAACGTCGTTCTTATGCGAGGTATTTATGAAAAGCATCGGAATTTTTTTTCAGACATTGCTACAATGCCTCGAAATTCTTACAAGTACATCCCTTCTTGAGCGCCGTCACACATCTTTGCCCTCGCGGCTTTTCCACAACTCGAATGCTCCCTGGTAGGCGAAAGGTCCTTAAGGGTACGCGTGCATGCTTCTTTGACGGCACTGAGGGTCCTATGGTGGTGCCCTTCGAGGGAGGATCTCACTTTTGAATATAAGAAATAGTCTGATGGTGTCGAGTCACGATTGTGAGGGGGTTGGGGAATCGTCGCGATGACGCTGCAGGAGGTCTTCGCAAGCCGACGCTCGACTCTGCTTTTCTTGATCTTCCGTCCTAAGACCTTCGGGAGGACGAGTTTAGCGCAGATCTTTCATCGCATCGCCAAATGTTCGGCGATATATTGGTGCGTGTGCACTGTCATTTTATCCATACCAATATACGATTTGCAAACATGCGCACAGTTTATCGATTGCCTGAAATTAGCACTTTACGCACAAGTTACGACAAAATTGTTAGCGATACTTTTTATAATTGCCTTGTACACACGCGATTTCATTCGAAGATAAGACCATTGGCTTGATTTGACTACATTTTCATAATCCGTCAAATAAACAGTTTTAGACAGCACTTAATGCTCACATTGGTAAAATTAATCTATAAGACGAAGCTCGTAGGCTTGTTAATGAAAGCCTTGCCATTGGTGGAAAAGAAAACACTTAGTGGTTTCTATCTCAGTCTCAGAGTGGCTTTCCTCTAGTTCTTATTCACTTAGAAGTGCTGCATCGATAGAATTATAATTTGCTGAACTCTTATCAAGGGAAGAATACCATCCGAATCTAATGATGTAATAATTTTCCTCCTTAATTAGTGCTCTACTCTAATGCATCATTACCGCCCGTGTAGTGATCCTGTTTTCCCGAGTGCATCCGAATGGACACAGCATTTCGCGACGATTCACATCCATCAAACTCGTGAGTGACTAAATTTTTCTCATCTGTGATTGAAGCAAAAATGGACGAACGACAAATACTAGTCGTCTCTGTACCTCGGCTATCACTTCCCCTCTCATAAAGAGCTCCTTATTTACGGTAAAACTCCAAAACTTGGGAAAGGAAATATTTTACTTCGAACTGGATGAATACCATCCATTGTCCCACTTATATTTATTTTCTCGTAAAAAAACGTATATCCTTCATTTATTTTAATGTAAAGAAGACAGAGATGTATAGAGATATATTTTTTCCCTCTCCGCTGTCCGCGTCAAAGCTTATAACGCGCGTCCCCCGTCCCATATCCTTGAGCTTGTGCCGAATTCCGCCCCCATCTCCACTTCATCGGATGCGGACGCGCGCTGCCGTTCTCCGGGAAGAGACAAGGTCTTTCGCCCGGGCGGTTCGTCTATGTGCTCGTGCCGAGTCGGGGGGGGGGGGGGAGGTGTTCGAAGGACGCCGCCGTCGGGATGCAGGCGTCGGTGTTCGCGTCGGGGGTAAAGGATGTCCATGATTATGTGCTCTCTTGAGTGTCCGCGTGTGGATGTATTGCAAAGAATGGCACGGCCCCCTCGCCCTACATCCTCTGCTTTTCCCGGCCCCGTTTTCCCGCCTTGTTCTCCCCCGTGGGCTGTGCCGGCGCGCGAGAGAGGGTGGGTTGGCCCCTTCCTCCGCTGACCCTCATACCGACTCGGGCGCAATCTGCAGTACGGGATGTTCCTCCGCCCGGGAGGCCTCGCCTTCGAGCCCCGAGGTTTCGGCGACCGACCGACTCGCCGGGCGCTTCCTTGCTCTCTCGTGGAGGAAAGGATTGCACGTGTGGGGCGTACGAGGGACTTCTCCTGGGCGCGAGTGCTTGTGGGAAGAGAAGAGGGCGCAGGGAATGCACGTTCTTGTGTAAGGACTCATTGCTCGGTGGTACTCGTTCATTTCTCGTGAAACCCTTGTAAAGGGATTGTGACTCTCTTGTAAATCCTCGGCTCTAGGTTCGAACAGGACGCGAGAATCCTCGTCTGGATATTTGCGAGCCATCGGGCCGTGTTCGGCTTCACGGAAACCGCGCCACGGATGGGGACTCTTCTTTAGCTTAGCGTCAGAAACAATCATTTTACTAAAATGTCAATCCAAAGTTCAATTCAACACAATTGAACTTCTAGTTCAATTTTAAGCTGAACATGGCGTGGTAAAAATTTCTTTGAACATGTAAGGAAGGAATCTATGTGTAAAATATTTATAATATGTGATTACTGAACGAATATTTTGGTATAAATTGGAAATAAATAAATATATAAATAAATATATATTATATACATATATATATATATATATATATATATATATAATTTATTTGAAGTTAGCCCTAGTGGACGAAAACACAGAAAAACAAAAAAATAAGAAACTTCAAATTTTCGGTGGTTCCAGCCATCTTTCTCAAGGGAGAGAGGGACAGAACTGAAGAAAAGGAAGGCAAGGGCTAGAAGCAGTGAATGAAAGGGGAAGGTGGGGAAAGGTTTGCGATGGGAACAATTGGGAAGGGAAGAGTTGAGAGGGTTTTTAGAAGTGCGGGGAAAATATGGAAGTTGTTGGGGGCAGAGGGGGAATAGAAATATGTGCAGATCGGGGTATTCAATGTCCAATATTAAACCTGGGCAATTCCAGGAATCTAGAAGGCTTCCTCTACTGTGTCGAGTTTCAGCGGAGGATCAGAGGGTGGGAGGGATGCTGAGATGGACACACTATCACATTCATCAAAGGGAGTGCTGTGTTCGGAGGCGTGTTTGGGGATAGGGAGCACGCCAATCAGGGAAGAACCCTTCCAGGAAGACCGGTGGTTATTAATTCTCACATAGAAGGGTGTAGTACACTTTCCAATATAAAAGGCAGGCCAAATTTGGCACTTCAGCGGGTAAACTAAATTTTCCCAGTAATTAAATCCCCGCCCCGTCCTAAAACCACTCCCTTGCTCTGTAATAAACCTAGATGCAAAACATGACCTATTTTCAAAACCAGAAGCCAATCCCTCTTCCAACCGCTCTTTAACTCTCTCCAAACAATACCCTACTCCTCATGCACCTACAACAAGTTCGACCAAGGGCCTCGGAAGCTCTTAAGGAGACAATTACAGATGTCATCGCTGGAATAACGCAAGATGAGCTAAGAAGAGTTTTCGAAAACGTTTTTGAGCGACTCAACATGTGCATCGCTCCCCAAGGTCGTCACCTGGATTAAATAATTTTCAAAACACAATTAAAATAAAGTGATATTCATTGTAGTTTTCAGATGTATACATAAACATGTATATATACGTATATATGTATATATACGTATATATGTACTATATATATATATATAGGTATATAGGTATATATTTATTCTAGGTAATAGTGATATCGTCAGTACACGTTCATTTGAAATAATAAATGATTTTTCATTAATTACCTCTTGGCAATGCTGAATACCGGAATCACTTTGAACATGATATTTAAATTTTTTTTTTGTTGTCTCAGGCGTAACTTTGTGGAATTTGCATAACATATTGAAATGTAATGAAATAATTGACTTTGTAATTCCACACACTTTATTTAAAAAACACACGACCCAGGTTTCGACGTTGAACGTCATCATCAGGTTCCTGGTGATGTCCAGGTTACCAGATGGGTAACCATCCAGGTTACCTGATGATGACGTTCAACGTCGAAACCTGGGTCGTGTGTTTTTTAAATAAAGTGTGTGGAATTACAAAGTCAATTATTTCATTACATTTCAATATGATATTTAAAGACAATATATCTATATAAATAAATAGCATATGGTATTTGCGTGATTAATTAATTTTTAACATCATTTATTTCAGTGGCCACAAATTTTTAGTGAATAAAACGATCGTAATATCTAAAGCGAATGAAAAAATTCCATAACCGCTTTGCTTTATGTGATTAGATCTTCAATGCAATCGATTGCTTTTCTGGACAATTTCGCAGTCGGCATTAATGGATGGTATTTATATCTTTCTGTCGACTCTGTGTGTGTCAATACTCGAATGGGTTTGTCGTCTTGGTTACCGGGATTCAGAACGACATGAGTAGATACAACGTCCGCCCATCCACGGGGCGTTCCGTGTCTGCTATGAGAAGCGGGCGCTCTTGCCACCAGGCTAATCCGACCCAGATAAAAAAATGATTGAAATCTCGAATGCGGGGCCGTTGTCCGTAACCAGGAATGTCTGGGAAGAGGAAGTCGTCGTAAAAATTCCTCTTCGACGCTTGTAGCTCTTCTCAAATTGTTCCGAGTCCAATGCCCGTTTTTCTACCATCAGTCCCAACTGGTAGCTAGGTAATCAATTGATACTTTCAAAAGAACCTTACGTAAGGCACTCCTAAATACACAGCATCATTGAAGTAAATCACTTCAGGAGCTCACGGTCATATCGTATTCACAACACTATTAGTCAGAAATATCCTATTCACATATTTATCTTCCAGTTAAAATCTTACTTCTGGTGATGGTTTTTAGTTTTTTTAATTAACAAAAAATCATATAGAAGCAGTTTTTTCTGTAATTTCTTTCTTCGATATTTCTAACTAACGTATTATTAATCGGTAATTTTTATAAATTATTTTTTCTCCACATCATATGACTTTATCAGTTCTCCTTTTGTTTCTTTTCTTATTTTTCATGCATTGCTTTATTTTAATTATACATTAATTTCGTGAATTGTAACATTAGCATTAGACGGCTTTCACAGGCATTTCACACTCCCCTTCATGCGTGGGTAATTTCCTGCAGTGAATTTTTTCACAAGGATAAAAGCCTTATGCCATTCGAGATTCCCAAAACATATGCATATCTTTCTACTATTTTCACTTTCGGCTACTTTCCACTTCTTATCCTCTTCCATATTCATTATACTACCTTGATCAAAAATTTCCCGGAATTTATTCAGAAAATTAAAAATTCAAGTTTATTCATCTAAATCTATATTGTCCCCTTCAAAGTAATCCCCATCGACTGCAACACACTTATGCCAGCGCTTGATCCAATCCTCGAAACATTTTTTATATTCGGTTTTCGGTATGTCCATCAGTGCTTCCTGCGATTTTTCCATTACTTCCTCTCGGCTGCTAAAACGCGTTCCCCGTAATGGTTTTTTAACTCGATTGAACAGAAAGAAGTCACAGGGAGCCAAATCAGGTGAATTCGGTGGCTGTTGGATGGTATTTGTTGCATTTTTCGTCAAAAAATTGCGAATAATGATAGCACTGTGCGACGGTGCGTTATCATGGTGCAAAATCCACGAGTTTTCTGCCCACATTTCTGGTCTCTTTCGGCGAATTGCTTCACGCAAACGTCTCATAACGCCCAAATAATACTCTTTGTTTACTGTCTGGCCTTCTGGCAAAAATTCATGATGCACTACACCGTTGTAATCCATGAAAACCGTCAGCATTGCCTTCTTTTTTGACTGAAAACGACGTGGTGTTTTTGGTCTCGGCTCATTTGGTGAACGCCATTCACTTGCCTGATGTCTGGATTGCGTGTCGTACTCATAAACCCACGTCTCGTCTCCAGTAATGATCCTTTTGATGAATGTGGGATCGGATTCAGCCTCGCAAATCATGTCTTTTGCGACGTCAACACGGTCTCTTTTTTGCATGAAATTGAGGTCTTTTGGCACCAACTTTGCTGCTAGACGACGGAAACCCAAATCATTAACCACAATGTCTTGGGCGGATCCATAGGCAATGTTCAAGTCCTCCGCTATTTCTCTGACGGTTAATTTGCGGTTATTGACCAACATTTCTTTTACTTTATCAATTTTTTCACCGGATTTCGATGTCGATGGTCTGCCACTGCGTTCATCATCTTCGATTGACTCACGACCACTTCTGAACCGCTCGTGCCACTGGTAAACGACCGTTTTTTTTAGAGAATCGTTGCCGAAACACTTTTCCAACATTTCCAACGTCCGTGCGCCACTAAATCCGTTTTTTACGCAAAATTTAATACAAGTTCGTTGTTGCAAATTTAAATCCATTTCTGAAATTGTAAAAAATCGCCAACACACACAGAGATAGATGTACTCTTGGCTACGTAACTTTTGCAAATGTCAAGTTATGACACTAAGATTTAAAGGGAATATCAACAACAGATGTACCAATTTAACAAAAAAAACAGAACTCCAATCGGAACGATGGGAGCGCCACACGGTGGTTATTCCGGGAACTTTTTGATCAAGGTAGTAAATCGATTTTCCTCATTTAGTTTTTCATTTATATCATTTGTTACTAAAACCTAATTATATTTTATCTAAATGTATTTGACGATAGGTTAGAGGTAAGAAGGGACTACCATAGTCTCAATCAAGCACGAAATATTCCGAATTATTATTATTATGACTATGGGTACCCCTCGACTCGCAATACACAAAAACACACACATAAATAAATAAATAAATAAATAAATATATATATGTGTGTGTGTGTGTGTGTGTGTGTATATATATCAAAGTTTTTACGAGTCTTTTCTTAACATCCTTACTCAAAGTCCCTGTCATCAACTCCCTCCTCCTTGTGAAAGCCTCTTTGCCTAGCGCAATTCTTCTCCTTACATCCCTACTATTTAACCGTGTTGGTCCAAAACACTACCGAGATACGTAAACTGTTCTACCTGCTCTATTTTTTGCCCACCTATTTTAATGTTAAGCTTGGCCTTTTTCTTTCTAGAAAATCGCATAACCTTTGTTTTATCAATATTGATTCTCATCCCATACCTGTCGCACTGAATTTCCAATTCACTTAGCAATGCTTGCAACCCCTTGGTTGACTGACAAACTAAAGCTTGGTCATCAGCAAACCTCACTGATTTTACGGATTCCCCGCCCACTTTCATTCCCAACTCGAGTTCTTCCCATGCCTCTTTGATCATTTCCTCTGCATACAGGTTGAACAGCAACGGTGATAATGGGCAACCCTGCCTTACACCCCTTTCTAACACTGCCCATCCTGCCTCCCAGTTTCCCACCCGCACCTGAGCAGTCTGAGACATGTACAGGTTGCGGATTAGCCTCCTTTCCCTCCAATCTATTCCTATTTTCTGCAATATATTCATTAGTTTTTCCCAATTCCCTCTATTAAACGCTTTTTCGAAATCTACGAAACAGGCAAATACCTCCTGGTTGTGTTCTATATTCCTCTCGATTAATAATCTCATTACTGCAATGGCATCACGCGTACCTCTCCCCTTCCTATATCCAAACTGGTCATCCCCTGAACAATCATTTGGCCTACTCTCTATCCTGTTGTTTATGATCCTGAGAACAACTTTAGCTGCGTGGGATATCAAACTTATTGTCCTGTATTCCTCACATGATGTAGCTTTTACCTTTTACGGAATAGGAACTAAAACTGATCTCACAAAGTCTTCCGGCCAGATTCCCTCCTCATAAATACTACGGATCAGCCCATATAGCCTCTTCCTCCCACATTTTCCCAAGAATTTTAAAAGTTCCACAGGAATGTTATCTACCCCCGCGGCCTTATTTAGTTTCATCTCCCTAAATGCCCTTTCTATCTCATTGTCTAGTATATCTGGACCTAAGCTGTCTTCCTCTACGTCAATTTCATTTTCTATGCCTAACTTTGTTGGTCTGAATTATTTACTATCCAGTTCTTCTATATACTCCTTCCATCTCTCTTGGATCTTTCCTGTGTCAACTATTACCTTACCCGCCTTGTCTCTAACTGTTAGCATACTATATATCTTCCTTTCTTACTTCCCGATAACGATTTAACTTTGCTGTACAGCGCACCGATTTCACCCTTTCTCTGCAGACTTTCCATATCCTCGCACTGCATCTTCCACGATGCTTCCTTTGCTTTATTTGTTGCCCGCCTCAATTTATTGTTCAATTCTTTGTACTTCATTTTTCCTAATTCTGTATTTATATTCTGCCATTTTCGCCGCTAATCCATCTTTGCAATCATCTAATCCGTGATCCATGGTTTTCTAGTCCTTTTAGCGTTATGGGTTCCAATATACTCTTTTGCGGCTTTAGGCAACCTTATCTTGATACTTTCCCATTTTTCTTCGATAGTACTGAGCCCTTTACCAGCCTCCATGATTTTCTCTACCGCCTGTTTGTATTCCCTCCTTTTCAACCCATTTAATGCTTCCATATTCCATTTTCTAACTCGCCGCCCCTGCCTTATCTTTTTGAAACGGACACTACATTTCATAACAACTAAATTGTGGTCTGTGTCCGCATCCGCTCCCGGGAAGCTGTGGGAATTTATCACATTGTTCCTAAACCTGTGTCTAACCAGGATATAATCTAGCTGATATCTTCCTGAGTCACCTGGCATTTTCCATGTATACCTGCGTCTTTTGTGGTGTCTGAACCAAGTGTTGGTTATGACTAACCCCTGTCTTCTGCAGAACTCAACTGCTTTCTCCCCGCGGTCATTCCTCGTGCCTAAACCGTAGTCCCCCACCTCATCACCATCTCTTCCTTTGCCTACCGTCGCATTCCAATCCCCCATCACTATCAAAGGTTTCCCTGCAGGAACACAGGCGATCATGTCCTCTAACTGATCGTATATCCTATCGACCTCTTCTTCCTTATGGTTGCTCGGTGGCATGTATACCTGAGTAATAACTAAGTTTGTCGGTTCTGCTTTTATCTCCACTAGTAGTATTCTATCCGTTACCTGCTCTATGTTGACTACGCTTCTTCCTACCTTTTCATTTAATACTATGGCAACCCCTCGTTGGCTCTCGTCCCCACCGTTGTATATTATTCTATACTTATCACTCCAGTAATCCCCGCTATCTTTCCATCTCACCTCGCATAGACCTAAAATATCTATATTTCCCCTTTCCATCTCTCGCTTAGCATTCTCCAATTTCCCTGTCCTCATCATTGTCCTAACATTCCACGTTCCTATTCTAACTAATTTCGTCTTCTTCTCCTGCGCCTTCTGTCCTGCTGCTGTTGGTTTTCCCTTGCACGGGTTTCGTGGGATGACGACCGCGGAAGCCTTGCCTCCCCCGCTGCCGGGCACGACACACGGCCGATTGGGTCGAGCCCCGTGGTTGCCAGGACTCAAAATATCTCTATTGTCCATCATATTTTTCTTGGGAATGATAATTGAGGTGGTTTCCCGTTGCCTTTCTCAATAGTGTTTTTCACGTGACACCATCACTTACTGGCCTCCCCACTGGCGTCAGACGCCATTGCAGCCGCCTCACTGAGGAACAGACGCTGCGTGGACTACCTTCCGTCTGGCTCCTAACCTTCGACTTATCTGACATGGGCGACCCTACCAGGAGCAATTTTTATTACTCCCGCCAGCACAGCTCTAGGGGTCATCGGAACGCACAAGCCCTTCCACCACGTCAAGGTTGTAGTCCGGGGAGATATATATATATATATATATATATATATATATATATATATATATAAATAAATATATATATATATATAAATATATATATATATATATATATATAAATATATATATATATATATATATATATATTGTAAGTGTTCAGTCTTCAAATTTTTGGCTTAGGGGTGTAAGTGATTTGAAGCTAGTAGTTATTTCGCTCTAGTTATGCCTTATTTGGAATATACCGTAAGAATGTTGGATCTTTGGAAGAACACTTGGCCAAAGGAATTGGATTTAGTCCAGAGAAAGTCCATTACTTATATTCGTGAAAAATATTTATAATAAGAAGACGAGTGTGGCAGACCTTTTTAGTGGTATAGGGCTGGGAGCCGCTTGAGATGCGAAGAGGACATGATGGGCTGAGACTCAAGAAAGGTTCAGAACAAACGAGTTTAACAAATGACACGAAAGTAATTTTATGGCTGCACATCAGTTAAGTGCATCAGGTCATAAATGTTTGACGAGGGCGATCGATTCTAGTACAGGTAGATACAAATACTCGTTTCTTATTCAGGCAATGAAGAATAATAGTAGTAAGAAACCAAAGTCATTTTATAAATATTAAAGACATTCAATTTACAAGTCGGAACAAAATTAAGTTATACGTAGGCATAAGATGTATTCTTAGGTGTAAGCGTATTTAATTTGGTAATGTCTGTATTTGCATGCGTGTAGGTTATCAGGTTTTTGCATGAGTATATATGCGTTTTTGTGTGTATTGATTGGTATGAAAAATATTAGTTTTGCATTTGGTTATATTCTTAATTACGGGTGTAGACCTAACACCCCCCGCCACACTCCTTTGCAGTTTGTTCCGGGGCACTATGTAGATATAGATGATTACTGGTCAGCGAGTTGTCAAAACAACTTAGTTAGTTATAACTTAGTTAGTCAACACTATAGTCAGTGATGAGATCATGATACCAGTTACGTTTCGATTGTAAACTGTGAACTCTCCTTCGAAGTGAAAAAGGAAACTGTTTGCGCATGGTATATAATGACTCCTGTCAATCGACGACTTCATATTTTGATGTACCTTTGAGAGATTTTTCTTCCTGGAATTACAGTAACTCGCAAGAGTTCCGAAAGTTATCCCATGGTTTATTTATAAAGACGTAATTGCATCATGTGAATTTCCGAGCAAATATATTCGTGCCATAAATGGGGAGGCCGGACAACTAAGACAAATAAACGGTCCGCACGGGTGCTCCAGGAGCTTGGTCGGGCGACTTTATTTGCTAACCTACTTTTCCCTCGTTACACACACACACTCGATGCATTGTAGCAGAAAGCAGAGAAAGTTTCAGTGTTTGCCGTGATAATGCAAACTTGCAAAAGATGATTCGCTCCCGGCCAATTAATGGCGTAGTAGAGATTAGGAAGTGGCTCTGGCGAATGTGGCGGGTATTTGATGATTTAGAAGTAACTTCGAAACGAGTGTGTTTAAATTTAAACTATTGCTATTAATTATATCAACGAGGTTTAGTTCATCCATTTGGAGGATAAGTTTTATATTAATATTACAATGTACTATCACTTCCGAATTAGTGGCAGCTGAAATATGTAATCGGGCCGAGTGAGGCGAGATGAAGGGATAGGGGGGAATAATTGGAGCGATGGGGAACAAAAAATATGCATAGAGTGGTGGGAAAGCAAACAAGATTGCAGTTAAGCAGTCATGTAATTTGGATGATTTGGAAGAGGAGCGGGTGATTGATACGGATTTGAAAAAAAATTTGCAAAAATTGTTTAATTCATTCAAGATTACGTCAATTTAAGTTGAGTCCCGATGTTATCGTTATTGGAACTATCCTCCTTGCTTATATCTTGCTTGTGTCGGTAAACAAACCCGTTAATTCGACGTAAACTGCGGTTTACATTTTTAGATTAAAATATAAATAGTCATAAGAATATACAGATATTTATAAATCAACATTTAATAAAACGAAATTAATATAAACAGGAATTTATGGCTTGCCAACCTTCTGGTTTTAACTCAATTTGCTCACAACACACGTACGTCGTTTTTAACATGCGGAGATCACTAGAGCAGCAAGAAGAGAAATGGAGAATGAGAGTAAACTCGTAGATTACACCGGGGGTGATTTTAGAGCTCTCGGAATGCAATAGGAATAAACTTCTTACCTCAGTGAAACTCTTTTTACTTTTCCATGTAGTCTCCCTTTACACTAATGCACTTGGTCCAGAGATGTTTCAATATCCTGATCTTATCTCGAAAATTGTATTCTTCAAGCCCGCAAAATACCCGTCTACTTCAATCAATAGTTCCTCGTTCGAAGAGAACCTCCATCATCCACCGGGGAAATTTTTGAGCTTGCGGAAGAGATGGAAATCTAAATGGAGTCAAATCGGGCGAATAAGGCGGGTCTGTCTCTTAGTTCATATATTTTTGCCAAAGTAACGACAATTGTGTTTGGGCGTGGATCATCTTGATGAAAAATAACTTTCTCACTTGGCCCTATCTGGCCTCTTTTCTTGTATCTTTTGCTGCAGTTGGTCCAGGAGGTTAGCATAGTATATTTCAGTAGTTGTTTGACCAGTACGAAGATCATCTCGTGGCAGAATCCCTTTCGCATCCCAGAAAACTGAAGCCATCACCTTTCCGGTCGGCCGTAGAGCATTTTCCTTCTTTGGTGGTGGTCAATCAACATGTTCCCACTGCTTTGACTGGCGTTTTGTCCTCTTGGAAACACCTGAGTGTGAAGGAGCTGAGTCCGCCCTGGGTGTTAACCTCGCTCCTATGTGACTACCTCTTTGTGGAGGCGTCCCATTCGTCTTACCAGTCCTTGGGACTATGAAGACGTTTTGTGTTCTTCTGCGTTGTCTCTTCGCGGCTCTATTACTTCAGGGAAGTCTTCTTAGCACTTCCTTGGCTTCTTCCCTGGCGGAAGTAATGCAGGGGTGTCCAGGCTAGCGATGGGTCGTTTGTGACGATCCCACGGCCAGACCTGTTCCACGGAGATTCTTCGGATAACAGCAAAGTCCGACTCCGCTGCTTTTCTGAAGAAATCCTACGCTGCCTTCGGAAGTAGAACGTCTAGCGGTTCCAAATTGGAAACTTGGTTGGAAACACGAACTTTCTTTGCTTTCATATCTTTATTTGCTAAGTTATTAATCACAGCTCTAATCTCAATTTTTTCCATCTTCATAAATCATTACACGGGAACAGCGGCCGAGAGGCGTCGGCACCACAGATCTCTTCCCAGATCCCTGACGCGTAATACGTGTTTACTCATAAAAAATTACGTATTACGACGCTGGTAATTCGTGCCGCTGGCGCTGACATCTGGCGGTGATTTTGAGAACCTTTCATGCTATCCTCGTTTTATGTGAGATACGGATGTATGCATATACTAGTATGTAACAGCATCCACAATTAAATTTCCTTTTCGACCGGAAGCGTCTGAAGTTCAAAGGAGGATAGGCCTTTTACAAAATGATGGGATAAAAGGGGTATACATGCAATACTTTTCATTTCTTCATTAATTTTTAGAGAGAATGGTTGTAATAATGATCCTTAATTATGAATATCGGTAATTCGTTTCTTCCTATTATGATTTTCATTTTTTCCTATTTTAAATTTATTTTACACAGTAAAGTCAAGGGATATTAGAAATCTCACTCAGACAGAAGACTCTTTACGAAAGAATATTCGAATGAATCGGAGGCTGGTGTACATGAATATATATACACAGTGCATCGTATTGGTGGATTGTCCGTCCGGAATGAGTGGAATACTAACCGGTAATGAGTATCGGAATAGCATGCGCGCCTGCCCTCTTTTAAAGTATTTTCTTGTCATCTTTGCGCAGGCATAGGAATAGCCACTAACCATGTAATACTCGTGAGTAGTAGTAGTAGTTTTTAGGGGAGGCGACCGACAGCTAAGGTCATTTGCGCCATAGGGGATGGACAGGAAAGGATGAAGGGTGGAGAGAAACCCGGCGTCGGCATTAGCCTACTCTTTACGAAAGGCGCCAAGGGGTCCGCAGCTTAACGTCCCATCCGACGGACGCCGTACTCACTCAAAGTGCCCTCCACAAAGCACCTCAAGTAGGGATCGAGATACCTCTGAAAAATATTCAACACCGCCGGGATTTGAACCCGCGCCCTCAGGGTGGGAAGCCAGTACGTTAGCCCCCGCACCATCTCGATCCCCGTAATACTCGTGATATATGGGCATGCTACATGATTAGTGTTTGGTCGCCCCTTCCTCCGCGGTTGTTTGGTGGATCTTGGGGTGCCAGGTGCATGGGCAAATAGAGGGAATATATGTAGCAGGGGGTGGTGGTCTGATGACCTACCACCCCCTGCCACACGTCCTTGTGACGGCTTGCGAGGTATTGTGTAGATGTAGTTTTAGATGAAAGATAATGGTGTACTCGTCTCATGTACTTGGGTATATCTACACTTTTTTTCCCTTCCAAAATATCCTTCAGTTTATGTAGAATTGGCGGATTGCATGTTATTATTCGAGATTTGAAGTATTCATCTTTCCCCGGGAACGCAATGGACGACGAGAGATTACTCGCGCGCCTTAACTTACTTCAGCTGAGAGTCCTCCCCCTCTCCCTGCTTCGTCTTATCCCATAAATCCCCTCTCTTTAGTGTTTATCTAAGCTCAACCACTGATAGAAAGGGAAGGATGGTCCGCTCTCAATTTCGCACGCTATTAGCTAATGAACCCGTCCAACTGTCAACTCATCCTGACCAGTCTCCGCTACTTGCCATTAGCATCCATCAAGGATTCCCTGCCCTCTCGGCATTGCGCTTTGAAAGAACCTTAGGGCCTATAACATCCCCGGCACTTCAAGTCCCTTTGTTCCTCGGACACATATTGTAAATGTGCTCGCAATAAATCTTTATCACGAGCGTCGCTAATTTGCCCTGCCGTTATTGTGAAATTTTGGTAATTTAGCTTGCAATTTAATTTCATTACGGGGTTGAAGTGCCATAATTGACTTTCTCAAGAGCGCTAAAATAGGATTTACTTTTATAGTGAGTGGGTCTCAAGTTCTTAATGTCTCCCATCCAAGGTCGTTATCATCTTACGCCCACGCCTTTGGTCTCTTAAAATGAAGTCTTCAACCTAATCCACCGAGCAACATAAATTTTACCGAGCTATGTGTATGTGTGTGTGTGTGTGTATATATATATATATATATATATATATATATATATATAGTATATAGATAATTTCGTCGAGGTAACACGGAAGTGTTGAATAACAAACTTTCACAGCAACAAACAATACAAGAACACATAAAAAGATCACTCTCACGTTATTTCTTGATCATTTCGACGGAATCCAACTCCGTCTTCAAGGAAGGGAGGGATAACTGATGAAGGTGGCTATGACCACCGAAAATTCGAAATTTAGTGAGTCTCTTTTTTGTCTGTGAATGGAGCATTCTAGGATTATAAAATCAATTGCTCTGTAATAGGTTTCAGTAAATAAAGGAAAGGGGTAAATGTTACTTCTTGGTATAAATTCGTTTATACATCATGTATGAGATTTAATAATTGATATAGTTTTAAAAAATTTAATGAATGCAAGCTGTTACAATATATGTTTACCACTTGATCTCTTCCTTTCTCTTTGTGGTTCGTGTCATTTAGTTTTGAAGATTTTTTTCCTTTTTATTTTATTGTGTCGGCCATGGTGAAATTATCTCTTTATTAAATGTTTTGAGACATTACAGATTCCCTTTACAAAACCTGTGATGTAACATGCAATAAAATTTGGCGAAACTAAGTAAACTTAGAGGTTGTTTCTTTTAAAGCGATGGCTTCAAATGAGTCGTTATCCGGGAAACGGTGAAGGTGGCTCCCATGGCGGGAGAACAGTTAGTAATGCTGCACACTAGCTTTGAGTCCTGTGCACGAGTATTTTAATAAGCTTAGTCTCTTTCGCAAATGTATAAACATTTGTAGTTGATTATTTACTGTGCTTTGCCCTATTATTATTTACGTATAACCTAAGCATGTATGACAACAACCAGGAGTGCGAATTGGGAACAGGGAGGGTTAACCCGAATCAATTTTTCAAGATTTGGTGTTTTCCTGTCGAAGAATTTCGGTGAGTAAATTTTGCGGATATTCCTGAGGATGAGTGCTTCCGCAGTCATGATTGAAATCATCATTTTCAACGTCGTCCTTAGGGCATTGTGAACGAATCATATTTAATTGATCAATAGAAAGTGTTTATAAATTGCAGGAATGGAGACCGGCGTTGTCGAGAGAGGAAGATTGGGTCAATACGATATTGTGGTGTCCTTTTATGGGTGACCCTTAAACAAAGTGACTTTGATGGGTGATGTCAGTCGGACTGAATAACTCTCAACAGGACAAAGTAATTCAACATCAACATAAATACCTCGCGTTCCACCAAAAAGGTGTGTGGCAGGGGGTGCGAGCAGCTGGTGGGTAGGGTATATGATAAGGGATGAGGAAGGGAAAAGGGAAATATATTTAGTAAAAATCTATCAAATAACGTACAAATTTTAGTACAGGATAGGTGAGGACTCAATTCAACAAATGGATTCACTGACCAAATAAGTTAGTTGTTTGTTACCCGAAAAGATAATTCATGGGTACTTCCTAATATCCCATGATTCGATCGAAGGGTGCCAATAGGGATTCCGACTCAGAAATATCTGGCTGGAATTATGTTTTTGTATTTAACACTATATTGTATTGATATAAAAATGAAATTGATGGATGGCAGAGAAAAGTAACACTTATTGAGAATCTGTATTCATCATCCCACGTTTCTCACACATAACTTCAAGGAAATTCGGCTCATGATCTTGCATTTTTGCAGAGCACACAAAATAAATACGATAAAAATAAGGATATACGTATATATTTTTAAGCATGCAATAATATTTCTTAGATGTATTCGAGATGCGGAAAATATATTTTTATAATTCATCTCATCTCTCTGTCAACTATGACTCGGGCGTTGGGAATCCTGTTCATTGAAGTAATCCTCTCAATCAATCCTATTCCTGCTTCTCTCTCGCTTGCGGAACATTCTCCCTTCTACCACAGTCTTCAGCATCCCGCTGTCAATCCTCCTCCTCTGCATCAATCTTCCCTGCCCCATCTGGGTTCCTACCACCGATCCCCTCTCCTCCTCCCCCACAATTCCTCCTTTCATTTCCTTTCTCACCATTTCCCCTGTTCCATCTTCTCCACAACCACATTTGAAAAGACTCCAATCTACGCCTATCATCCTGCTTCAACGACCATGCAAGCCAACGACCGTACAAGGACACGCTCATGCCATGCTATGACCCCGCGCGTGCCTCTTCCTTTCCTCAGCCAAAACTTTTCATCCCCGGAATATTCATTTGCCCTGCTCTCCATTCTCTTACTGATGATCCAAAGAGCCACTTTACCTGCGTGCGAAATCAAAGTCGTTAATCTATAGTCCTCACATACGGATGCCTTTGCCTTTTTTGGAATAGGAGCTAACACTTGTCCGACGAAATCTTTCGTCCAAATTCATCCCTCATAACTGCTACGAAGTAATCGATAAAAACTCTTCCTCCCATGTTCTCTTAAATTCTTAAGTAGTTCCGCGGGAATATTGTCGACCCCCACGGCCTTATTTGATTGAAATTCCCTTAAATCGCATTTATCTCGCCACAAAGTATCCTTGGACCGAAGATATTTGTACCAAATACGTTGTATTCTCTGTCTAAGCGGTATTGCCTAATTGTTTTATCATAGTATAGTTCCTCTGTTCATTGCGCTCTTGTAACTCAGGAATAAAAGTGTTGTTCTTGATATCTATTTCCGAGGAAATCACTTGAGCATAACTTATTGCACTAGATTGACCCAATAAAATGGAGTATTATAGTTTTACCCTCGGGAGTCATGAAAATTTGCATCGCTGGTTTATTGGATAATGTGTGTAATTTTACTAGATTGAGATATCCCAGAATGGTTAATATTCCCGCCGTGGCCTCCATATTGGCTTTTGAATCCCCTGTACTTCGTATAATTACCATAGAGGGCTTCATTTTCCATAGTAATTAGGAATCTTAATTTCCCTGATATATAACGGCTTTCAAGTACATTACACGTATCTTAGGAACATGGGCTTGAGATCGGTTTAGCAGTTCATTACTGCTAGATTCTTGGAAGGAAAAAAATTTTAAGGGTTATGTTTTCAAGTATCTAAAAAAATCACGACCGTTAAAAGGAACGATTAGTTTTGCGTATTTGGTTTTCGGAAACGCCCGATTGAAAATTAGGAGTTTGATTTCACACAATTTCCACGGAGTTTCTTGCCAAAATTAATTATCGATGCTGTTTAATACGATAATTATTTTTGACACGCCAAGCTTTAACGTGTTCGTTTTTCGACCCGAGCGAGCGTGCGAGCACAATTTTAATTTTACTCTACTTTTCGAGTTAGGAAAAAGAATCGGAGAAGAGGATTTTTCCCCAGGAGACCGCTTTTGCCATTTTCTTTCATTTCTGCGAATGAATGACTCTCTCTCTCTCTCTCTCTCATGAAGAGATGTCATTGTAGAGGAAGGAGGACGGGAGATATATGACCACTCCAGCGAAGGAACAACCCCCCCCCGCACCTCCCCTCCTCCCTTCGTCGCACCCTCGCACCAAACCCACCCGCTGGGGGAGGGAGCGGGGGTGGGTGGGCTCCCGTCGAGGGTTCATTGGGCTGGCCGTGGGTTTAAGATGGCTTTTGGCGGTAGAGAGAGGGGTTGATTTCTCGGAGAGGATGCGCAGAGGGAGAGAATTAACCAGAATCCGTTTACACTCTCCCTAAATTTCCGGCATCGTGGCGGCCCGTCTTTTAAAGGCGCCCCCCCTGCCTCTCCCTTCGCCTCCATTCCCCCTATCCCTGGACCAGAGCGCCTCCTCTTAGACCCGCCCCTCGTCCCTGCTCCTGTCTCGTCGATGCTTATGCGGAAATTCAGAAGCGAGGGCCGGGGATCCGGAGGGTTGGGTGGGTGGGTGAGAAGTGTCAAAGGAATCGTCTGGCGAGCGTGGAGGAATTTCACCGGCCTCAAGAGATTCCCGGCGATTCTCTCAGTCGCCGCCGACCCACCCCACCCCATGTCGCTCGTCAATAGCCATGTTATGCCACGGAATCCGAGCTGCCACCCTCTCATAGGGAGTTTTATGCCCTTCCTGACCGTTCCTTGGAAACGCAAACGATCTCCGAATTTGTCATTTTTCCAAATAAAAATAATTTTTTGCCACTAATTCTGTAATTTTTTAGGCCTGTCAAAGGGAAATAGTCAATCCGTTCGGCAATTTCATGGTTTCAACCACAGACCTTCGACTTGTCCACCCGACAAGTGGAAGGCCCGTGGTTCAAGCTACGGTCAGTGGAACCTCGAAACGCCTTCAAAATGCTGAGGTACACATTCGGCATCATAGGAAATCTAACGCTCAAATGTAAACGTATGCTGAACGGCCGCTGTTCCATTTTGTATCGCACTTCCAAGACCTGCCTTCCCCGCGAAGGAAAACGCCTTTCGCCCCCACCCCTTTTCCCTCCCACTTCACTTCCTCATTCAGCCTGCTGCCTCCATTCTTCTCATTCCTGCTACACTCTCCTTCCTCATTCCCACTTTCGCCTGACGTTCTCCTTTGCTCTCTAATAGCGACTTGTTTTCGTTATCTCTGGTGGAATGATCACCTTGAACTCTTCACTATATCCATCTACAATAGATTAAACTTATTGCAAAGATATAAAGCTTATGGTTTTGCATCCGACACTGGAGATATAATTGAGAGCATAATTACAATACATGAACCTATCAATGTAAGTAGGCCTCCCTTAATTACATTGGTAGAGCCGAAAATGGCCACAAAATTAGATAGTTCGGCTATTGAACTGTTTTTCCCGCAAACTTTCCGCGACAACAATAAAAGGGTGAACGCAATAGACAAGCGCTATCAAAAATCGGGGTGTACAAGATTTACTTCCCACAAAACTTTCTCTGCGATTCGGCGATCATTCATAACCAATTACTTCACTCTCTCCACGTTTTCATCGGTGGTTGTTGATGCGCTGGGGCGTTCCTCATCTCCAACGTCTTCACGGCCACCTTGACAACACTTATACCACGCGTAAGCTCTTGTTTTACTCATAGCAGACTCACCATTTGCCTTAATCAACATTTCATATACTTTGTTACACCTTATTTCATTTTTTACGCAAAATTGGTACAAATTCTTTGGTCCATTTTTTTTAACAACAGAAAATAGCCGAGATAAGAGAAACACGTCTTAATCTTAAGCGGCAGTCACAAACAAAGTAAACAATGAATAGAGCTGAACATTTTATCATACTTTAAGTGACATGTATAGCAACATAATAAAATTTTTTTGACAATCGGACTCTCCAAATTCGCGAAATTTAAAAATTCCCGTTATTTTCTGAGCACACCCGTTGGAGGGAGAGAGAGCCTTGGCAGGGTTTTGAATGACTGCGCCATTTTGGGTAACCTCATGACTGATATTCATTTAAGTTTTTATCCATCTTGCGGTTTTAGGCGATCAATCTCTCGTACTCATTAGACATTACAGCGGCAACATTTGAAAGTAGCAGGTGGTGCAACGGATCGCGAATCCCTTCTCCCCCGACGTTACCAGCTTACTCCGAATGAAGAGTTGCTGCATAGGATTATTTCGCCTCGCACAAGCGGCGGTAGAACTGTGCGCCATACTATTGCGATTACTAATCCCTTACTATGCAAATTTTTGTACTTTACTCCTGCTTCAAAGTGCATTTCAAAGTGGATTTGCGGGAAAGGAATGATGGAACTATGCATACAGCGCACACCAGTTTGCACGTTTTCTGCTTGATTTTTACTTAATATTTTTACTTTTCCTTTGCTCTTCAATCATCCCACTTATCATTCACCCTTCCCACCAGGTGCATGCCCCCCCCTGCCACACACGTTTTTGGTGAACCGCGGGGTAGTTATGTCGAATTGCAACTTCCCTCGAGACAGTGACTACCTCAAACGAGTGATCTTCATTTCCCTTGTCAGTCACTTCTCATTGTTATCGTTTTACGCAGAATATTTTTCCGACTACAATTTTTACATCAGCGACGTTTTATTGATTTTCCAATAATTCTTGAATTGCCTTCGGAATTCCTATTTGCAGGGACGCAAAAAACGCTGCCCCAAGAGTTACACTGGGCCCTCTGTATAGGCGAGAGTGCTTTCATTCTGAGAAACTCGGGCGAATTTTAAATAGTTGTCCGTGTGTTATTGGGGGAGAATAGGAGAGAAGTATAGGATATATTTTTAAAACTATTCTATAGAACACTCGATGTGACATGAGGCTATAATTCATCCATCCTACAGTTAGTTGGGATTTTTTTTTAACAAGATTCATATTTTTCTCGTCCGTTAATCACATCGGAGTCGTCATCTGAAACACGAGGAAGGCTCTGCGCAAACTGCAAAATATAAACATTCGCAATCCAATGAAGTGCTGCTGTGAAATTTTCCAATTTCCAATGTAATTTATTCGTCTAATTTCACCAGATCGTTTTTCCAAAGTTTGCTCGAATTTCAAAGTGGCAATTAAGGGAGGCGTTACCAGGTCAACTCCAAGAGGTAGCTGCCGTACACATTGCGCTCCTTACACGTACGTACTCAGACAAAGAGTGCCAAGAGTTCAGGTTACATTAAGTTAGCAATCTACGTATTAACGGTGGAGAAATGGACTCCTTGTTTATTTTCTACCCTAATTTTAGTACCCTGCCAGCCACCGCTAGGGTGTGTGGCAGGGGATGAGTACACACCCGACTAATTTTAACTCTAATATACCTGTATTTACCCCTACCATAGTCGGACAGTGCTTTTCTGATCCCTCATCGTTCGTGAAAAAAATGATATCTTAAATCTATCTGTTCTACACTTGTCTAATTATATTGATATAATCTTTCCTACCGTAGTACGAAGGGGGTAATAATACATTTTAAAGTATTCACTACAAAAGAGACCTCCTTCTAATTTAAGCAGGAGCTTCAATCTGTAATTTGACCGTCGCTCCATTAAACGATTCACCGTATAGCCGCTCTAATATTTTGGATGCACCACTAAGTTTATCATAACAACGCTCTATAAATCTAGCTCTCCTTTGCTAGACGCGATCTAGTTTGGCAATTAATCCAACTTCGTGAGGATCCCATATACTTGCAGCATATTTTAAATGGCGCCTAACCAACGACAAATAACATTTCTCTTTTACTTCCATCAAATTTACTCAGTACTCTCCTAATAAATCCTAATATTTTGGTAGGTTTTCCACATATTCCCCGTACGTGTTTAAACCGGGAGAGGTCGCGAGTGAGAGTAACGCCCAAGTATTTCATTGAGTCTACACATTCCATGCTGGTGTTCCCAATGCAGTTGGCGTTCGAGAGGGAATCGCCCTTTTCCCAAAAATTCATCACTCCGCACGAATTTAAGTTTAACTGTGTTGGCCAAGTGTGGCACCAGCGTTGTATGTTTGTTGGTTGTGGCATCGCATCGCTCTCCCGCGTGGCATATGTACTACGCATCATTTGCCATTGTTCTCTCAGTGCTCGAGAGACATCCATGTTTATTTATTCTTTTTGGCTCTCGGCCGTAAATAAATAATGCAGCATCTCTCTTCTTTCCCGCTGGGTTTTAGGAAACTGGAGGGGCGTTCCGCCGACGCCGCACCCACTATTGGCAAGCCACGGCACGGGTGGTGAGGGGGAGGGTGGTCTGTGCGCAGGAGAGATGTTCACACGGGGCGTTGGGGGGGAGGGGCGGCGGTGAGAGTGATTGATAATGAGTGGAGGAGAGAGAGAGAGAGGAGCCCCTTAATGGAGGCCACAGGACGTGAGCGGAGAGCGCTTCGTTTTTGTTGCAGCGTGCGGCGTGTGTGTGTGGGGGGGGGAGGGGGGTCACGTGTCTCCCTCCCCCTCCTCCCCCGGGAAGGCGGCGAGCAAGATGAGTTCTCGGTTGAGATTGATTGATCCCACGCGTCGCATCATCGGGCTTCTCTCCTCCTCCCCTTCACTCTAACAGCACCGCTGCCCCCCCCATTCCTAAATCCTTATCTCGGCTTCGGATTATTTATCACGGAGGGATAGGAGCATCTTCTGGGAGCAAATTGGCAACGTAAGGTGGTCCTTTTTTGGTGCACCCTTCTTTTTTGTCGCTGCGAGATTGTTAATTGTGGCCTCGGTGTAAGAAAACGCTTCCCACCACCTTGCCTCCCTTTGTTGGTGCACGTGATTCGAGCAGGATGGCTGACGGTAAAATAACTTTTCCGTTTACGCTAAAAAAAGCACATACGATGCATCTTTCCACCATATTTTTAATTAGGTATGACTAGTTTCAACGGATCGACGTTATCCGATCACCTTGTACCTGAGGATGACGCCGCTGCATTGAATCTAGTCGTACCAAATAAAAAATTCGTTGGGAAGATGTTAGGCCTGCCCCAAAAATAAGTGGAATATATCTGGGAAAAAATGTACTGCAGATAAAAGTATACATTGCTAAAAATCTTAACAAGAGCACCCTTATGTATCGACACAACGATGCCAGTGCCTCCGTCAGTTGTGGTATGCTTCCTGTAAGGCATCAACATGAACCTCGTTCAGGCAACACAGCCTCTTTGACATAATCCAGTGGTCCAAAATGGTACTCAAAAGGGATTGTATTTGGACCGTACTCAAAGAGTCATGTCGCGTCACCAGGAACCACCTATTCTGAAAGATTCGGCTCACTTCCACAGTGGTCCAAGAGAAGATGGTCACACAAGCAGTTTTCTGACAGCACTTTGGGGGTCATCTCGGCACACCTTTCCCATGGCTAAATCTTCTGTGAAAATACAATTTACTGAGGTTTTCTGAATGTTACACTCTTCTACTAACATCCTGACACTTGGGGGTCAATTAGAATTGAGCATTTGTCTCACTTTTTACACATATTTATCACACTGAGTTGTTGATGGACATCCAAGGCATTCCCCATCGCCAACTTCCTCTCCACCCTCCCAGAAAATCCTGTGCGGAAGCAGAACACCATCACTTGGGACATTTCTCCATCTCCATAAGCACCCTTAACCACGGTCATGGTCTCCCAACCAAATTTTCCAAGCTTATTACGCAATTGAATCGCATATCACTGCTCCATCGTGAATTCGTGATGTGAGTGTCGAACTGGGGTCCAGTCCAGCAGTAATCCGTGCACTGCAAATGCCCACAGTTAACGGACGTGGGTCGCGTTTCTTTTCCAGGATGTCCCAATACATTCCAACCAAAAATCACCTCACTCCAGGCAACTGCATTGGTGGCAAATAATCATTCCACTTATTTTGGGACACACCCCGTACATTGATTGTGTGTCGTTTTACTTCAGTGATAATGTATTTTCACAAAGTTACATATGAAATCATAGAATATATATTTTCCATTGTTCATTCACTGAGAAGCATGTGGTTGGATGTAAATTCCAAGAAGTATGTTTTAAACATCTTAGCTAAAAATAAGTTAGCAGTGAAAAATTTCGAAGATGAATTATCTCCATTTCATTCCAAAATGATTCTTACCGCAGCCCTGTATTATTCTTTGTCCTTTATTCTCTCCATCCATTATGCTCCGCTATATATTTCGTATCACACCCATTCTGCAAGGTTTTGTTTTTTATTTCTATCTTGGAATAATTGACAATTATCTGATGTCCTCGTACTAAGCACCTAGCTGTTGTCTCACAAGAACTGCCGTTTTTATGTGCTTTCCCCTCGCAGTGGGCAACATGACCTCTTTTCCAACTAATCCCTCATTTATCTCATTAGATTCTAATGTGATATTTAGCATCTCCCCCAAAATACAGTTTTCAAGAGTTGATTTTTCCTTCTCAACTAACTTTTCAATCACCCATAATCAATATCCTGTAATTCCGTACTCCTCGTGAATTATTTTCAAATAGCGATGTTTTGTTTTTAATTTCATATTTTTGTCACATTGAGACTTAATGGACCTTTGAGCCTTGACCATTGAGACTTATATAGTTTAATATATAGCTGATATGTCTTTCAAAAATCATCATTATTAATGCTCAGAAGGGATTCCGTTTGTTTCGCACCGATATTGCTCTCGAAGTAAGTGGGTATAGGAGCGGGAGCGATTATAATGTTGCCCCACGTTTGGGGTAAGAAACGAGCTTTATGACTTGGTGACTTCAATTTGTAATATACATCCAAACACACCAGTCACATATTTCCACATGGATTTCGATTTTCAATCGGCTGGCTTGGAAAAAACAGCGAAAATTCCGTGAAGAAAAAAGAATAGAGTCGACTTCATTTGACCTCTTCCTCCCACCTTCTTACCCTCATATTAAGTAGAATGTGCCTAAGAAAAAATATCTGATATTAAGGCGCAGAAGCACATTAGTTGAATTCCCTTCCAATGAAATGGAAAGCGAAGGCTGGAAGAGTGAAGAGAGGGAGACATGAAGGTCGGCGAAGAACTTCTCAAGAGGGGGATGTGTTCAAGTGGCTAGTTTTTGTGCGAGGTGTGCCCTACAAGTAGTATGTCTTATTTTTTCCCGGAAAGACGAACGGGCGGCGGTTTTTCTAGCTAGGTACGAGGGAGGGGAGTCTCAGTGGAGGTGGGAGGCCACTGGAATTTGCCTGCCTGTCATTTGGGGGTGCAGATCGTTCGTTTTCGAAATCTCTATAACGTGCCCTCTTTACGCTCCGTCATTAACCGATTATTGGAACAGCGCTACGCCATCAAATTTCGCGTTAAACTGGGCAAAGCCGGGAAAGAGACTTATGAGATGCTCAAGGTAGCTTATGGTGATGACGCCATGGTTTGCTCGGGTGTGTTTTTGAGTGGCACAATTCAATTCGGGAGGGTAGAGACGATGATGAGGACGCCGAACGTTCAGGACACCCTTCAACCTCAGAAAGTAACGAAAATATTGCGAGAGTGAAGACTTTGTTGGACAGGGATCGCATATATTAAGTGTTTGCATGGCTTTTGATGAAATTGGCATCCCTAAAAGTGATGTGCATCGACTTGTGACTGGAAATGTGGGCATGAGAAAGGTGTGTGCGAAGTTGGTGCCGCGAGTGCTTTGGGACGAACAAAAGGAAACTCGCCCGCGGATCTGCCGAGAGATTCTTGACCATGTGAGGAGTGAGGATCAAAATGTTTTTGAAAAAATTCCATCAGACTTCTTTTTCTTCCGCCACCTCAAATCCGTGCTGAAAAGACGTCACCACGGCTCGACGGAAGCGATACAACTTACCGTGACGAGGGATTTTATCATTATTCCGAGCACCGCCTTCCAGAAGGCGTACGAGGCGTGGAAGACCCGAAGGAAGAGTGTGTGGAAGCGCAAGGGTGGTACTTCGAAGGCTTTTGAGTGAATCCATCATCAATTCTGGCAATAACATTTTTTTAATCGACTAAGTCCTACTACTTTTCGGACAGACCTTGTATTAAGACGTTTACCATGGCAATCTGAGTATCAATTTCTTTCCCTTGTTTGTATTTGCGGGTTTATAACTAACTGATGAGTGGGAGCATTTTAAAATTCAAATAAAAAGGTAAAAAAGTTTAAAATAATAATAGTGACAAGTCCCGTCCATGCCAGGATTTCCATAAAAATAAAACCCTAATATATGAACAGTGATCGTCCTAAGAAGGCCAAGACATTTATAAAAGACATAAGACATGCATTGTTGTTATGCTTTTTTGCGAACAAGGCCGCAATAATGTCATTTACGAGGATTCACTGATGGCGTAAGTAAGGAAACGATTTTATCACCGCTACACATGCGAAAATAAGTTAATCATTGAGCACTTTAGTACATAGGACGTTTTAACTCATAAATTCCATTTCAAAATTCATTCAGCATAATATTTTATAATACTGTTTCACATGGATGTCAAAAAATGTAATGCATTGACGATAATCTAAAACATACGACATAGATACGCGATAGGGAGTACTGATTTTGCGGTATTGCATGTATTTGCTTCTTAACATTTTACTCACACGGTTGTCCACTCGTTAGTTATATCTGAATAGGGAATATTTGGACGATTAGAATTGATCGAAGTGACTTATTACATAAATAAAAAAAATGCAAGGAAGAAAAATAGGCTTATAAAATTTTTCTGGTATTTTTTAATTTTTTTACTTCGATTAAATTAAAAACCCTCTTCGATTTTTTGGTGGGCAGCATATTTAGTGGATATCTTTGGCTTAGTGACCAAGCACTACAAACAAAGGGCTCGTAAAAGTTACAAACAAATTCAAAAAATATGTTTAGTGACATAATTAATGCAAATATTTCCTTGGGAGCAAAGTTTTGCCCACTCTCCGTGAGAAATTATTCTCAGAGTTAAATTATCCAAAGTGAATTGAAGAAAACAAACGCGGTGGGAACAGTAGGGAAAGAGGAGTAAGAAGGAAGGGCGGAAGGTATTAGGGAAACGAGGTATTTCAGTACCCTGGAAGCTACCCATAGGGTGTGTGGCAGAGGGATAATACACGCCTGACTAATTTTGACCCGAATACTATATTTTTACCCCTACCGCGGTCGGACAATGTTATTCCGATCCCTTATCGTTCGTGGAGAAAATGAAATCTTAAATCTATCTGTTCTACCCTTAATCTCTCTAATTTCATTGGCAAGACCTCTCCTAACGCAGTGCAATTGGGGTAATAATGCATTTTCAACATCACTGCTTAAGAGACTCCCTTCCAATTCATATGCTAGAGCTTCAATCTTTAACTTGACCTTCTTTTCATTGATTGTTTCCAACCTAGATCCTCTGATATTTGGACAGACTGCTAAATTTGTCACAACAGCTTTTCACAAATCTAGCTCCTCTACGCTGCACGTTATCCAATTCGGCAATTAATCCAACTTCGTGAGGATCCTATTCATACTAGTTGCATATTCTATAAATTAGGCCTAACCAGCGAAAGATAACATTTTTTTGACCTTTTCATCGCATTTACTCTTCTAATAAATTCTAATTTTTTTTAGCTTGTCCTTATAATTCCGGAATATGCTTCTTCTAAGAGAGGTCGTGATAGGTGGAATGAATTTTGCTTTTTTTAGTGTACATATTTTTCATTAATATTAATCCTTATTGCTAATTTAGGAACTTAAAAAGTTAGTGCAGTTTGTTTTTCGTTCCCTTTTTCGTTTTTCGTACAATTTCCATTAATCTCATTATGAGATATGGTAAGACGACAGCATCTGTCTGAACCAGGCCAAGCAGATATCGAAGTGCGGAGGATGATAGGAAGGATGTGTTCCCAGCATCAAATAAATCCGTGAGGTTTGAACTACCGAGATATTAAGTGAGACGTGAGTTCTTCCAATGGTTCCTCTACGCTAATCCCGGTACAATTCGGCAAATAATCCAACTTCGAGGGGATCCCATTATACAAAACATATTCTAAAATGAGACGGAAGAAAAGATGAAAGGTATGTGATTGAATGAGATCTGAACGTTTAAAACTTTGTGCAGTGAAACAATGAACATTTATTGCTCCACTTTGTACTAACATAACTCCACAAAAATCTCAAAAAAAGAAGAATAATCCGGGAATATGCTTTCATAAGTGTTTATTTCTATGAATCCCTTGTCCTATTTATATTAGCCGATATCTCGGAGTGCATTTGGAAACGTTTGAAGTATCGCGGTGTGTTTTCACTCCGAATTTGAAACCGGACCGCCTCAAACCCGACAGTCTCGTGAACCAGCTCACGAGTGCCCTGAAGGCGTGACGCGGGAGAGAGGAGTAGGTCAAAGGGACATCCTCGACTCGACACGCTGTTGCATTGAGACCGTTTAAAGCTGCCGAGGCAGGCGCGTCACGTGCCGAAATACGTAGATACCACGGCGGGGTCACAGGGCGGAGGGGACTTCTCCCCTGGTCAGGACACGCTGGCCATCGGCCGCTGTCCTATCCGGAATTTTAAAAAAATCACTCATTATTATACACGTAATCCAACTGCTGTGTTTCAAGAAGATAGAACTACAGACGAGGAATTAATACGTGAAAACATTCGAATGGAGCGTGGCACTCTATGGATCAGAAGCATGGACCATCGGAAAAGCAGACCAGAAAAGACTAGAATCCTTCGAAACCTGGTGCTGGAGGAGGATGCTTAAGGTCAAATGATTGGATAAAATAAGAAATGAAGACGTATACAGAAGATTAGACGAAGAATGGACCTTATGGAACACCATAGAGAAAAGAAGAACCAGATGGAATGGCACCACACCCTGAGGCACAATGGATTCGTGAAGAACATAATAGAGGGAAAAATAGAGGAAGGAGTCTCAAGAGGAAGACCAAGGGATAAATGCATGGCATTGCATTTATGGATGCAATGGCATGCAATGGATGCAATTTATCCGCTATCTACGAGGAAGTAAGCCAATTAGTGTCATATTGGGTAGGATAGAGGGCTGCAGTCAACGAATCTTGGGAATGAACGACCAATGATGACCCCATATTACATTGTGTTTTCTTTTTTTCAAGCATGGAAGTAATTCCGAAGAAACTGCGGGAGATGCCAAACAGTAACTTTTCACGGCGCCATCCCCTAATGTGCATTTCAATGCAACGATTTCAGAGTGCTTTGCTTGAGTAATTCGCTTTGACCAGGATCTCGGTGTAAGTGGTGGACCCTTAATTATCTATAGCTTATACCGGATTGCGGGAATTCTGTGCGATGAATATGGGGCGAGGATGAATGTAAATAAAAAAGGTTGTGCGGTTATCCAGAAAGAAGACGGATAAGTTAAGCATTAAAATAGGAGGGAAAAAACTAGAGCAGGTGTAACAATTTACGTATCTCGGAAGTTTTTTCAATATTTTTTTACTTGAATGTTTAGAAAAATGTCAGAGAAATGTCCTACGTGAACAAAATCGTAGACATCTGCACCATGAATCATCTAGATATCCCCAAAAAAATTGGACAAACAAACACTTGCGTCAAAACAACATATAACCCAAATAAAATTAATAAAATTGGTGCTTCTAAATGCATAACAGCTAGCAATGCGAGTGAATGTAATTCATTTATCTCTGTTAAACACGAATCGTCTCAAAACAGTTTTGTTAGCGTACATAAAACCGAAAAACAAAAAGTAATTGGCCAAATTTAAATTATAACATTGAACTGCCGTAGCATTAGAAACAAAATATCGGATATTGAACATATTTTTGTCAGTACAAACGCAGACATAGTAGTTGGAACAGAAAGTTGGCTCACGGGAGATATAGCAAACAATGAGGTTTTTCCAAACGGTTTCACAATTTACAGAAGGGACAGACCAAATTGATTGGGTGGGGGAGTATTCATTGCAGTAAAGTCACATCTTAGTAGCCAACGATATGAATGCGACGTAGATGACATAGAAAGCGTTTGGTGCAACATTAAGGACTACAACCTCAGAAGCCTATTCGTGTGTTCATTTTATAGACCGCAAGATTCTAACACAGATGTCCTACACAAGCTCGACGAACAAATATCCACTCTCAGCAGCAGACATAGCAACAGTATTATTATAATCGCTGGTGACACAAATCTACCGTCAATTGACTGGGACAACTACTGCGTAGGAAAATCTGCCAAAAACAGAGATTCATGCCAAGAACTCCTTCATATATTCACAAAACACTTCTTAGAACAAATTGTTAAATCACCAACACGGGGCAAAAGCATACTAGACATCTCTGCGACTTCTATGCCCGAAATCATTACTAACATTGAAATAATAGACGGAATCAGTGACCATAACGCTATTCTTGTAGATTAAAAACTAAGTTCGTCAAAATACACAAAGAGAAGCGTAAAATATACCTATAAAACAAGGCAAATTTTAACGGAATACGAGAATATTTAAAAATAAAATTACCAGACTAAAAGACAAAAACACTGACATCCAATACAGAAAACACTTGGAAATATTTCTTAAATATTTTACGCGGAGGAATGAAGACGTACATCCCGTCCAAACTCAAATGCGACAGTAAGGAACCTAAATGGTAGAACGGGGAAGTCAGATCGGCATTAAGAAGGCAAAGAAAGCTACAGTCAAATTTCAAAAAGAGTTTAAAAAGTGACGATATAGTTTATGTGAATACATCCAAAGAGCAACAAAAAGAATATCGTAGTAAGACGAAAAGTATTATGCGCACAGCACTACACTCTTTTAAATCTAAAATGCTAAGCGAATATATTGAGGAAAATCCAAAGTCATTCTGGTCCTACGTTAGGGAAATACAGGGTAAACGTCCAACTGTTCATTCTTTAAAGACAGAAAATGGAGAAATCATTACAGATAGCGTTAAAATGGCAAATATTTTAAACCATTTTTTCCAGAGGGTCTACAATAAAAACACAAACGCACCAAACGATCCTTGACACCCACCCGGGGAACACATGAGCGATCTTACACTGACCAAGCCGGGAGTAGTACATCTGCTCCGTAGTATAAAAGCACACAAGGCACCTGGTCCGGAAGAAATACCTGCTAGAATATTAAAGGAATTAGCTGAAGACATTGCCCCGTTTATACATATTGTTTTTCTAAAATCGATAGAAGAAGGCTCAGTGCCTCGCGACTGGAAGCTAGCCCATATAACTCCCATCTATAAAGGCGGCGATAGGGATAAACCAACCAATTACCGACCCATTTCTTTTACATCGATCTCTTGTAAAATATTGGAACACATTATTGTCACTAAAATTATGAGATTTCTTGATAGTTGGAAAATGCTAATCCACAACGGATTTAGGAAGAGCAGATCTTGCGAAACACAACTTGATCTCTTCATTCAACATATACTTAGATCGGGAGAAAACAACACACAAGTCGATGCAGTATTCCTGGATTTCAAAAAAACCTTCGACAAAGTCCCAATCAATAAACTGTTAATTAAACTCAAATACTATGGAATCAATGAGAAAATGAGTAATTGGATCAGAGACTTCTTGTCAAATCGCAAACAAATAGTAGTCATTGATCGGTTGTGCTCAACAGATAGAGATATAACTTCGGGCGTCCCTCAGGGAAGTGTAATAGGGCCTCTTCGGTTCTTAATATACATTAATGACGTAAGCACACACGTTGGTAGCAATATGAAGTTATTTGCTGACGACACGGTGGTATACAGGGAAATAAGGAGCCAACTAGATCGCGAGCTTCTCTCGAGAGACTTAGACAATATCTCAGAATGGTGCAATAAATGGGGATTAACACCTAATATAGATACATGCGTAGTTTTTAAATTTTTGAACAGAGGAAGCGGTGAACAGGATATAAACTACAAAATAGAGGGTTCAGTACTGACTACGGCAAATCAAGTTAAATAAGTATTTGGGGGTAGTTCTAACACCACGCCTTTCATGGGGAGCACATATAAGGACAATATGCGGATCAGCTTTAAAGAAACTTGGCTTCATAAAACGGGTGGTGGGGAAATGTAATGAGAAAGTTAAAGAGAGGTGTTATTTTGCTCTAGTAAGAACTCATTTGGAATATGCCGCAAGTATTTGGGATCCTTGGGAGAAAATTGGCAAAAAGAATTAAATAAAGTCCAGAGAAAATCCACTAGATTCGTTAAAAATTGTTATGATACGAACACAAATGTGACAGGTCTCTTAGGGGATTTAGGCTGGGAACCACTTGAAGTGCGGAGGGAACAAATGAGGCTTAGACTTTTAGAAAGGTTCAGAACAAACGAGTTTAACTATGACACTGAAGGAATTATAATGGCCCCACACTACTTAGGTAGATCAGACCACAAATATAAACTAAGGGAGATAGATTCCAGGACAGATAGGTACAAATACTCATTCTTTCCCCGAACAATCAGAAATCATAAAAGTAAGAAACCGAAGTCAGTTTGGAAATATTAAAAACGTTGAATTTACAAGTCGGAACAAAATTAAACACTATAGAGATGTTAGGTATACTTTCAGGTGCATGTGTATGTAAGGTGTAGATTGAGTGTTTGCATGTGTGTGGGGTGTAAGTGCTCATGCATGAATTTATGCCAAGTTTCTTTTTGGGTATATGATTTTGTGGTTATTGCATTCGGTTTTTTTTCTTTTCTAAATTATGGGTGGTGGCCTGAAACCCCCCGCCACACGCCCTTGCGGCGGCTTGCGGGGTATTAAGTAGATGTATATGTACATTTCATAACAACTAAATTGTGGTCTGAGTCCGCATCCGCTCCCAGGAAGCTGTGCGAATTTATCACACTGTTCCTAAACCTGTGTCTATCCTGGATATAATCTAGCTGATACCACTCTGAGTCACCTGGTGTTTTTCATGTATAACTGCGTTTTCTGTGGTGTGTAAACCAAGTGTTGGTGATGACTAACCCCTGTCTCCGGCAGAACTCAATTGCTTTCTCCCCGTGGTCATTCCTCGTGCCTAAACCGTAGTCCCCCACCTCATCACCATCTCTTCCTTCGCCTACCGTCGCATTCCAATCCCCCATCACTATCCTATCGACCTCTTCTTCTAAGGAACAGGATAGGGATGGTGGACGGGATGAAGGGAGGAAGAAGGTAGCCTTTGGCGCCCCCCCGTGACAAACCTCCTTATATTTCCCCAACTTGCAACCGACCCCGAAGTAAAACATGTTTACTTATAACATCTACAACCCTCTCCCTGTATCCCCTCATTGCTCCATCACCTCGTTCTCACGCTAATTGCCTCTCAAAAAACATTATTTATCTTTTGTCATGCAAAAATTGCACTTCATTTTACATAGGCGAATGCATTATCCCCTTATTCATTCGAATGAAAAATCACCGGTACTCCTGCAATTCTGTCTCACTCTCTTCTCTTCCTATCGATTTACTCGCCAATTCCCACAAGCTTTCATTCGACCAGTGTGTTGCCCTTAACATCCTTGAATCCAAACCCGATTCAGCTACCAATATAGAGGTAAGAACTCGAGAATACGCCTAAATATTAGCTTTCCGATCTTTCAAAATTCCCACCCTTAACCGCCACCTTTAATTTCCCTCCCAGCGCTCCCTGCACCACACCTCCCCTCCCCGGGGAAGTGTGGTGCCTTTGTATATTTGCACTCTCAAGCATATTTTCAGTCTTACTTGAAGAGGGCCTCGGAGGATGCCAAAAGCTGAAACAATTTACCGTGTGAGTGTACTTTTAAATGCTACTATTTTATTTGCTTTCTATTTTGCCGTCCCATTATTATACTGCTCGTGTGAGTGTTTCTGTATAATCTGGAATTGGAATTCAGTTCTTATGTATGAAAACAGTTTATGCCATGTTATATCCAATGTAGGCCAACCTATTGTTGTAATTTTGGAATTGTTCATTAATTTACTAAGCCTAAGTTTTTGCTTGATACACATTGTGCCAGTCGTGGGCTTTAACTGCTTTAATTGCTATTAAAGAAGAATTAAGATGAATGGCTACGGATGCAATTAGCTAATGCAATTTCCATTTCATTGAAAATTCTAGAAATTATTAAAATTGTAGCGATTAATTCCACATAATTTGGTGCTATTGATATTAAAAAAGATATAGGCAAACTATTACCACCTAACCTTTTAAATTGAAAATCTGGAAATAACTCTTGCCCCAATCGAACGGCGAATTTAAATCCTCCAAGCGCACAGCCACGTGGGCCGTAAATTATCTCACCTATGAATACAAAAGCAAGAACACACGAGTGTTGGTTATGTCCGAATAACATCCTTTATCGACGCGTTTACAATGTCGTTGAAAAAATACACTTGGTGTATTAGTTAGCTTTAATTCCGTCGCATCGTTGAAAGGATGAGCGTTTGCATCGCGTGGCGCGAGCGTTGTGATCAGCGATCGACTATTTTCAACGGCGCTGAGGTTTTTTTTTTATCATACGTATGAAGCACTCGTCGAGAGCTGCATGAGATCCAAAACGAACCAATTACTTCGTCGCCCTCCTCCACTCGACCAGTTGGCATGTAATCATTTGCTCCGAAATCCGGAAATAAACAGTCGAAAGCATGGCCATTTTATTGGCCGACCTGTTAGTTCAAACCGAATATAATTTATCTCTTCGACGGCTTGAGTGGCTTCCCTCCTCCCTACACTCCACTCCCGCGAGACTCAGGCATTTGCCAGCCGGGATGGCGCAGAGTGAATCCCCGACGTGTCAACCGGAGGACAGCCGGGGTTCCTCTTGCAAGTCCTCGGTAACACATTCATTTACCTCCACTACGCCACGGCGGAACGGTGGTATATTTTTTCATCCTCGCCTGCATGTCAAATGACAGATTTTACTCACCACTCTGACGCCTCTCTTTTGTCCGTCCTCACCGGCGGGAATAAGCTCGGCATTGACAATCCATTTAACTGAAATTACATAAAAAATAGAAAAGAAAGGAAAAAGCGCTCGTAACACAGCGCCATTATTCCTCTTCTCCCACCCTTCGGCGTGTGGTTTCCAAATTAGAGTGCGATGTTAATGGGCAAAACTAATCACGGCAAGAGCAATGTCACTAGCGCTGGGCATGGAAAAATTGTACGGCCGAATTTTTTTTCGAGCAGTGTTTGAAGTCCAACCTGGTTTTTAAAAATTCATTTCTTTAATTAGGGAAATGGGAAATTCGTATGAAGATTCTATCTTGCGGAAATAAATGGTACACTAGTTTTCTTTAACATATTGTCCCCCCGGATTAAATAACAATGAGATGCGGCTGGTGTAATCTGAATCCAATTTTAAAATTAATTTCTGTTTACTGCAGTAACTGTGGCATGTGTTCTTCTAATGCACCTCCGAAGCGTGTCATATTTGTAAGAGAGACTTGTAGCACTGGGGACCTCTTTAGTTTTTCCATCAAAGCAGCTTATTACTGCAAAATGCATGACTGAACGATTTAGCTTTGAGCATAGTTCTAGCTATTTTTAGTCACATTTATAGGGTGGAAAATCTGAAGAAGAATCGAGGTAAGACATTTATTTTTGGTTATAAGTTTCGACAGTGTAGTTAATGAAAACATTTGAGTAAAGATATTACTTCGAGTTCTGTTCGCCACTTCTTTTGTTTCAAATGTCAATTTGCGCATTTGCCCGTGTTAAGTACTATTCCCCATTCCTTGCACCAATCCAATATTGCGTATAAGTCTCTAGAGAGTAGCTCGCAATCTGATCGACCCCTTATTTCCCTGTATACTACCGTGTCGTCGGCAAATAATCTAAAATTGCTACTGACGTGTGAGCTTAAGTCAAAAATGTATTTAAGAATAGAAGTGGCCGTATTACACTTTCCTAGGGGACACCAGAAATTGCATATATATCCGTTGAGCACAACCATACGACTACTATTTGTTTGCGATATGACAATAAGTCTCCAATCCAATATATTATTTTCTCATTGATACCATTGCATTTAAGTTGGTGTAACAATTTATTGTACAAGACTTTATCGAAGGCTTTCTTGAAATCCAGAAATACTGCACCAAATTTTGTGTTGTTTACCTGCGATCTAAGTATATAGTGAATGCAGAGACCGGATTGTGTTTCGCAAGATTTGCTCTTCCTAAATCCGTGCTAGTTGTTGCTTAGTATATAGTATTCTTACCATCGAGAAATCTCAGAATGCTACTGACTATAATGTGTTCATTTTACAAGAGATCGATGTAGAGAAATGGGTCGGCAATTGGGTCGTTTTTCCCCATCATAGCCTTTATAGAAGGGAAATTTATGTACACGTATATGATGGGCTAGTTTACATTCGTGAGGTATTTAACCTTCTTCTGTCTATTTTAGAAAAAAACTTCCTGAAACGGGACGATATATTTAGCTGATTCCTTCAATTTTTTAGGAGGGATATTTTTAAAGTGTTGATGAGATGACGAACATATGCCGGTTAAGGTTTAAACGGCAGCCGTTGCAAACGTGGTTACATTCGGTGCATTTGTAATTTAGATTTGAGAATGTCTTTATTGTCTAGTGCTTGTGGCTGAGGCTGAAGCCATCTCGTGCATCAACAGGAAGAGTAGGAAATGAAGAATTAATTCAAAGGTTGTATGAAGGGAGGACTCCAACGAGATGAAGAGGTAAATTGATTGGACGTATCTTGAAGCAGGAGTGTTCCCCGAAGGTCATAACTCAAGGGACGATGGAGGAGAGAATTGCCGAGAGAGGGCTAAGATGAACCTCGAGAGGCAGACGATGAAAAATTTCGGCGCGAGGAGCTGTGTGGGAAATGAAGAGAATGGAATGACAGTGGGCAGGTGACAAAGAGGAAAGATGCTGCACAACCCGTTATGGCGCGGACTAAAGAGCGCCTTTCAAATAATTGTTGCGGTGTATTAAATGCATAAAAGGATTAAGAATCGTGACAAAAAAAAGATAAAAATAACTATGATAGATTTTGAAAAACCTGAAATATATTTTTTTCTGCAAGAATACCTTTTCATAACATGTTTTGAGAAAACTTAAGTACATATCTTCCTACAAGAATACCTTTATATGAGACCAAATTCTTTACTTTTTCATTCCTTTGTTAATTATTGTTCAGTTAAGTGTTTTGGTTTAACAGGCTCGGGTTCTTTCAATCCATCAGTTCCCTTCGCCATTCCTTCGCACCCGTAACTCATGTGAATATTTTCATCTCAAAACTAGATTTTGGAGGAGCTTAACTCAAAACAAAATGTGTGCAAAACTGGTGCTGTGAATCATTTATAGATTATACCAGCAAAAATTCTTCCGTTTTCGTCACTTTCATTCTATTAATCAAAATAAGTAATATTAATAACTCATGCATCACTCATGGTTGATGGCAGCCTTGGTGGATATCAATAAATCACTTAAAAGGTTGTGTCATAAATTAGACTTTCAAGGTTTCGGATGGCGCGTTCCAAAAGTAATGCAATTGAATTTCCCGCGCCGCTCCTATTGGTTGGAGTGGTGCCGGAGGGGAGGCTAAAATTTGCCGCGAAACCGGTCTCAGTGCTCTCTAAGATGTGGGAGCGGCAGGACGTTAGTTATTGTAAACCTCTGTGCGCTGAACGTGTCACGAAAAAAATGGAATCGACGATCGAGCAACATTACGCGATTACTAAGTTTTGTACCAAACTCAAAAAATCTCTTGAGGAGATTGACAAAATGATTCGTGAGGATTACGGAGACTTCTACCTCTGTTCTACTCACAAGTTTCTACGTGGTTCAAGACCTTTAAGGAGGGCCGGGAAGAAGATCACGACGAACAACGCTCTGGGCGGCCGTCAACCAGCAAAACCGACAACAATGTGGCTCGTGTCCGACAATTGTTGGACTCTGACCGAAGATTGAATATCGAGATGGTTGCAAATAAACTGGACTTGTCGTATACTGTTGAGTTTAGTATTGTTATTGAAGATTTAGCGATGAGGAAAGTGTGGGCCCCAGCTCGTGTCCAAGCTGTTTGCCACAACGCGCTATAAGTCCTCGAGTTCCTGGCCAAACACCAGGTTTCCACGCTGCCACATCGGGGGCCCTATAGTCCTGACGTCGCCTTACCAGACTTCTTTTTGTTCCCTCGGATTAAGGCAGCCCTGAAAGGAGCCCGTTTTTCGTCCACAGGAGAGATCCAATCAGGCGTGACGAAGACCTCTGTGAGATGTCCCCGAAGACGCCTTCCAGGGCGCGTACCGGTCATGGCAGAGTCGCTCGAAAAAATGTTTAGAGGCCCAAGGACAGTACTTTGAAGAATTGTAAGCGTTTGTGCAAATCTGTTAAATAAATTAATTAAAAAAAATAATTTTACCACTTTTCGGGTGCATCCTGCAAAATCTAATGGCTAGATTAATTTTTAAAAAGTAAGATCACTCGGAATAAATAGTCGTTCCGGCGGATTGGCGTTCAACAGAAAGAACAACTTATAATCTGGATCCCTTGTGTGAGGAAAAGTAGTCATAGCTCGAGCATTAATGAGAGTTTGGCCAACCCTGGGGGGGGGGGGCAATTAATAGCCTTGCGGGCCGGGGCGCCGTTGCTTGGGAGTGTTAATGACTTTGGCCGTCCTTGAGATTTTCAAATACTATGCGGAAAGAAAGCAACCCTTACAGTTTACCCAATTCTCCACATTACATACTGAGCATAGTCTCCTCTCTGTTCTTGTGACGGAGCGTTCCCGAGTTCAATCCGGCATTTTGATTCGGATTGTGGCAGTCAAGAGGAATTAAATTAAGAACAACTCAATTATATGTCCAACTTATCTCGGGCAATTAAATCAAGACTGAGAGACAGAGGAGCACTCCAAATAAAATTCCCACGGAAATATCTGGTATTTGCAGACATCTGATGCGAGTTGATGTGCTATAGAAAAGAACTGATTCGCCTAAAGATCTTTCTTTTGAAGAAGTGATTCAAGGCCATCGAATGTTGAAATAGCAATTTACCAAATAACTATCTTCCCAGCAGTCGGCATAATTCATAATATACGTTTACAAATAGGGGATCGCGAAGGTGCGGTGACTAAAGTACTGGCTTCCCACCGAGAGGGCCCTGGTTCGAATCGTGGAGATTACGGAAATTTTTCAGTGGTATCTCGATCCCTACTCGGAGTGCTTTGTGGAGAGCACTTTGAGTGAGTACGCCATCCATCGGATAGGACGTTAAACTGTTTGACCCATGGGTGCCTTTCGTCGAGTGTAGGCTAATGCCGACGCCGGGTTTCTCTCCACACTTCATCGTTCTCCCGCCCATCCCTGAAGGCGCTGGTTACCTAAGCTGTCGGTCGCCTCCCCTAAAACTACCATTACTACTACGTTTGTATATGACATGGTAGTTAGATAAAAGATGCAAAAGTTTATTCAATGTCGCTCCTCATTGAGGCGAATGAATTCATCTCTTAATTCTGAATAAAATATGTGTTGACGACTGTATATAAAACAAATTTAACATAAAATGTTTCATTTCTAATCTCTATTATTTCCAGGAGAGTGCGAGTTGATCCAGGTTGGACCTATCCGGTGTTACTCTGCAAATGTACGCCCTATTTATGCAAAAGATTTGAATCCCTTACCCCGTAGTGTCTTTTCGTGATTCGTCTCCAAACAAACAAATTAATATTAAAATATATGTATTATTAGGATATGTATTAAAGTTAAAGCTTTAGGCCTTCTCTGAGGCCTTCTACAGATAAGATTGGCTATAAAACTTACTAGCTTAGAAACACAACGAATAAAAGATAAACACAGGATTGGTAGTAAAGGACTGTGGATCACATCTGGGAAAAAAATATTTGACCAGAGTTTGAACCACAGAACTTCGGTTAACAGGGTTTCTATGAGTAACATTGCACTGCCTATTGTTTCGTCTTTTTCCAATTTTTAAGGTTCTTTAAATATTGAAGCAAAGTTTAAGAGTGATCAAAATGTTTCTTTTACATACACTTGAGGGGGTCTTAACGTACTACCCTCCTGGTGTAAAAAGTTTGTGAATTGTTTTGGAAAAATAATTAAGAAGTAAGCAGGGTTAAAGAGTTATTATCGAAAAAAATTAGTATTGCTTCCCTGTTTATTCTATAAATGTCCGTACTATATAGTATACTCAATAATAGTTTTTCAGCCGGAGTCCACAGGAGAAAGTTTTTTTTATTCGCTTCTGGAAACCATTTATATGCATCCAAAAGTGTGTCATTGACGTCTTTGAATAATTGCTGGCAGAATATCGCCGATACTCCATGGAAACGTGCTTCTCTTTACTTTTGAAGCCTTTATTGATGTAATCCCTTTCAATAATATGGTGTATAATTTGTGGAAACTTCATCCTGTTCATCATACCGAACTTACTCGTAACGCATTATCGGTATAAATATTCAACTGCCGATATTCATTTTAATGAAAATAGATACAAGGAAAAGGGATAGGAACACACATAAAAGATAAACACAGGAAAGGTGAGGAAGGCGGAATCGAGCAGATCACAAGCGCAAAAATAGTTCCTTTACGGGGGCTTGAGTACCGGATCTTTCTACTCACCGGGCCAAAGCTCTAAGCACTTTAGCTTTCGAGGAAACGTAAGTTACCCTTAAATATACTTAGGGGTATATATGCGACTAGGTCAACCCATTCCTTGGCCAGGAGGAGATGGCATAGGGAATTGTTTCGCCTACCAAAGGAGAAATAGAGGTAAACACAAAAGGAAAAGGGCAGTAAGAAAAGCAATCATATAGGATAGGAACAGTGCGTTTCGCGGCACGCATAGCCTGAAGAAAGTGACGAGCCGCATTGGCCAAATACACATTCAATCATGAATAACTCAGCGAACAAGTATTCATTCGCATGAAAATAGACGCAAGGGAAAGGGATAGGGACGCAGATAAAAGATTGTCCTATTGTCCTTTCTTAATATTTATAAATAGCGATCGCTCTAAAATACGCGTAATCAACGGACGCAGGCCTGACAATATTATTCGGGAATAGTATGGCTTGAGGCGTCACTTTGTGGAAGCGATTCATATCGGAAAAGAAAACATTGTCTTCTTCCACATATAGTTAATTATACGCGACCCTAGAGTTTCGACTTACAAAGCCTTATCACCTGATGATGACTTTGCAATCACTCTCTGCCTGGCTTCTGCCGAGAACAGACGTGCTCGAGCTCGCTCCCTAGAACCGGTTCGACCCTACCTGAGACTACCTGCGTGCCTGCTGATACTTCTGTACCTCTGTGTTTGTTCTTCCCTAGTGAAGTGTAGTTTAGTGTTAGCTTTAATTTTGTGAAATAGTTAAGTTTATTTAGTTTTTGTGTTGCTTGTTATTAGTTTTTAATAGTTTGGTGGTATTCCTAGTGGGTACTCGTAGTGGCTTGCGGTGGTTTTTGTCCGTCGAATCTAATTGGTTATCGGTGAGTGCTTTATTTTCTTTACCATCTTTTTTCTTTCCTTTCTTTACTATCTTCCAAAGCGTAACTTATTGTTTGAGGTAAATTTAACTAACCCCTCTTAGAAATTTTAGCGTAGCGTATACAAGTTAGCTTTTGTTGGGAACTCGGTTGTTATTTAAGATGGCTTCATCTAGGTCCCCTGTTGCCATGCTCGAAGGCACTGGCGAATGCGCGGCTTTAAGGGCCCGTATTGTCATGCTGGAGAGAATGGTGCGGGAGCTTCGATCGGAGATCGCTGGCCGGAGGACCTCCCTCAGGAGAGACGGTGCTCGGGGTGGGAATACGAAAACCCGCCACGCCCATATGGGTGCACGGATTCGTCCGAATGCAACACGTGGCTGGGCGATTAGAGACCTACCCCGTGTCCCATCTCCCAACGAGGGAGTGTCTCACGTCCGTAGGTCGGACGATTGGAGGGTCGTCTCTCGGGGCAAGGGGAAGGTAACGCTGCGGCGTGGATTGGACTCTGCGGAGGCAGATACCATCCCCGTCTCCAACAGGTACCAGGTGCTGTCGGATGATAGCACCACCGTACCTGCAGCCCCTATCCCTACTCCGAGGGCACTGCCTAGGGTAATACGTCAGGGAACGGGAAGGGAGGGAGTTGTAGTAATAGGTAGCTCGAATGTCCGTCGTGTACATCTACATCTACATAATACCCCGCAAGCCGCCGCAAGGGCGTGTGGCGGGGGGTGTTAGGTCACCAACCGTAAAAAAGAAAAATACCACATGCAAAAAAAAAAACACGGAAAATTACACCCACAGCAGCGCACACACTCATGCAAAAATCCCTTCATCCAATACTCATGCAAACACATATACCGCAAAACAACTAAAAAACTGCACCCCATGATGCAGCACGAAAGACATCCTACAACACGGAAGCCAGGACACAACAAGCAAGAAATTGAAACATCACTACCACATGAAAATGCACCACGAAACACTCGACCCCCAAAGAGTCTCTAATTGGCAGGGAATGCGACCCAACGTTGCAGGTAGCAGGAATTTGCCCCCGCGGAGAGGGACGAGGGATTGAAAGGGAAACTTAAAAACAGATGAACAGAACATGAATGAGGTCATTCGGAAAGAATGGGTTATTATAGCAAAACACATAAGGTTAGTGGAAGAGCATGCATTTAAATACAACTAATTATTTTTTAGACGCTGAGGGTGGCAAGTGGAATTTTTGCTATCTATAACCCTGCAGTTGATATCCCGTATTGTCCGTGGGAAGAAGGAGTCATTGAGTCGGCTAGTTCTGGCATCTATTTCCCGAATTTTATATGCATGATCCAAGCGACTAATGTATGTAGGAGTACGAATAATTTGCGAGACCTCGGTGCTGAAACATGCGGATCTAAATTTATTTAATAATTTCAATCTTGCATTGAATCGTCTCTCAGCCAATGATTCCCACCCCAAATCCATGAGCATTTCGGTGACGCTTTGCGTTTTATCGTAGGAATTTTTTACAAAACGGGCTGCCCGGCGTTGAACCTTCTCAATTTCCCGAATGAGACCTTTTTCACTCGGATCCCACACGCTGCATGCGTATTCTAAATGAGGCCTTACAAGAGCGTGGTAACAACGTTCCTTGACCTTCGAGTCACTTTTTCCGACAACGCGTCGAATGAATCCCAATTTTTTATATGCTTGACCGCAGACTTTACGTATGTGAGACCCCCAAGTTAAGTCTTTTGTGAATGTGACACCTAGGTATTTTACCGTATCAACTACTGCTAGGTCACCTCCAGCTAATTTGTAAGCAAATCCCGTTGATCTTTTAAAGAAATTTACCACTGAACATTTATTATAATTTAGAGTCAATCCCCAGTTAGAACACCATTTAGTAATGCAATCTAAATCCTGCTCTCGAATAAAACGATCCTCATCCCCAGATATCTCCCGATAGATCACCGTGTCATCCGCGAACATCCTAATTTTACTTTTCACTTCGCGGTTCAAATCGTTAACAAAAATCAAGAAAAGCAACGGCCCGATCACACTTCCCTGAGGTACCCCCGACGTGACTCGAACGCTGTCGGAACTAGCGCCATCAAGGACTACCCTCTGTTCCCGCTCCGAAAGAAAATCTTTAACCCAACTTATGGTGCCCTTATTTATACCCGCGACCTTTAATTTATGAATGAGTTTACCATGTGGGACCTTATCAAATGCCTTTTGAAAATCTAAGAAGATGGCATCCACTTGCCTACCTCTCTCACCCGATAAAAGTAAATCATGTGTAAATAATCCTAATTGGGTTTCGCAGGAGCGGGTTTTCCTGAAACCGTGTTGATTGTCACTTAAAAAGTTAATATTGTCAAGGTGTCTCATTGTTGAACTGACAATTATGTGCTCTATGATTTTGCAACAGATAGAAGTGAGAGATATAGGTCTGTAATTACTGGGATCCTCCCTGTCACCACCTTTAAAAATAGGCGTTATTTGCGCGGTTTTCCAAATCTTAGGTACTTTGCACTCTGTGAGGGATTTGTTAAATATAAATTCAAGGTACGGGGCAATGTTTGGAGCTAAATGTTTTATCACCCTAGCTGGTATATTTTCGGGACCCGGGGATTTGTTGGGTTTAATCTCGTTAAGCAATTTTAGAATTCCTTGTTGGTCCACTGTTATTTTTTCCATGGGTGGAGTATGTATTGTTTCTTGGAGATATGCGGTGGCAACATCATTCGAGAAAACGCTTTGGAAGAATGAATTTAAGAGAAAGTAAGTAAGTGTAATGGTTCCATTGAGGGAAAGGGCGCGCCGCGTAGGCGCCGATCAACGGGTGACCGCCTGGTGTATACCAGGCGGAGGAGTCCCTCAGGTGACGAAGGCAATCGAGGCAGCGGTCAAAGGCACGAAGTGCTCTAGGCTGCAGGTCGTGGCCCATGTGGGCACCAACGACGTCACGGACCGTGGATCCGAGGAGGTCCTCCGTTCCCTTAGGGAACTGAGCTCCGAGGTGAAGCGCGTCCAGGGCGTCGAGGGGGTTCGGCTGGGACTAACGGTCTGCAGCATCGTTCCGAGGGAGGATCGCGGGTCTCTGGTTTGGAGCCGAGTGGAAGGCATAAACCAGAGACTATCGAGATTCTGCTCGGACATAGGAGCCTCCTTCGTCGACCTGAGGCCAACCCTCCGATCTTGCAGGACTCCCCTTAACCGATCTGGGGTCCATTACACGGCGGAAGCGGCGAGTAAGGTAGCGGATAGGATACTCGACCACTGTAGGCCTTTTTTAGGATAGAGGGCAGGTCACTTAGTGGGTCAGTAACATCTGGGGATAGCGCGTATAATATTATTAATAAAAATATAAAAGTCACCGACAAAACTGGCATTGATTTAGAAAGACATGTGACACGCACTTCCCCACAAAGGCGTCCTAAATTACAGTCAGGCACAAATAAGGACGTTATTCAACATCAAAATAATTTAACTATACTTGTTATAAATTGCAGAAGCCTCAAGAACAAATCAGCGGATCTAGAACACATAATCCAAACTCATTCCGCTGATATAGTATTAGGCACAGAGAGTTGGCTGTGCAATGACATAAATGACCAAGAAATTTTCCCAATAGATTTCAAAGTTTACCGACACGATAGAGATACAAGACCCGGAGGAGGGGTTTTCGTGGCAGTTAAAAGTCATTTTGAAAGCAGGCAAGTTTCATTTGAGAATAATAACATAGAAAGTGTTTGGTGCACCTTAATACGGACCAATCAACCCAACATAAATTTATGCTCTTTCTACAGACCTCCAGACTCAGATTTTAAAACACTTCACACCCTCAACGATCAAATTTACAATTTTACACGTAAATATAATAACAGCATAAACATAATTGGTGGCGACTTTAATCTCCCTGGTATAGATTGGGACAACAATATCGTTAAATCTGGGACCCGCGATCGCGAATCTTGCAATTCCATGATAAAATTGGTTCAAAGAAACTCCCTCCATCAAGCAGTACGCATGCCCACCCGTGGAAAGAACATATTGGATCTATTTCTTACAAACACGCCTGAACGTATTATTAGTGTATCAACTGATGAGGGGTTGAGTGACCATAAAGCAACTAATGTCCACTTGGACATAGAAATAAAAAAGATCATTAAACCAAAAAGAAAAATTTATAATTACCATAAAGCAGACTTTGAATCCTTTGCCAATCAACTAAACTCTTCACTACCCGAGTTCAAAACCCGCTTAAGTCATGTCAACGTGGAAGAAACCTGGACAGAATTTGTCAATATCATGCAAAAAGGAATCGTAGATTTCATACCTATAAAATACGTTAAAGCAAATCGCGACCCCAGGTGGTACAATAAAGACGTTAGAAAAGCCCTCCGAAAGCAGAGAATGCTACACTCTAGGGTAAAGAGGGCAGGCGTGAACACATCATCCCCTGAGAATAAACAATTATGGGACACATATAGATCCTCCAAAGTTGAAACCAAAACACAATTACGTAGCGCTTTACTGGACTTTAAACGCCAATTACTTTGCGAGCACTTGGACACTGACCCCAAAGCTTTCTGGTCATATGTTAGGGAAGTAAATGGGAGTAAACAAACCGTGGCTTGCTTAAGGGATTGTAGCAATATAATTCATACAGACAGTGAGGGTAAAGCTAACATCTTAAATTCATTCTTCCCAAGCGTTTTCTCGAATGATGTTGCCACCGCATATCTCCAAGAAACAATACATACTCCACCCATGGAAAAAATAACAGTGGACCAACAAGGAATTCTAAAATTGCTTAACGAGATTAAACCCAACAAATCCCCGGGTCCCGAAAATATACCAGCTAGGGTGATAAAACATTTAGCTCCAAACATTGCCCCGTACCTTGAATTTATATTTAACAAATCCCTCACAGAGTGCAAAGTACCTAAGATTTGGAAAACCGCGCAAATAACGCCTATTTTTAAAGGTGGTGACAGGGAGGATCCCAGTAATTACAGACCTATATCTCTCACTTCTATCTGTTGCAAAATCATAGAGCACATAATTGTCAGTTCAACAATGAGACACCTTGACAATATTAACTTTTTAAGTGACAATCAACACGGTTTCAGGAAAACCCGCTCCTGCGAAACCCAATTAGGATTATTTACACATGATTTAGTTTTATCTGGTGAGAGAGGTAGGCAAGTGGATGCCATCTTCTTAGATTTTCAAAAGGCATTTGATAAGGTCCCACATGGTAAACTCATTCATAAATTAAAGGTCGCGGGCATAAACAAGGGCGCCATAAGTTGGGTTAAAGATTTTCTTTCGGAGCGGGAACAGAGGGTAGTCCTTGATGGCGCTAGTTCCGACAGCGTTCGAGTCACGTCGGGGGTACCTCAGGGAAGTGTGATCGGGCCGTTGCTTTTCTTGATTTTTGTTAACGATTTGAACCGCGAAGTGAAAAGTAAAATTAGGATGTTCGCGGATGACACGGTGATCTATCGGGAGATATCTGGGGATGAGGATCGTTTTATTCGAGAGCAGGATTTAGATTGCATTACTAAATGGTGTTCTAACTGGGGATTGACTCTAAATTATAATAAATGTTCAGTGGTAAATTTCTTTAAAAGATCAACGGGATTTGCTTACAAATTAGCTGGAGGTGACCTAGCAGTAGTTGATACGGTAAAATACCTAGGTGTCACATTCACAAAAGACTTAACTTGGGGGTCTCACATACGTAAAGTCTGCGGTCAAGCATATAAAAAATTGGGATTCATTCGACGCGTTGTCGGAAAAAGTGACTCGAAGGTCAAGGAACGTTGTTACCACGCTCTTGTAAGGCCTCATTTAGAATACGCATGCAGCGTGTGGGATCCGAGTGAAAAAGGTCTCATTCGGGAAATTGAGAAGGTTCAACGCCGGGCAGCCCGTTTTGTAAAAAATTCCTACGATAAAACGCAAAGCGTCACCGAAATGCTCATGGATTTGGGGTGGGAATCATTGGCTGAGAGACGATTCAATGCAAGATTGAAATTATTAAATAAATTTAGATCCGCATGTTTCAGCACCGAGGTCTCGCAAATTATTCGTACTCCTACATACATTGGTCGCTTGGATCATGCATATAAAATTCGGGAAATAGATGCCAGAACTAGCCGACTCAAGGACTCCTTCTTCCCACGGACAATACGGGATAGCAACTGCAGGGTTATAGATAGAAAAAATTCCACTTGCCACCCTCAGCGTCTAAAAAATAATTAGTTGTATTTAAATGCATGCTCTTCCACTAACCTTATGTGTTTTGCTATAATAACCCATTCTTTCCGAATGACCTCATTCATGTTCTGTTCATCTGTTTTTAAGTTTCCCTTTCAATCCCTCGTCCCTCTCCGCGGGGGCAAATTCCTGCTACCTGCAACGTTGGGTCGCATTCCCTGCCATTTAGAGACTCTTTGGGGGTCGAGTGTTTCGTGGTGCATTTTCATGTGGTAGTGATGTTTCAATTTCTTGCTTGTTGTGTCCTGGCTTCCGTGTTGTAGGATGTCTTTCGTGCTGCATCATGGGGTGCAGTTTTTTAGTTGTTTTGCGGTATATGTGTTTGCATGAGTATTGGATGAAGGGATTTTTGCATGAGTGTGTGCGCTGCTGTGGGTGTAATTTTCCGTGTTTTTTTTTTTGCATGTGGTATTTTTCTTTTTTACGGTTGGTGACCTAACACCCCCCGCCACACGCCCTTGCGGCGGCTTGCGGGGTATTATGTAGATGTAGATGTAGATGCAAGTTGAAACCAAGGCCGCGAGTAATCAAATATACGTGGAAGAACAAAGTATTTTCTTTTCCATTATTCAGGAAGATGTGAACTTTCCTCTTTCTCGCATGGTCGCCAAAAAAGTAAAACAAGGCTTCCTTGGATTGACGAGGACAAACTAGGTCTGTCCCGAAAGTAGTAAGATTTGAGTGGATAAAAAAAACGTTTCGCTGTACTTGATGCATTCACTCTGAAGTCTTGGAGGTAGCCCCCCTTTTGCGTCCACACACCGCTGCCAGCGCGTTTTTCACGCCTCGGACGCCTTCTGGGCCCTGCCTAGGTTATGAGTTTCTTGACCGCGTCCATCCTGCCTTTATCCCATCCTTTCCGACGGACGAGGGCCTTGCCCGTGCTACAGTGTCTGTGACGGCGTTCCCCGGTCCCGCACTCCTCGTCGGACCTTACCTTTGGACAAAGGCCCTGCTTGGGTTACGAGTCTCGTGACCGCGTCCATCCTGCCTTTATCCCCTCCCAGGTAATGTTCCGCCATGCTAATTTTGTCCGTTCTCGGGTTAGGCTTCCAAGGGTCTAGCCATCCACAATACTCAATGCTTATACTTATGTCAATGGTGTAATGTGAGTGATGATGTATAATACACGATTATTTTGGTAAGACGGCGTAGTTATTCTGACTTTCTCTGACAACCTTTGTGTCGCGCACGGAACGCCCCTTTTGACAAAAAGCTAGCAATTAAATTGGGATTCATTAGAAGAGTACTGGGTAAATGTGATGAAAAGGTCAAAGGGAAATGCTATCTGTCGTTGGTTGGGCCTCATTTGGAATATGCTGCTAGTACGAGTATAAATGGGATCCTCACGAAGTTGGATTGATTGCCGAATCGGATCACGTGTAGCGTAGAAGAGCTAGATTTGTAAAACGTTGTTATGATAAACTTAGTAGCGTATCCAAAATATTAGATCAGTTAAGCTGGGAATCATTTAATGGAGGGAAGGGTAAACCACAGATTGAAGCTCTTGCGTAAATTGGACGTCTCTTTAGCATTGTTTAGTTGAAAATGTATTATTTCCCCCCATCGCACTACGGCACGAGAGGTCAAGTCAATTAAATTAGAGAGATGAAGTGTAGAACAGATGGGCTTTTTTTTACGAACAATAAGGGTCAGAATAACATTGTCCGACCACGGTAGAGTCATGTTTGGGTAAATATTAGTCTGGTGTGTATCAAACCCCTGCCGCACACCCTAGCGGTGGCTTGCTGAGTACATAAATAGATAAATAAAAAATAATTTACAGCTATTCTTATTCATAAATCTTGATGAAATATCTCGTAACAATAAGGTATTCATGCGCTAACAAATGGGCGGGCATACGAAGTGTGTAAATATGCAATACGGTTTTGGAAATGTGAAAGCAGGGATTTTGGTAGTGTATATAATATAATATATGGTGTGTATCAATATACCTCCATGGAATGTTGGCCCTGGTAAGCCGCCCGCACAGGTTGAACCTTCAGAGGCGCCTTCAGAAGGTCTTTCTTTGGCTTCGCCTTTAATGGTGCGCTGGTCTGAAGCATTCCCTTCCGCCGCTGTCACGTCGCAGTCTCTCCCCTCCCACGCCCTCCTCCTTGACGCGTCAATTCCTTCCTGCCGCTCGATCGCCGGTAATCCTTTAAGTCAAGCATCGTGACTGTGCGGGATTTTACGTGACCGGCCTCCGGACAGATATGGGTACTCACTCTATCCACTCGTCAACACTTCATTGATTTCAACCGCCCTTAATGTTTTTTGTGCTTTTGCCGCAGGCCAAAGTCACGCTGGAAGTGAAGGAAAAAATTGGCAACGGTCTGAAAATAAGCCACTGACTTCTCATTGCCGCTCATGACAACTACTGGGACGATTATTTCGTCTCAGCGCGTCCAATTATCCTCCTCCGGGATTTTAGAACGCATACGAAGAAGCGCCATCTTCCGAAAGTTTTTAGCAATGGATTTGTGTAGTCATTGAAAGAAAGACATCACTAGGACGTTCTGTCTCCGTGTGAATTAATATCATTCTAGTAATTAACTTTCATTTTATATTATATGAAATTGTTTCATGCATTTAAATTAATTTTTAAGTTTCACGCTCAGCGGCAAAATGATCGTCTTATTCTTAATATCCGAGAGTAGATTGGATTGTTGGCCATTTGTCGATGACTATCATTGAATAATTATTTAGTTGAAGTCATGCATCAGGTAAATATAGATTTTGGACAAATGTTTTGCATGCAGAAGGGAACCATTGCAGTCGAAAAAGCAAGTGGTGGCAATGAGAGCTTCTCGAAAATCGTGGGAAAGTCAAACACTAATAGTGCCAAAGCTATCGTGGTTCGATATAATTGATCCTTTTTCCTCTTCATATTTTACTGCTAGATGTATAATCGTTCTGGATCCTACAAATTCCACCAATAGCTATTCGGAATAATTTAGTATCAGTTTGTGAAAATAAAATTGATTCCATCTGGTATATAATATGAGAAAATTTTTATGTTGTTCCTAATCGTAATTTTAATCTAATTTTAGCATTGCTACTTGAGCTAGAAGGCGATCCAATTACTTTGGCGATCACGCGTCCAAAAAAGTTTCGCTACTGGCATTCTCTCGGATACCAACAGATAATGGATATTTTTCTGTTAGACTAGGCGACTATTCAGAGCATAAAAATTGATTCAAATTATATCAGTGAATGGGTGCATGATAATAATGTAGTTATCGATGAGAAAAAATCCCAAGTCAATTTTGTGAAACAAAAAGCCTCGGGCATCATGCGTAGATATTAAATTACAGATTCATTCACATTATTGCCTACATAACCCCACCAACAACTGTAATTGCCCAATGCTGGAGTAAGTAAATAAATATAATTACTTGGGGTAACCATTTATCGAAAAATATATAAAAAATAACTTTGGTCAATATATTTTAAAAATAAGTAACGAATTAAATTACATCATACGTCAAGTTCACTGCATTAGCAGTTTTGTAAGTTTGAATATCATCAATGTAATGTATTTTGCTATGATTGAGAGTGTATTAAGATATATTATTACCGTCTGGGGATCCGCTGGTTATACAAAAATTAATATACTTAGAAATAAACAGCAAAGAATCCTAGAGAAAATGTTTGAGGCTAGATAAAAAAATACAAATAGTGGCTATAATACAGAATTGATTAGGGCTTGGAAAAAAACGTGAAATAATCAACGTATGTAGCTTTATAATTGCAAGCACTTTAAGCTCTAATTTTTGCTTTTGCGGCACCTGCTATCAAGCCAGAACTGACTGGCTTAAATGGAACAGAATTGAGTATTCCATTTATGCATTTTTAATTCATACTAGTATTGTTCACATATTATTAAGATCATATCACTATGGTATATGATAACGAATTTCTGCAATTATATGTTGCATAGATCGACTATAATTCTTTGTATATCATATAAAATGAAAATTATATTACAATTGTAATAATAATGAAAATAAAAAAGCGTTATAATGCATTCGCAGTTGTCATTTATATTCAATGGTCTTTGATTTGTTGATATTATTAGTAATTATTGAACCAATATCATCACAAATAACCATTGACAATTTATCATGTTTTAATTGCACTTTTTTTTGGACTTTTCTGCTGCGCATTAATTATTTTATAAAATAATTCTTTCGTTTCCTTCTACATCCTCAGAACTTCCTTAAAAGGTGACTGAATCGGCGCTTTTATATTTGTTTTGCAGAGGCGGGCATTCATCATTACTGAAAATAAATCCTTTGTTCCTCCCCTAAACTCCCTCTCTCCCCCCGTATGCCAAGGCTCTTCACTCATTTTCCTTCACGTGGTTCACCTTCCATTCATTCTAATTCCATTCTAGTAATTGGCACCCCTGTCGTAATTGCGACACAAGAACCAACTCGTCTGTGTATTTTAGTTAATGAGTACGTTAAAAGTTGTTTTCTTTTGGGAACAAAACTACTTGTTGCATTTTATTACAATGGGATAACACTAAACAGGATCTCATGCAAATACCACGTGAAATCATTGGCAATACTTATTCCACATTCAGGGTCCACTGTAAAAGAAATGCACATTCTCTAGGAATAATAGATTTATTGATCGCACTAATGAAAATGCTTGAAATTCTTCAAAATACTCTCCCCCTTGCATCAATAAACTTGCGGAGACGTGTCTACCACGCCTGGAAGGCATCCGGAAACTCCTCGACGGGAATATCTCTCAGGAAAGTTGTTTAATCCTCTTTGATGTTTTCCACGGTCTCCCAATGCTTTCCTTTCAGCTCTCTCTTCAGATGGGGAAACAAAAATAAGTCCCACGGAGACAAGTCGGGACTGTAAAGGGGCTGGGGGACCACCTCGTGCTCTGGGCCAGGAAGTTGGTCACGATGAAGGACGTGTGGCTGGGGGCATTGTCATGCCCATCTCCAACGCAACGCTCCATCGCGTCTTGTTACTAAGTCGAAAAACACACTTCACGCGGAGGCACCTCTTTCCTCTCAGACTACTCGGAGCAAACTGGCAATTAGCTGCGTTGAAATAATACACCCCCCACCACATTTCCAGACTGGTTTGGTTACTGGTGGGAATTTACTACCTTCATCCTACCAAGTAATTTCAGTGTAATTTTTAACCACGAGACTGACGCTGTACTGCGTTGACGAAGGAGTATTACGAATCAATGCACCATACGATATTGTAAGAGACTCAAAGCACTCATTTGATGCTAAGTGAAGCTTGGATATGTTTCACATAGTTTCATTATTCTTTAGTTTTACTATCTGAAGATGAGAAACCGCAGTCATAAACCTGTTTCATTCCCTACAAATGTAACCTCTGCTCTAACACATGCCATTTCATAATCTCAGGCTAACTTCGGTTCTCATACCGAACTAAGTTTCCTCTATTGAATTGAAATGTGGCATTCGAACTAATACCAATTTCATTAAGACCGTTAACCAAAGAAGTTTTTAGAATTTTATTGACTATCTATAATTACACATAAATATTATGAGAAAAATAATTGTGCATATTTCAAAAGATTTATTGGTAATGTACAACGCTTTGTACAATGTTTCGCTTCACAGAACCATCTTCAGGTACACAAGCTATGATGGTTCATATCATGGCACACGAGCAAAGATGGTTCTGTGGACCGGAGCGCGTTGTACGTTGTCAATAAGCCTTTGGAAAAGTGCAAATTTTTTTATTATAACGACGAATTTCCACTGCATCGCGCCTTAATCTTTTGAATGTATATATATATTGAATGTGTATATATATATCTATAAATATAATACTATATAATTATATATATATATATGTTTATATATATATATATATATATATATATATATATATATATACATAAATATATATATATACATAAATATATATATACATAAATATATATATATATATATATATATATATATATATATATATATATATATATATATATATATATATATATATATATTTATATATATATATATATATAAACACAGGTTTTAACCCGAAGGTCGGTTTGGTAGTTGATGGTAGAGTTCACCCAGTAATAAGCCCTATACGGCGTGTGAAATTCACACATCAGGGTAGGGGGGCCAGTTCCTTCCCCTGTGCCGTGTATGGTTTCCCAGGAAGACCTGGTACACGAAAAATCACATAGCTTGGGTGGATCTGTAGGTGCCTAGAATGCCTTGCCCGGGAATCGAACCCGGGACCTTCCGGTCAGCAGTCCAACGCTCTACCCACTGGACTACCACGACCGACACACACACACACAAACATATATATATACATAATTATATATGTATATATATAAATATATATATTTAACATTATACAACATTATATCTTAACTAAACCGCTTTTATGCTGACCATATATCAGTAATTAGTAATTTGGGATGCGGCCGGATTTTTCAGAGGTTTGCATGTTCAAACTTAGGAGTGATTTCGAAAACATTAAGAATATTACGTTACTAAACTTTCATCGGTTTAGCAGGTCATAAAACCAGATAGGACTGCAATAATACCAGGGAAAGAAGGGTAGAAATATGCAAAAGTAATTCACTCGGATCTGAATTAAGGAGTGGAATATTGCCTCCACTGCAAAAGATATTCCAAAGTGCATTAAAATAGGCTTCGTTTACTTTACAGTGTGGAGTCTTACAAGAGCAAAACATGGGAGGGTAAAAAAGCAAGACAAAAAGTACTTGAACAATTTTGAAATTTTTGTGGAGAAGAATGCTTAAGGTGATAAAGACTGATGATCCAATGGTTATAGAGGAAGAAGAAATATACTGGGAGGAAGAGATCTTGAGAAAAAGAGAAAAAGACATCTTGTTTAACGAATATATTACGCTAAAATTCCTAACTAGGGAAATATTGAAGGAACTAGACGAATGAGGATGAGAGATCTCGTTGAAATTTAAAGAAAGGCACAATTTACACCACGACAATTGAAATTAGAGGTTCAGGACCAAGTTGCGTTCAAGACAATTCCTGTTGGGAGACGGCTCGACTCGTGAAGACGGGGATTACTACGTTTAATGGGCGACTGCGAAAATCAATAATCTTGAAATTGGCATCATGAAAAATTAAGGCTTTCGAGGGCACCTGTGAGCCGAGGGATGGGAAAGAAAGATTCGCCGTGCACCACCACTCACTCGAGGATAATATTCCAGGGAAAGGGTGTCGGGGCGGGACGTAGGTGTGGGGGAAAGGAGGGGTCCATCCCTCGGTCGCCAATGAGCCGACCCGAATCGCAGCGATTGGCGCAGTCTAGGGAGCGAACCATTTGACCGGAACAGTTCCGGGTGGCTAAAAAACATCGCGAGGGATTTGGTCGTCCCCGGAGGCCCGGAACCCCCCCTCCCCCCCGTGTCGTCTCGGGGGGGAGGGGGCTTCCGTGAAGGACGGGGGGATGGGGGCAGGGAATTGTGGGAGTCTCGATCTGACCGCTCATTAATAGCGACAATAATCAATCAGGCGTCCCAACTTTTTCTCGTCTCCTCGCTCGACCGCCTCGCACTTCTCCCTCCCTTCGCCACCCCCTCCTCATTTATCTCGCGCCCAGGGCTCCCAGCATGCCTTTCGGGGAACCTGGGCGATGGAGGCAGGGCATGCGACGGCGCCCGGATGATTTATCCCGGAAGCGGCAGCCGCCACCGCCGACCAACCGCTTCCCCGCTCGCCTCTTTCTTGGGAGCAGGAGGGGGGAAGGATGGGGTATGTGACGTCATCGAAGGAAATGGAAATGAGATGTCGGTAGGGGATGCTCAGGGTATATGGAATGGGTGATCCATCTACATAGTACCTTGCAAGCCGCCGTAAGGGCGTGTGGCGGGGGTTGTTATGTGACCACCCGTAATAGATAGATAGAGGTCTTTATTTGGGCGAAATTGAGACCAAATGGTCCCTTCTTTCGTTTAACCCATCGTCGTATACATATTATATTAGGCATTATAAACTTATAGTTACATTCATATGTACACATAAATACATATAGACAGACATAAATTCATTTAGCACAGATTTGCACATCGAAAATATATATATATATATATATATATATATATATATATATATATATATATATATATATATACACACACATACACATACATACACATACATACATATACCTGTATAAACGATATTAGTAAATGCATTTTAAATTGCAATCATTACCTTTATGCCGATGATTTACAAATATATCACCATTCCCGCCTTCAAGACCTACCTACAATTATAAACGAAAGTAATGTAGATCTAGTCGCTTTGTCACTATGAGGAATAAAAAATTTATTGAAAATAAACCCAATCAAAAGTCAGTCCATTATAATCGGATACCATATACTACATTCTAAAATAAGTATTGATAAACTACCACCACTAAAATTGCAAGGATCTATCATACCATACCTAACGACAGTAAATAATTTAGGCTTAACCATAAATGAAACATTATCTTGGACTGATCATGCAATTGCTATCTGCAGAAAAATTAAATCATCCCTGCATTCACTGAAAAGACTGAAGTACATTGTGCTCTTCCCTCCTTGAAGATGCTTCTTGTGTCCTCTCTTCTCATACCCCACTATGATTACTGTGATTTAGTATACCAAGACCTTTCAGGCGAACTGAAAACCAAACTCCAGAAGACCCATAATTCCTGTGTGCGGTTCATATGTGATCTTAGGAAGTACGATCATATTTCCGACTCATTTAATAGAATATCCTGGTTAAAGCTAGAAGGCCGCAGGCATTTACATATTCTTTCACTTTTCTACGGAATACTTTCAAACCACACACCTAAATATCTATACAAAAATTTCCTCTTCATCAGCTCAATCCACAACAGAAATACTAGGGGTAATAATAAACTTCTTGTCACACACCATCGCCGGAAATCTATCACAAATCTTTTCATGTTACAGCATGCCGTCAGTGGAACTCTCTCCCAGATGACATAAAAAACTCTTCATCAACAACAACATTTAGAAGAGCACTTCACAAGTTCATTTTCCTCAGGTACTTAACTTAACCAGTATCCCTCCGTCATTCCACTCAGCTGTTATACAGATCACTATGTCTACTTTTTTTACCCTGCTTTTTTGTTTTGTCATCTCAAGCGGTAGGAGTTTGCATCATTATTTTTAGAAATATCACGCTTCTCATTACTCCGCATGTGTTGTCAATGTATTTAATTTCTCCAATTCAATTTCAGTAACTTAATAATATGTATACTATGTAAAAATGATTGTTACAATGTACATTTTTCTTTCCTCTAATTAATAGGGTTTTCGCAGGTTTTTCACACTCCTTTTCTCTCCGTGGGTGTTTTTCCTGCGTGGGTTTTTACTAGTTGAGCAATGCCACGCTCTCCCTAGCTTTTCCCACAAACCTCATTCTTTGCTTAGACTTTCCTCATTTTATTGTACTCTATCTTCACTGTCATTTAATTTGAGTATATTTAGGTGCATTCTTTATTTATATATGTATACAGGTATGTATGTATGGGTGTATATGTGCGTAATTATGTATGTATTTATGTATGTGTATGCATGCATGTATGTATGTTTATGTGTGTATGTGTGTGTGGATATGTATGTATATGTGTAGGTATGTGTATGCATACAGGGTTGCACCCAAAAGTGGTAGGACTGATTTTCTCTGGCGCGAACGGAGCGGTGGAGGGGTGTCTGTCTGGCAGGGTAAGGTGGAGGGAGCTCTTAGCAACAGACCGACACCAACCTCAGTTGCCTGCGGGCCGTCGTTGAGTGAGAACACCGTTTTTAGTGAAGCAAGTTTTTTGTTCGCGTCGAAAAACAAAATGAATCTGAATTTAGAGCAACGTTATTCCGTGAAGTTTTGTGCGAAACTCGGGAAGACGGCAACTGAGACCCTCGATATGATCAAGCAGGCTTATGGGGACACTGCCTTAAGCCGTTCCACAATATTTGAGTGGCACAAGTTGTTTAAAGAGGGTAGGGAGCTCGTTGAAGACGACCATCGCTCCGGACTGCCGTCGACGGCAAGAACCGACACGAATGTGGACAGAGTGAGGACACTGCTGAACACAGACCGACGCTTAACCAGTGAAGAAATTGCAGACCAGTTGGGTCTGTCTGCATCCAACGTCCAACGCATTATTTCACAGGATTTGGCCATGCAAACTGCTGGGTGCTTCGTCATGACAACGCGCCGTGCCATGGTGCGCTCGTTGTCAGACAGCTCCTGGCCAAATACGGAATTGCCACGTTGCCGCACCTGCCCTATTCTCCCGATCTGGCACCCCCGGACTTCTTCTTCCCCCTGATGAAAAGACAGCTCAAGAGACGACGTTTTGACTCGATAAAGGCCGTTCAAGAGGCTTCGACGAGGGTCATCAACGGCATCCCCAAAGAAAATTTCCATCGGGCGTACGGGGAATGGGAGCAACGTTATACTAAGCGTGTAGCAGCTCAAGGAGCATATTTTGGAGATTATTAAGTCGATGTAAGTACATCGTCAATAAAATTCTTGTAAAAAAATTAGTCCTACGACTTTTGGGTGCGACCCTGTATTCTAGGGATAATATAATGTGGTGGTTTCCCGTTGCCTTCCACATCGCAGTAGTACTCCGGCCGATACTGTGAACTTCACTCTCGCCTGAAGCTGTGGCAGCTGACGCTGGGCCGACCCACTCGCCACTGGGCCACCAGTGCCTAATGGTGAAACTGCTGCCTTTCACCATGGGTTCAGGATAGCTCTTTAGTAGGAGCCCATTTTTTTGTTGTCTTTATAACTTATATTCATGTAAATGCATATACTATCAACTAGCATACGCGTGCACACCTACGAATAAACCTTATGCCTACGGAACGTTGAATCTAGTCCTGATTTATTAATCGAATGTCTTTAATATTTCTGTAGTGACTTTGGTTTATTACTATTACTATTCCTAATTGTCCGGGGAAAGAACGAGTATTTGTATCCATTTGTGCCGGAGGTTATCTCTCTTATCTTATCTTTGTGGTCCGATCTACTTAAGTAGTAAGGTGGGCATTATAATTCCTTCACTAAAAAGGCTCAGAACACTCGTTTGTTCTAAGCCTTTCAAAATACCTAAGTCTCGCTTGTTCTCTTCGCATCTCAAGTGGCTCCCAGCCAAATTCCCCCAAAAGATCCGTCAAACTCGTATTCCTACTATAACAGTTTTTCCCGAATCTGGTGGATTATGTCCGGACTTTATCGTGAGGAAGAATGCGACGACTAGGCACACTTCCCTTTCCTTCGCATTTCATCCAATTTCCCATCCCTCCACCCTCTCTCTCTCTTTATCTCCATTCTCCTTCGCGAGGAGCGCACTTGACTGCGGAGTTGGTGCGAAAATGAAGACGTCGAACGTTGGGGCGGGGGTGGGGGGGATGGGTATTGAGAAGCGAGGGCTTGGGATGTGGGACGGGCGCCGGAGTCGGCGGCGCGAGTGGAGATGAGGGAAGGCTCTGAAGGGTAGTAGACATGCAAATGACGTCTTGGGGCGGAATCGAGGTCACGCATTCCCTCAAAACCTTGATGATATATCAAGGAGGGGAAACCGCAAAGTGGAAATGTGATGCGACGGCAGTTTGTGCTGAGACGAAACTCTTTCTCCGATGACTACTGATAATTCTGACTTTTATGCTGGTGTAATCAATTTCTCCGTACGTGCGAGAGTAAATGTTTGATAATGGGGTTTAGGATGTGGAAGAAATTTGGCAATTTGAGTTGCGCGGAAAAGGCGTCTTTGGGTAACTGGCGAAATTTTGACCTTAAGGGTATTTAATGTATCCAAACGAAATCTTCCCGACATAACTCATCCATACGCAAGGCGGAAATTGAACATGCCACCTATGGTTATTTGATGAACCGCTTGTAAGATACGTATATCACAGGTATCTTCGGTGCCACGACGGAGTTTAGAAACTCAGACTACCTGAAATGCTTCTGGAGAAATATACGTCTATAATATGCAGAGAAGGTGTCGAAGTTCAAAATATTACATACAACTATTCATGAGCGGCAGACGAAAATTAATATAAAGCTGGGGTATTTTGGAAATTATGATATTAAAATTAGGTGACTATATGATAAAAGAAACGTGTATTCCTGAATAGTTGGAAACTTTTTTTAATTCATGCTTCGTAAAGTCCTAAGTGCAAGACCAAAATATTTAATGTTTCTGTTCATCAGTTGCAAAAAAATCGATGCTTTCAGAGTGCATTTCGATTTTTCGAATTTCCTTTCCCTTCATGACGAGAATTAGTTCTTTGACATTCGTAAATCTTTCTTTATTCAGAATCCGAGCTGTTTTTTTTTTGTTTTCACGAGTCAGTTAAAATATTTATTATACATATAGGAACATTGTTATTTTAAAAGAATGTAGTCCGGGCAATTCAGAAGTAAATTAGGAGTATGACGTCACTGAGAATAGTTAATATCGCGGCCCCTTCGATTGTGACATGGCGAAAATTAAAGGAATTGAGATCAGATAAATCAGAGCAATGGATAACATTCCTGTGGAATTACATAAGGGTTTAGAAAAGCTTAGAAGCGAGATTGTTAATGGGCTGCTTCGTAGCATTGATGAGGAAGAAATATGGCTGGAACATTTCGTCCGATCAGCTATAGTTTCCATGATTGATTTGACGCACAGGTAAGCGGTATACTGAGGATCATCAATAAGACGATGGAGAGGAAGGAAAATGATTATTTAGGGGATGATCAGTTTGGGATCAGAAAGGTTAGAGGCACGCGTGATGACATAGATGTACTGAAATCACTTGAGGGGAAACACAGAATACAGTGAACATAATGTTGTCTGTGTCGTACATTTACAAAAACGTTTGAAAGAGTGAGTTGAGTAGAATGAATAAATGTATTGCAGACGGCAGGGGTAGATTGGAGAGAGGGGTGAGTTTTCCGCTGACTGTACATTTCTCAGTCAGGAGACGACAGACATAACGTCTTCAAGGCCGATTTCCCAAAGAAAGAATTTTATGAATTTGTGAACCATCTCATTTAAGAGGAATACTCACGCCATGCCTCTCCTTGATAAATGATTTCTACCACTTCTTCACCTTGCCAAAAATCAACTAAAATTCCTCCTCTTACAAATATACTAACGGCCTCTTATAGGCGTCGATACACTTTGCACACCCATGCCTAGCCATGTTGGAGTTGTATCCTCGCAATACTTCCTCTCCAAACACCACGCACTGCAAATACATTCTACTGGCTTTCTTATTCAACTGCTGGAACTCGTCCTAATCTCAAACGCCTCCATATTCGACAACACTTTTTACCTACTCACCAAAGGCACTGCAATGGGCCCTCGCCCCGCCTCATGCCTGTGAGCCTACCAGAACAAAACCAAGCACTTCAATCTCTCCCGGGGGATAGCATTTTGAGATAGATAATGCCTTCTTCTTAAGGCCCGCGGACACGATTAATCTCCCCCTCTATTTCTCCTCCGAGCTCCTCATTCTCGGTCGCCTTTACTTCTGCTACATCTGACTGCACCACCATCTTCGGGTGCATAGATATTCACTTACTGGGCAAGCTGTTCAGCCTTTCATTCACATGGAATCCACCAACCACCAAAAATACCACTACTTCAATAGCCGCCACTAGTCACGCACTTAACGCTCCATCCACATCTGTAGTGTGACTGAAACAATTCTTTCTACCTATAGGCATACACTGATGCGTTACGTGACTCCCTTGAAAAGCATGGATACCCGGAAAAATACTTGAAAACACTTTCCTGCCCCAACCATTTTTAATTACCCTCCAAGACCCTAAAAAATCCACGTCAATGTAATAACCATTTATTTTCCCGGCACACATAAACTCTGTAATCTTATAAAATAGTTATCCCCCTATCTTTATGCGTAAAGATTCGCTTTCCTCTACTTCACAAAATACGCCTTGGTTACCTTAAAAGAACGTAAAATTTGGAAAACATCCCGAGCCCTTCACACCACCACCCGCTCCTCCCCCACACCGCTTCTTTACGAGTTGCTATTTGCAGCACTTGTTGTTGCGACGTCTGTTCTCTCATCCACCCCGCGATAGATTTTCTATATTCGGCATCTAATTTCAAGCCTGCGTGGCCAATATTTCGACGATTGATTACACATCTAATGCTAAAAATCCTCCCCAAAACATGGTAGCAGCATCCAGGCGAGAATTCGAGTGCTGCCTCACATATGGACAATGAAATCTTTCATCACTCCAGGATTAACGTCGTCACTTGATGCCCCGTCCGCACCTTCCGATCCCACTGCTTCCCCTCGCCTTCCCCTGCAATCGCCCTGTCTCCCTGACCTCCGGCCACCCCACTCGCCCCTATCACGTCTCCTCACCATCTCCTCCCTCTCGCCTCCACTCTCAATTCTCCCTCACTTCAACCCCTTCCTCCTCCCTCCCCCTTCCTACAAACATAATTAAAGGGTTAGATTGTCGAACTGACAGATTCAAGTATTCGTTTTTCCCGGGCACTATTCGTGACAACAATAAAATGGGGAACACCTAGGAAAAAATAAGTACACGCTCTCGAAAATAGTGGTCCACAAGATTGAATTTCCAATAAGAAACTCTCCAAGTCTGGCGTCCTAACATTTCCTCCCGCCGTGCGCCCTTGAGCAAAGTGAAGTGTAGGCGAATAATATATATAGTCTATTATTGTATTTGTGAATTGTCCGTCCGGAATGCGTAGAATACTAACCAGTGATAAGTACCCTAATTGTATGTGTGCCTGCCTTATTTTAACATATTTTGTTGTTCTCTTTGTATAGGCATAGGAATAGCTGCTAACCATGTAATACTCGTAATATATGTAGGAATGTAGTATGATTGGTGTTCGGTCGCCCCCTTTCCACGCTGCTATTGGGTGGATCGCGGGTTGCCAGGTGCACGAGGAAATAGAGTGAATGCATGTAGAATGGCTGGTGACCTACCACCCCCTGCCACACGTCCTGGAGACGGGTTACAGAGCCTTGTGTAGATATATATGCATAAGAATTCCCCAGAGGTCTCCACTCTCTTCGTCTGATGAAGTGGACGTGGTCGCCCAAGCATTGTTGCACCTGCTTGGGAGAGTCACCTCTTTTCGTTTATTTTCCTTGGGAATACATTTTTACTTCATTGATGTTAGAATGCGTGCGTTTGTATTCAGGGCATTTGTGTGTGCGTGTACGTATTTCTGCCCCAAGTGTGCAATGTGCGTGTCGAGAAAAAAAAGAACGGACGCATTGTATGATTTCCTAATTGATGAAAAATAGAAAAGAGCACAATCTAAAAAATAATTAAAATAAAAAGTGTATGAGAAATAGATGAGTACGTGATAGCTACTCACGGAAAATCGAAGGAGGCCGCGTTGGCAAGGGGGAGGGGGAGGAGGGCGAGGGGGGGAGCTTTGGGGGCGTTCTTCGTAGTTTGGTGGCGATGGGGCGGGGGTTGAGGAGGCCGCGGGGGGCGGATGCGGTAGTTTCCGTGGGGGCGAGGGGGGGGGGGGGGGACGGAGGGGAGATGGAGAGCGGCCCGGAGGGTGGGGAATAAGGGAACGAGTGGGGGGGAGAGGGAGGGAAGAGAAAGTCCGCCCCGGGTGCGGCATCGCCTTGGGAAGGGAAGCGAACGCAGATTTCGGCACGTGTGCAGCAAATTGGATGTGCCATAGCCGAGTACTCTCGGTCCCCTCCCCCCCACCCAGCCCCGCGCTTAATCCCTAACCATACTTCGCTTACCCTTTTCTCCCTATATTCCATCCCCTTTCGACCATATCCCTCCCCCCCACCCGCCTCATTCCCGCTTATTCCTTTAAATCCCCCCTCCCTTGCTTTCCGCTCCATCTACTCGCCCAATTCCTCTTTCGCTTCCCTTATAAAAAATCTCTCCGCCCTTGACTCACGTCACACGCAGGGCAGGGCGATGCGATTAGCCGAGTTCTTTCCGTGTCGGGAGTGCCGCGGCTGATTCAATGGCATGCCTACTACATAATGAATACATAACCGCGTGCGAGCACATTCACCAATGAGGTTCTTGTTTTGTTTGGGAAATAAGGATGAGGGTAAATACTTTCAGCTCGGTGCGAAGTGCATTCTGGGGGAAATAATAAATCAAAACTATTTTGTGCCTAGTGAATGTCATCGATTGAAAGTGAATAGTTTGGAAAACGGGCCTCCACTGCAGTTCAACCATTCGTTTCTACTAACTCAAAGGCTAACTCAAAGTGCGCGAATATGACTAGCAATGCTCCGGCCTTGGAAAAGAAAGTTTTTGACTTGTCATTCAGCACGTGGACACTGTCAATGAAATTGAAAAATCCTACTAGGTCGATCATATTATAAAGGCTCGATACCAAGTTATTTTCATCAGCTAACCATTAAATTAATTACGTACTTTAATTAACTACGTACTTTAACCGGAATGTAGTACGGCATACAATATATCTTTATATTTTCTTCACATTGAGCGCATTTTATTTCCAATACCGTGAAATATTTGGTGCCGCAATCTTTCGTAGAAGCAAGGTCTTATTGGTGTTTCGATCCCTTATCTTGCCTCCTCAGCCCTCATCGAGAATCACGTCATGACTTAACGAGGGTTCTGCCAACGATCCGGCTGAGGTTTTAAGTTCAAGGCTGCTTGAAAACTTTTCCTTAATCATTATCTTAATAAATACCTTTAAATGATTGCAATAATAAAGCGAGGTGGTCAAAAATGATATGTTCCAGAATGGGGAATCTCAGATATTCATCAAATGCTGTCTACACATGCGGGATCGAAAGCCTAGTCAAGGATTCAGACTTGGCCCAAGGGGTTTGGGTTTAGGCGTATGATAAAAGTGGAGACCACGAGGATTGAGTGGAAGCCCGGCGGTGGCCGTTGGAAGGAAGCGGAAGGGAAGAGATTAAACCGTACCATCGTCTGCCCGATTTGGGTTAAGTTGGGACGAAGGAAGACTGTTTCATTTGCGTCGTCATGAAGCAGTTTAGCCAGAGCAATGAATATACCAATTAACTGCCTACATACATATGAATATGCCATTGCCTTCAACATTTATTTTATTTTATTTCTTTACAATAATTTGCTCAACCGAATTATAACAATCGCTGTTATTCATCACCAGAAAGTATAGACTTCCACGAAAGATAGCATTCAAAATAAACTTAGTGCCTATATACTTGTTTCAAGGAACGAATTGAGTTAAATATTTATGTACGAGCCCGTATTTTAGCTTTGCTCGGTTAATGACTAAAGCCATGTTTTTAATTGCTCTGGCCAATAGGCAAATTCAAACTATTCCAACCGTTCTTCTCTTCAGCTGAAAATCTTAGCTCGGCTCCATGATAGCTTACTAAACCGTTAAATTCATTTCATTTAGCTTTCCAAGTGAATACTTTTCATAAAGATTCCCTATATTTAGTCGGCGATGGCTTGGAAAATTCAATGGGTTTGAATTATAATAATCCGATATCTGATATTTTGATATTTTAATACACCTGCAAGTCACCGCCAGGGTGTGAGGCAGGGTCTGAGGCAATACGCACCAGAATAATTTTGAACCGAATATTTTTAACACTACCGCGGCCAGGCAATGTTATTCTTATCGTGCGTGGGAACGTGCGTTCGTGGGACCATGTTACTCTTATCGTGCGTGGGGATAATTACCTCTTAAATTTAACTGTACCTGTATACTTAATCTCTCAAATTTCGATGGACTGATCTCTCCTTCCGTCGTGCGATTGGAGTAATAATACATTTTCAACATCACTGCCAAGGAGACCTCCTTCCAATTTATGCAAGAGATTTAGCCTTTACTCCCAGCCTCAGCCATATTTATAAAATTGGAGGCTAATACTTATATTTCTCGTCTCTAATATTTTGGATACGCCACTCAGTTTACCATAAGACAATTTCACAAATCTAGCTCCTCTAAGATGCGCGCGATCCAATTTGGGCGATCCATCTTCGTTAGGAATCCATAATATACAGGGTGATAAAATATAACTTCCTTTTTTCCTATTTAAATTGAATTGAAAAAAGGAAGTTAAGATATCGCCTCCTGTACTAGCAGCATATATACTATAAATGAGGTCCAACCAGCCAAGGATAACATTTCTCTTTGACCTTATAATCACATTCACTCTTCTAATAAATCCTAATTTTTGGTTGGCTCGTCCCCATAGTCCGCGCGTGTGTTTCACCCAGGAGAGGTCGTGAGATGTGCTCATGAGGCGCCGTTATAATCCATTTCTTCGTCATCCTGATTCTGCCAATTTTTCCAGTTTCTGATGATATGGAGGTGATGGCATAAGTTTTGACACCTTCGGCTTTTGGCCGAAGGGTCACCGGGTTAAATCCTCTGGATTACCATTGGCACAACCAAATTAATCTAAACTATGTGATATTTCATGTACCAGAATTTTGTTGACAAAGCAAAGTTCTGCCCCCTTCCCTCTTACTCTAGATGTTTCCGTTTCATTCGTTCGAAATAGTAAAATTGGATTTCAACCCTCACCGACATGTATCTACAAAACTATGTTTTGGTGTTAATGCCGTCTCTGGCTAACAGTCATTTTCAATTCCGAATTTTGGACTGGACTGGAAATCATCAACAACTTCCCATTTCTTTCCTTTCGCAGAATTCTTCGTTATTAGTTGCGAATATTTATATTCGATGCATTCAGGCTTATTTTTTATGGAAATTCATATACAATTGAAGTGAAAACAAAACAATGCATATTTCCACTAAATTCTTAACTAGGCACGACTACTTTAAACGCACCGGCGTCATCCTCAGATTCAAAATGACCTGCAGGACTTACTTCATATCTGAGGATGACGCCGATGCGATTAAACTAATCGTGTCGAATACAAATTTGGAGGAAAGGTTCATTGCTTTGCTTTTACTTCATTTACATGCATTCGTAAAATTTTGTAACATACATTGCTGTGACTTCCATTGCTATACACGATTATTTGGTGTCCTTGTGTCGTGATTGGGTCTCCTCGTTGTGAAATACCCTTATTGATGACCTTTTTAAAATCGACCGACCCTCCTTTTTTAGAGTTTCCTCGCTAGGTACTTGCCCTTCGACGTACTGGGACGACGAAAGCATTCGCCAATGGCATTCGTTCCTGAGAATCGTCCCTTCCCGCATCCTTTTTGCAAGTGAGTGATTTGCATTCCGTTTTAATCCCGCTCTGCCTTGCCCCCTCTGATTCCCGCCCATTCCGCCACCCTCCCCGCTCACCAGTCTATCATTTAGCGCCATCTCCGGTCCGAGGACGGTCCGTGTTATCTCAATGAACGAATTAGCCAAAGCTGTCGATGCCGCGCGGCGCTGGCAACCGACTGAGAGCCCTCGGCGTTCGGGCGCATTCTCTCTCTTTGATTTGAACGTCGATAGCCAGCGGTTTGCAGCGCAATCTTCTCTGATACAAAGTACAGACAGAGAAATATGTGGGGTAATTAGTTTTGTTGGATACATATACATGGTGCCTCGCAAGCCACCGCAAGGGCGTGTGGCGGGGGGTGTTAGGTCACAACCCGTAAAAGAAAATAAATGCGCCTGCAAAAGCAATGCTATGTATATTAATATAACTATCTCGAAATAGAAATGAAGCTTTAAATAACATAGAGCTATTTTAAATGCTCCGCGAAGTTTTTGATGATATTTTCCATATCTAAAAATCCAACGTTGGTGTAGGTCACTTCTAAATAAAACTGTTTGAAACATTTCAGCGTTTCATTGGGGTGTTCTAACCACGTTCTTTCCTTAGGAGTATACTAATTAGTTAAAGTGAAAAATAAACAAAAAATATATTTTCTCTGTGGTAAATAAGGAAAGAACCCCAATATTGGTATGGGAGTGGCAGAGTGCCATGAGCGAAGACGTCAGGAGGATTGAGATTATGGACTGTGGAGCGAGTTGACATCGAGAAAACGCAATTCGATGAACGAAATATCTTTAAATCAAAGAAGGAAAAATATAGATTACACAAGTGACCAACAAATAAAATATTAAGATGAGAATAAAAGATTAAAAGAAAAGAAAGGATGAGATTGAACAAAATATCCATTTCCATACGTTGGTGGTGAATGGATTTTCTGGGTGTCTTTAGAAGACAACGATGAAGTTTATAGCAAAAATAATTGATGGTTAAAGAAAATAATTTGGTATGGGTTATTATTATAAGTATAACCTTAAACAATATCAACCCACAATTAGCACCAAGAAAATTCACTCAATTAGAGCAGATACAAGGTTTGTCCCAAAAGTAGCATGACTGAGTCGATAAAACTAAGGATTTATAGCCAGAATTGATACGTGCATTCACTCAAGAGTCTTCGAAGCAGCACCCGTTTACATTAACACACCGCTGACAGCGGGTTTTCCACGCCTCGTACGCCTTCTGGAAGGCGGTGCCCGGAATTCTGGTAAGCTCCCTCGTCACGGCATGTTGTAACGCTTCCATGGAGCTGTGGTAGCGTACTTTCAGCACGGATTTGAGGGTACGGAGAAGGAGGAAGTCTGGTCGGTTGTATGGTGGCCGAGGTATGGTTGAGAAGCTCTCGGCAGATCCGCGTGCGAGTTTCCTTCTGTTCGTCCGAGAGCACTCGCGGAACCAACTTCGCACACATCTTTCTCATGCCCAAGTTTTCGGTCACAAGTCGATGCATATCACTTTACGGGATGCCAAGGTCATCAGAAACCATTCGAACACTCAATCTGCGATCCCTGTCCAAAAAAGCCTTCGCTCTTGTAAGATTTTCGTCATTTTTGAGGTCGAAGGGCGCCCTGAACGTTCGGCGTCTTCAACATCTTCTCTACCCTCCGAAAAACAACCATCGCCATTCAAAAACACACCCAATCTACCCATTGGCGTTATCACTATAAGCTGCTTTGAGCAGGTCTCTTTCCTGGTTTTGCCGAGTTTCACGCATAATTTAACGGCGTAGCGCTGTTCCAATTACCGGTTAATGACGTAACGAGGTCACGATGTAGAGATTTCGCAAACGATCGATCCGCACTCCACAAAGGCTGGGAGCCAACTGTCACCGGCCTCCAGCCTTTCCTGAGACTCCCATCCTTCGAACCCAGCCAGAGAAACCGCCGCCGTCCGTCCGCCCGTGCATCCGGGGAAAAATAAGACATACTATTATACTATTTTTGGGACAGACCTTGTGAAGTTAAAAGAGTGATTATGCTAAGTGTAGCTTGCGTTGCGTAAAAGTGTATGCTTTTAATTTTCTACAAGGCAACAGAATCTTTCGCGCTTCGCTAGAGGTTGCGAATGGAGATGATGAAATAGATGAGCTAGTCTTTCAATTCGAATGAGAGGTACTCGTAGTATTGGTACATGCGCACATGAATATCCAAATAGCTTTATTACATCACCAGTAAAGTAAAAACCCAATGCGTTTTTTATTTAATTCGCAGAAATGTAAAGACCTAGGTATTTATTTGAATGAAACGAATCTTACTTTAAGGATTTATCACAAGTAGCGATTAATATTTATGTTCTGATCACTGCTTATTGCGTTAGTAAAATTTTTTCACTCTCTTGTTGTTTTATGCATCTCTTTATTTATGCCCAGACTAGTTTTAATTCTTATCATCGTAGGAACATCGATGCGATGGTTTGACCTCGATCCGCCCTTCCATCCCGTCAGTTGCCCCAGGCAGAATTATGTATTGGTGGGTGCGACCTAGGTATGAAGTACACAGCGGACTTAGACTTAGCCTGGCCCGCTTAAGTCAGAGAATTGTTTCCCCTGTCGCATTTCCTTATCCTTGCTTCTGTTCTTCCAAATTTTCTCTTATTTTGTTGCACCCATTAAATCCTTTTCTTCACTTATGGCACCGACGGTAATTAGACTCGATGCCTTAATCTGAATTACTCGTCCCTGGGTTTTTGGGGACGGACGCAAATTGATAGGACATCGATTTATGCCCGAACCCTTCTTCATGCGCTGAAGCTGAAGTCTTCCAGCTTGGAGTATTTGGAGGCAGGGGCCAACGATGCCAAATAGAATTTCTTCAAGCTTAACTTAATTAGCCAGCGACGCCCCCATACGTAACCATTCATTACTCGGCGCCCATGGAGTGAATTTTCCTCGATAAATTTGATGAAATTCATTAACAGTTTAACACTTTTACGTGGCATAGACATCAAAATCGACATAAATACCCCGCTATCCACCAAAAACGTGTGTGGCAGGTGGTGAAAGCACCAGGTGGGAAGGTCGGGAAGATAGGATAGGGTGATTAGAGACGAAGAGGAAAAAAAATTCGTAAAAAACTGTCAAATAATATGCAAGCTTGTATATACATGCTTGCGGAAGACTTAATTCAAAACAAGTGTTAATTCACATAATAAATTAGTTATATATCATTCGAGAACAGGGAATAAAAATGAACCACGGCCATTTACACGACAGGCCTCCACCATTACAAGACCGGTCATCACGAATTGTAGACTAAGCAGGGAATATTCTACTATTACATGGACATGCAACTCAGACTTAGCCATTTAAGTCACACAGTCACCCTTTATACACGATTATATGGAACTATCCACGGCTTGACCTGGGATGCGCAGGTCTCCATTAATAAAGTACTAATTGAGTAATTGAAAAAAAAAGTTAAAACAATCAGAGGATTTAAAAAAAAATGAATGGAGTTAGAGGGTTATTGCCAAGGGTAGAAAGGTAAGTCCTGCAGCACTGGAGAGATGAAGTCAGAATAGGGGCGAGTCAAAGACGGGCTCATTAATTCCCTTAGTTTGCTCAAGGTCATCAAGTTAATTATGAGCGCCTTGCATAATGATATATCAGTATCAGATATAGATAAAATATGATGGACTTCCATAGTGGTAAATTGCTAACAATATGGTGCATTCGTTCTCTATCTTACTACCAATATGGTACAACAGTACACCCCCCACCCCCTTGTTCATTTCCTATTGGTCCCTTTACCTCTCCTTCCCCCACCTCTCCCCCGCACATCCTCTCCGCTCTTCCCCGAGAACGCCATTCTGAAGACGACCGCCGTGCTGTCGAAACGTCAAATAACAAATTGTGAGTGTCCTTTCTTTGTGTTTCTATATTCTAAAAATCTAAATCTGTGTTTTTACATATATATATATATATATATATATATATATATATATATATATATATATATATATATATATATATACACACGGAAAAGGAATAGGAGTACACATAAAAGACAAGACAAACGCAGGAATGGTGGGCAAGGTGGAACATTTCCGATTTCAAGCATAAAAATGTTTCTTTTGCCGGGAGCGAATCCTCAGTCGCCTAAAATCAACTTACTTCCAAAATATTCCAGTTAATCCCAATTACTCTAACTGCCTGAGTGCGGATGACCTCCTTCCCTAATGATTGCCGCTTAAGCAAAACAAATAGATTTTAGCCATTTGGGGAGGTTCGAGCGAGATGAAAGTGGACTACTGTTATAATTCCGTGCTATTGCAATTATACAAATCAAAGAGACTAGTAACCCAGGCATCATATCCGATGTATCCTAAAGACTCAATGGTTTTTAAATTATCTATGTCATTAAGGTACTTATGGTATATATATTACATTTAGCGTCTATTTCGACAACCGTGCCGGTGCGTTAATACCGAACTCTTGCTGGCTCACTTGCACACGAACCAACGCTGAGTTCTCTCATTACCATGCTTAAGCACAAGCATTAATCATGTATTTACGACGGCAAAGGCATTATTCAACAGCTTTCTCGTAGCTAGTTAAAGAAAATCGGATTGCTGGAGATCATGGAGGTGTTTACCAAACTGTGGATTCTGTCATTCAAACTTTCCTTGGAAACATATCTAGCAAATGCAATGCCAGCCATGCAGTTCCTCGAAAATGAAACGTTCCTGCTATAATTAATATTTCAGGGAGGAAGCAAAGGAGATGAACGCATCAATCAATCCCCTCTCTCTCTCTAACCTATTTGTCATTTCAAACTCTTTGCCATAATCTCTCCTAAGGCATGTTATGTAATTCCGCGACTGTAATTACCATGTACTAATTTACGACAAAGCCTGGGATCTTCAAAAACACATCTTTTGGTGGAATCAGAACAAGTGGAACTTTTTTCTAAATATAATGAGATAAGTAACAAAAGCTGATGGTAGATTACAAGATTACATTATTTTGACCTTGACATAAATTTCCATAAAGGATGAAATGTCAAATTATATTTAAACTACAAAGGTATGTTCGGACATAAAAAAAGGTTACAAATTGATTTCTCTGCTTTCTGTAACCGCAAATAAATCTGAATAATGATTTCTATTGCTGATATGCTAGAACATTTAAAGAGCCCTAAAAGCTCACTCAATCACTAATAGTAGAATATTATACACATTTAATTGAGCAGTATGAGTTTGTATGCAGCACAGAATAGTTTTTCGGGGCAGAAAATTAACGATGTTAGGGCGGACGATTGTTTGATGCCACGGATAAATATTGATTCCCTTGGCCGTCCGTGACTTTTGTAAAGGATAGTGAGATTGAGCGCATCGACTCCCCTCGGTCCCTTTTCATTGCGCTTTGTCCTTCGACCCGCCACCTCCTCCACACCTCTCCCTTCTTGACCCCGAGGACACTTCTTGCCTTCATGCTGCGGAATAGGCGAGCCGGGCGCGAGTGGTGCCCCCTGGTGCTGCCGCCATTGAGTATTACCCGCGTGAGGGACAACCACGGTAAGATTAGGCGACGCCGCGTTATCGAGTTAAAAAGGGCCTGACGGCGTCTTCGATCCGTTGCTGGACCATTCTGTGACGTCAGACCCCGCCCGAATTTCCCTGGCCATAGTTTGAAGCAGTCGGGAAAAGAGGTGCGTGGTTGGCACAATTTCATTCGACTGTGGTTTTCTGGCATGGGTGTGTGGCATCAAGGTGACTGCTTATTATTATTCGACATCTTACTCTTCACAATGCAATAGGATAGACCTTGTCTCGTTTCTTTACCGAACTTTCTGATGATTTGTTTATCGAAGCATGGTATAATAAAGTGTTATGGTTATAATTAAATAAAATCCCTCGTTATCATTACCTCTTACCGATTTATTTGAATGATAGTGATTGATATAATTTATAGTAAATGATAATAGATAGTAAATGATAATCACAATAGTTTGTTCCAATTAATAGTTATGGCGCTAATATATTTCTAAGGATATAGTTTCAAAACGAATAAAAAAGAAAAATCGCCCAAATTGACTTTTTAATGAGTATCTTTAAAGGATTATGGCATATAACATATTATGCTGTAATAAAATAATGATTTCTTTAGTTCTATCGGTGAAATTATGAGAATTTAAATCAAAACCGTTAAAATAGATTCAATTCAATATCCATCACGCGAAAAATAGAACTTGCATTTCCACAGAATTTATTTGGTTTTGTGCAACCCGTTTCATCGCGATGCGGCATCATCGGGTGCAAATTTGTAATAAGATACATTATACCTGTATATACGTGTGTGTATATATAAAGTCACAGATGTGATGGGCGGGAGTGTGTCTAGGCATATATATGTGTATCCCTCATGTATCTCATAACAAATTTGCGCCAGATGATGCCGTATCACGGTGAAACGCATTGTACAAAACCAAATTAATTCTGTGGAAATGCACGTTCTATTTTTCGTTTGATAATTATAAAAAACTTCCTCGAAGTGAAGCCTGACCCCTTAAGGTTTATTTATTTCAACATATTTCAGTCAGAGCGCCTCTCTTGACGAGCTTTGCCAGCAAAGCTTTTGTGACGCAAGTGAAACCCTGCGAAAATAAATGGAAGTTTTTAAGCGAAATAATAACTCGCTAATATTTATTGAAAACGATTTTGTCTAATCAGTAGGATATAGGATTTCGAGATTCTTAAATTATGATTAAGTCCTTTGAATACTGGTAATCACTGCACAATATCACTGCATGGATATCATCTTGTGTGTAGCTCCAAGAGGATGACTATAGTTGGAATTGTGGGAGGAAAATCAATGTGATTGGTTTAATTTAACAGAGTTACGTTTACCTTACGTTGTTATACCATGTTTTATTCACACCCATGGAGTACAACCTTGACATGGTGGAAGGGCTTGTGCGTTCCGATGACCCGAAGAGCTTTGCTGGTGGGAGAAATGACATTCGCTCCAGGTTGGGTCACCCATGCCAGATAGGTCGAAGGTTAGAAGCCAGACGAAAGGTAGTCCGCGCAGCGTCTGTTCCTCAGGGAGACCCCAATGGTGTGGGCGTTATGTGATGTTGCCATGTTAAACACACTATTGCGGAAGGCAACGGGAAACCACCTCAATTAAATATCCCATGCTACTATGATGGATATAGATGTCAGTATGAGTCCTGGCAACCATGGGATTCAGCCCGCTGGGATCATTGACCGAGAGGAATATAGAATGTAATCACCAAGTATTTGCCTGTTACATAGATTTCGAAAAGGCTTTTAAAGGAGTTAATTGGGAAAAGTAATGAGTATAATGCAGAAAATAGGAATAGATTGGAGGGACAGGAGACTATTCTGCAACCTGCACATTATTCAGACTGCTCAGGTGCGAGTGGGGAACGGAGAGTCCGGATGGGCAGTGTTAGGAAGAAGTGCAAGGAAGGGTTGCCATTATCACCGTTGCTGTTCAACTTATATGCGGAGGAAATGATGGCATAGTAGGAGCTGGAGTTATCGACTGAAATTCGGCTGGGAATACATTAAATCAGTGAAGTTTGCTGGTGATAAGTTCTATTTTAGCAGTCAGCTAAGGGGCTGCAAGCATGTCAAGAGTGAAGCAGGGGTGAATTGGAAATTCAGTGCGACAGATATGAGATGAGAATCAATATTAATAAAACAAAGGTTATGCGGTTTCCCAGAGTGAGAAAGTCTACTTTAAACTGTAAAATAGAAGGGCAAAAGCTACAATAGGTGGGACAGTTTACCCATATCGTAAGTGCTCTGGACAAAGTAATAGGGATGAGGGTAAAAAAACTTTGCACTTCCACAATAAAGAAGTGTCAAGTTTCTTTTTCACCCTCATCATGAAGGAATTCCACGAGGTTAAACCTGAAACTGTTATTTTTAAAGTAATAGGGACATTAGAAGAAAAATTACGCTTCGCAAAGAATATTTCACCAGGAGGAATGAATTGATGAGAGGGACGTTGAATAAGGTTGTTGAGAATAGGCTCGTAAAACCTTTGATATGGAGCGTAGTTATGTACGGCGCGGAAGCGTGGTCACTGAAGCAGGAGGATAGACGTAGATTGGAGGCTTTTGAAATGTGGGTGTGGAGAAGAATGGAGAAGGTGAAATGGACAGAGAAGAAAACAAATGAGGAAGTAGTTGGTATGGTGGGCGAAGAGAGGGGTTTGTTGGGAGCAATCCTATGGAGGCAGGAAAAGTGGATGAAGGGGGTATTGCCCGGCAGCGGGATGTTGATGACTGTGATAGAGGAGAGAATGTTAGGCAAACGAGGAAAGGGCGGAAATAAGGGATAGGGATGTCGGACGCGATTAAGGGAGGAAGAAGGTACACAGAGATGATACTTGTTGTAGAGTAGAATGTTGTGTTGCGTTTTGTTAGGAGAGATAAGGGAATTATTTAATAATTGTGTCCAGCCAAAATCTACCTTAACCGGTAGATTACCTATAATAATATAATATGTTTTATTATTTTATTGGTTTGAAAAAATTGCATTATAATTTTTAAACATATTCCCGTACTTGTCAATATATTTTCATAAACAAATTTTCGAAGTCTTTAAATTTTTACCACTGAAAATCTATGCATTCACTCGCATATGGAAAAATGTATTTGAAATAAATGACACAGGCATTGGAGGATGTTGGAAGCAGTGAATTGGAGCGAGTGATGTCTGATCGTGTGATGTACTTAAATTACGCAGTGGCTTTGGAAGTGGGATAAGGTTTATCTGACTATGCAGCGCATCAAATATATTGCTAAATTATATTTTTGGTATAAAAAGTATTATTGACCCATGAACTTAAATATAGATGTATAGGAACTCATATTAGGGACAATTCAAATAGTTGATATTGTTTCTATTGAAATTAGATATATTAACATGAAAATAAGTAAGTGGAAACTGTGTCGACCAATGAATTACCCGAATAAAGGAAGAAATGCATTCTGGGATTGACTAGAGGGTAAAAAGAAATGATGATAATAATGAACAATGGTTTGCCTTATTCAGGATTTTGGCCTACGAAGAATGTAGATGACGTAGACTTTAATCTTTGTAAGTTTGTTGCATGGAGAACGGTGTATGTGAGGTAAGGTAGAATGGGGGTGGCGTTCCTTTTGGCTAGGACAACTAAAAAATCGATTATTTATGATATATTGGGAGTTTACGAGACATAGAATCGAAAAGTTGGATAAGCGGAGAGGTGAGAAGGTGATAATAGGAATTTTGAATGACATGAGCAGGGAAAATTAATCAGTTGATGTAGAATGGGATAGATTGGGAAAAAGATTGATTTTATTGTTTTAAAAACATATCAGAAGCTTTTAGCTATACTTTCATAGCCTCTCGGAAAACTGCTCTTCAATGGTAGACTATTGACATTGAGAATAAAACAGTCCTTTTAAGAAATGGCTGGAGAAGTTAAAGCTAAGTAGCTCCACTCGAATCCACTGACGTATTCACTGGCCATTCTAAAAATATCCTCTTTATTGTTTGTGTGTGATTGAGGCGTACGTGGGTTCCCAATCGCACCCAAGTGGCATAGTTTGTGTTTCCTATCTTCCACTTACATGTCACTTTGTTTTTACCTACCCCTCTAAACAAACCCCCCCGTTAAACAAACCTTGTGGCAATCAAGTTTATCCCCCCATCTATTTCGATTTCCAGTTTCCTCTCTTCAATTAGATGACGAAGAGTGGTGAAACTGATTACGGCCTATTTCGTCAGAAGTAGTCTTGATCTTAACACCATTGAGTTAAAGGTTATCTGGAAGATGGACGTTCACACCCCCTTGCAGATTGCCGATCGAAAAGATAACCAATTGAACACCAAGTATCCAACTCCCCGTTAAAGAGAACGTTTCCCAGAATGAATTTTGAAGGAATGACCTCCAAAAACTCTTATTTCAAATTTTTTACCGCTGTTAACTTGTATAATAGCATATGAAATATCAATAATAAAATGTACTTGTATTTTAACAAGAATATGGACATATGCCGTATGCTTAAATGAAATATTACAGCTTATTTTCAATTCCTATTTAGGTTTTCTTTCAGATTGTAGTTGGAAAACGTGCCACTTTATTACGTTTTCAATTATTTATTATAATTTATTTAATCAGTTACGAGTCCTGAGAAAGTAAGGAAATAGTTCTCGCCATGGTGGTGCTCACTGAATTAAAACTATAATGAAATTAATGCGAGGAAGTTTGTGCGATGGAAGTAAATGTTTGAGTAGAGCGTACAATAGAAACGAGGGTCAAGCAATGCAATTGTGTTCCCTCCTCTTATATTTTTCCGACGAAAGAAAAACTTTGTGAGCAATAGTACGAAAAAACAGTTGAACAAGAGTAAAGAACTGCCTGAAAATTTGCTCCCTCCATACAATGACGACATAATTGAATTTCCAACTTGGTAAAACCAAAGTTTCTCCTCATTTGCCAAAGGCTTCGTAGTTAGGGAGGCGACGGGCACCTGGAGTGATTTGGGACATTATACGAGGGATAGGTGAGTAAGTTAGTTGGGTAGTTTTATTAAGGAGCCAAACAAGGTTGGAAAGAATTCCAGTGTCAGCTTCGTTTTTCCCAAAGCAAAAGGTCAGACAGCAAGAACTCCGAAGCGACGGGCCCGATCTTTGGGCTTGTTCACCTTATGGCGTCCCAGGCCTCAGTCATACGCTGAATTATCCGATAGGGTGAACATTTAAACATTGCTCTCGTAATTTTGTCTTCTATCCTTCCGATTCCCCGTTGGGAAGTGCAATGAACTCATCGACCTGGGTAAATCGTGAGCGCTTTGTAAAAAATAATACTCGAAATCGGGTAAGGAGAGTGAAACGAAAAAGGTTTGGGGGAAAATCTTCCGCACTATTGGTGGGCCTATCTACTCGTATGTGTGAATAGTATGTGACGTAATTTATGTCCATCGGGTTATTTCCTATTTTCTCTCTCACACATTTCGAGACCCTCCAACACTTCTCCGCTTCCTCCTTATTACATTCTGCCTCCTTCCTTGGATGGCCGTCGAGGGCTTCCTCTCTCAACCAACCCTCCTCCTCGCCCTCTTCCTTCCTTGCCCCCAACCCCGCCCTTCGAGGCCATCTCCGGCGACCCCCTTCCTTAATCGATTTCACTCTTGGGACGAGTCGAGTATCGAATGGTTTCCGAGGTGAGAGGGAAGACGGAGTCGGTCGGTGGGCGTGACGGCCGAGGAGGCGAGTGGGGAGAGGCGCGCAAATATTTGGGCGTCCGCCCCCCGACCGCCCCCGACCGCCCCCGACCGCCCCCGACCGCCCCCATCCACCACTCTCGCGGAGTGGGGAGTGGTGGTGGCAAAGGGGATCCTCCCTGACTCCACTCCTTCGTCAGAAGCCACTCTTGGAGGGAATTCGCCACCCCCCCCCCCCCTTCAACCCCCTTCTCACGAGATCGCTCGTTGCGAGGAATAGACGGAGGAGCAAAATGATGCGAGGAAGCCTTACTCTCACGGGATGCGGGCAATCGCAGGGCTAGGGGATGAAAAGGAAAGGAAGGAGAAGCGTCCCCCAGTGCATGCGCGGAAAGTTTAATCTTTTTGTCTTTTTCGGGTTTTTCTGAAGTTAAGGACAAGGGAGAGAGAGATCAGGGGTTGCCCTCGGCGAGTGGGGGGGGGGGCGTGATGGGGAGGCAGGCGAAGTGTGCTCGGGCGATGGTGACGCCATCCAGCGAGGGGTGAGAAAGGAGCACTTTCGCTGAAGTGATGAAAATACGGCATAAACAGATTCGGGCAGAACGTAGTGAAGCATAATATTCGAGGGCCTGAAACATACAGTATAGTGGTAGGATAGGCCAAAGGTGTTTGTATCGTACAGAATCTATTCAGAATTTCCCAGAAATCCAAAAGATGTTCAGGGGCCGCACAAAATGTATCATCCACGATGATAATCTTAATTACGAAATTAAACCTGCAAATTTGTCTAAATAGTTAATGAACAGTTACAGGATAGAGTACTCTAACATCTACATCGACATAATATCCCGCAAGACGCCGCGGGGGGTGTGGTGGGGGGTGTTAGGTCATCACCCGTAAAACAAAATATAACTACATGTTAAACCAAATCATGTCACAACCTAACTAACACACCTAACCCACTGTGCCCGACGGCGTTGGTTTGACTCATTAATAAGTCATCTATAGTAACAGAGGCGAAGACTGCTACAATTTTCCACTAAATAAAGATTCATTCACGACTAGTTTCGATGCACTAAATCATCATGTGGAGACACCCTGGTTTCCCCACCTCCTATACTATATATATATATATATATATATATATATATATATATATATATATATATATATATATATATATATATATAATGATGTAGTGCATCGAAACTAATCGGGAATAATTCTTTACTGAGTGGAAAATTGTAGCAGTCTTCGTCACTGCTATCATGGCACAGTTTCGCCACATCACACCTGAATCTGTAATTTATATTTATGACATAGGTGATATACGCATACGATACATTTCTGCATTTTGTACTTGATAGAGAGTTTTCGCACATAAACGCGTATAGTGCAAATAACAAGACACCAAGAAGGAATCTTTCCCAAGATATGGCCTCGGTATGTACACAGAATCAATCGGCAATTTCTTCGATCAAAGCACGGTGCGAGTACTTGTGGGATTTGATTCATAGCGTTTCAATGTCTTTCAGCATTTATGCTTTAAGCCGAACAAATGGCACAGTACTTTCGTAAATTGTCTCATTTAGCCTTGTTACCTGAGTAACCACAGGTTCGCGTTGGCGTTCCGTCTGTTCATCATGTGATTGCATATACTATGCCCCCAGATTGGATAGGTTAGGGTGCACTGGCCGCTCTCGTTGTGAGGGTTTTGACGCTTGAGTCCCGGCGGCGACGGTATTTTATTGGTGTTCCGGACCTCACTTGAATGCGGGGTGATGAGCTCTTCAGACTCCGTGCCCTCGCCGTTGAATGGGGCGTCGATCCGAGGGCCACTTGGCGCTCTTCGATGAGAGGAGGCATTTGCTGACGGCAATTCCTCTCCTCCCTCACCCCCTCTCCCCTCATCTCCACCAAACGCCCCCCCCTCCCCCCATGCGCTCAATTCTGTTCACGTGAAACGTGCGAGCGAACTGGCAATAGCCAAAGACGCCATGCGTTTGCGCCACATCAGCCGATTTGATCTGAATTTTTAACGAAGATATTTTAATTCTTGGAGGAATCGAAATTCACTTCTTTCCCTTTCAAAATCAATGATTTACGTAGTCCGAGAAACTGCGGGAGATGCCGCAACAGTAAATTTTTACGGAGTCATCCGCTAATATGCATTTCAATGCAAGAATTTCAGAGGCGAATTCGTTTAGGCGAATGATTTTTACTCTCTTTAATTGTTGCATTGATTTACACCGTTATTATAAACTGTATATTTGGATGTCGATGAGTAAGTTTGGCCGTGAATATGACTATATGAATTTCTATGCTTATCCATAGGCACAGGCGGCTCAGAGGTCCAAAGGATCAAATTAGGGATTATAGAACAAATACTACGGGCGCAGTATAGCATTTATGTCTCTCACTGCTACCCATATGCCCAATGAAACCGGATTTCCAATGGTTCTGGGTCTAAAGACAGTGGTGTCTGAGAAACCTCTCGAAGGAAGCTCTGAATGCAGTGCTCGGGATAGTGTTTGCCATTCTTTCTATAAAAAAGTTCGAATAGAATTTTTTAGATTGAATTCGAATTCTAATTATCAGGCTAGTTCAACGAATCTTGGCTTTTTATTTCCATGGATTCCACGGATGACATTCTCGTTTTATGAACTTCCACTTTCAAGCAATAATTGCTTGACGTACATTTGCCTCAGTACGTGTACATTCCTTTGCAATACTGATACATCTCGTTAATCGGGCCCTCTTAGGACCCGCTCTTCCCCTGCAAACCCGATTAACTTTTCTCCTGGACACCCAGTTAGCAACCATCGCGTTTCTCACGGCCCGAACTTGCGAAGCCTTTATGGCGCTCTTACTCGAGGTATAAAATGGAACCTCCAAGCTTACGATCAGGTGGAAACGTTCAGTATCTTATGGTGTTATACTTATATCTGTATAGTTAATCTGTCGAAAAAGAGGTGCTTTTGGCAATCCCTGCAAAATACCGTATTTCTTGGCTAATAATATGAGGTAAAATACTAGGGGGTCACAATTGCATTGGGGAAAGATGTATGTACTCTTTCCGCTAAAAAAGCTGGAAATTGTCAAATGTATAGTCGGAAGGTGTAGCGTCAAAAAAGTGAAGGAAACGCGCTATTTATCTTTAGTAAGGCCTCACATTGAGTGTGTGGCGAGCGCATGAGATCCCTTTAAAAAAATATTAATTACAAAATTGAATAAGGTACAGAGAAAGGTTCGCGAAAAAAGAAACTTAATAATTCGTAGAATATTCACGTATCTTGTGCTCGACTTTGAATAACTTCTAGGCACGATAATAATATAACACTTACTCGTCTTAATGGACTTAAGCAATTGCCCTGTACTCGGAAAACATTTTTTTTCGCGCTATGCCATAAACTCCGTCTCTATGTCGTTTAAAATTCTTGCTAATATCCTCTTTCTGTGTTTTTCTATTATTCTACCACTCTTTCTAAACCCTCAGCATTTTAATATATTATCAATCCCCAAAGTATTTTAAGAATTTTCTCCTTTTTCCTGAATGCCATTTATTCATCTATCTTTGTCCACCCTGTAGTTTGTTTATACCTTTGCTCTCCCCAATACTTCTTATCTTTTCCATGTAAAAATTTGGACACCAAAAACCATAAAAAATAAATAAGAAATGCTTGCATACTCTCTGGGTAATAAAACGCCAATGGATCTGAAGATGGTCAGAATTCTCCTTTTTCATACATTTAATTCGCTCCCACAAATTTTAAACTTTTATCGTTTACACCACGCCTCCTGCATTGCTTTTTTTATTTTCCCTTCCGCTTCCTTATTCTCATTTATCCCTTACCCATCCCACTAGGTGCCTGCACCCCCTGCCACACGCCTCTTTCATGGATCGCGGGGTATTTTCGTATTTTGTAAACAATAGCAAATTTAATATAAACAACGTAACGAAGAAATGATGTTTTTCATCCTTTCGACAATCGAGTTGCCCTAAGTGAGGGCGCAAAAGAATGAAGAGATAAAGACTGTTGCTTCGTCAGCTGCGGGCGAATTAATGGATAATTCGAAAGGTTTTAGAGTGTCCAATTTAAGCCGCCTGGCGGTAAAGGGCCAGGGGGAATGGATTTACTCACGAATTCTCGCAAATTTCATTCACACAGTATACTGAGGGATCATGGATATATGTATGTACATTTTTTCAAGTTTTCTAGCCAATTACGGTAATCCACGAGTTGCTTGGTTCTCACAAGTGCGGCTGGAGGTTACCCAGAATCGAGCCGAAGGTCATTTAGGATTCCCGTATTGACTGTAGTGTGGACATTCCCATTCCTTCATCCACCGTCCCATTTCCAGCGAAGATTTACCAACCAGTAAATCGCATCCGTTGGAGGTAGTGTCCCCCGGGATACCGCTTAGAGGGCTCTACCCTCGAGGCTTACCCCATCCCCCAGTTAAATGTTTTCTAGAATTGAGTAAAAATATAGCGTGCAACGTTTTTTTCCCTAAATAGAGTTGTTGTTCAATTTAGTTGAAACGGTGATGGAAAAATACCATGCCATCATGTGATATGCTAATATTATGAATACTTTTTATAAATATTTACAGGTATTTAACGATAGTCACCGAGCTACCATCGCCCAATATACGAGGATAATGTGTCAGGTTAACATAATATTTTGCACGACGATATTGTTATTCGCTTCACACTTTCTAACAGTCTATTAATATAATTAGGCGCAAGGACTTAGTTTAATTTAAAATTCTATTTGTCGATAAAATTTTTGATAAGTGTCCATTGGAATGACGATAGCTAAGTATTGATATGCATGGAATTCATTTGAATTTATTTTTTATTGGTATATTTCCTGAACTTATTGAAGTAGAAATTTTTCCATGTGCGTCACTTTATACCCTTGAACAGTTAATCCGCTGAATACACACTGCACCACAACACCAAGGGTGCTTTCCAACAAAGTAACCCATGCGTTTACGTATGCGTCCAAATGTCAACTCATGCCTGTGGCCATAGTGAAAACACTCGCGATGCGCAGGGTGTAATGTTTTCTGTCTGAAATATTAAAATATGTCTTTGCACCAATCAGTGTTTTAAGTGCAAATAGTTTCTTCAATAATAGTATCTTCGGGCGCAAAATAATACCGCCATCAAGCAGATCCATTGAAAACGTATTAGGATTCCGAGATGCAGGGAGGGAACGACAGAGGGAGCAGGGGGACGTGGGACTCCGGGAAGAGGTCATCTCCGAGGTGTGCACAAAGTGTTACACATTGAAGATGGGAATTAGCAGCGGAAGAGGTAGTCTTCAGCGAGGGTTACAATCTCTTCTGGCAAAGTCTTCAACGGTTTCATTGGCGTCAAGTCAATTACCTTTTTATGTCACCGGGATCGGTGTGAACTGAAAACCTGAGAGTTGATCTGTCTCCAACAAGTGTTTCACCAAGTGGGACCTCTAAGGTTTCGTTCGTGTTTTTATTCGAGGGAGAGGGTGACCTTTGTCTTTCGCCTTCGACCTTCCTTCACCGATCGCAAACTTTCCCCTGCGCCTCGTCGCTTTGGACCAGTGACTCCTGGCGACACAAGGCAATTGGAAGGCAAACTTCCTTGGAGTCGTCTCGCGTCAGCTACTAGATGGCACAAAGAGTATTGCTTCGAAGAAACTTTCCTAAGGACGTCGAAATGTAGTTATGTTTATTTCCGAAGCGCCTCCTGGTTCCTTAGCTGCCTCCCAGTTATAAAAATATAAGGGAAAATGGTAATGCAAGTAGATTACCGATTCTGGGCACATTATATATAGATACATATTAATGTATCTATATGCACATAACTTCAAAATGGAACGCTCTTCGGCGACGCACAAATATATGAAAATACTGACATAAGTTTTTAAAACATAGAAACAGTGTTTATGAATATAAGTATTATGTATAAATATAAGTAATATGTACAAATAAATAAACATATACATATATATTTATTTACTTATATATAAATATATATGCATACACACATATACAACCATAAGCCATAAGCACAGCAATTAACCCAAAGGTCGGTTTGGTAGGTGATGGTAGAGTTCACCCAGCACTTAGCCCGACGTCCTGTGAAATTCACACATCAGGGCAGTGGGGCCTGTTCCTTTCCCTGTGCCAGTCATGGTTTCCCAAGAAGATCTGGTACCCGAAAGATCACATAGCTTGGGTGGACCTGCAGGTGCCCATAGACTTGCCCGGCATATCGAACCCGGGGCCCTCCGGTCAGTAGTCCAACGGTCGACCTCCTGGACTAACGCGACCCATATATATATATATATCCTTTATGTGTGTTCCTATCCCTTTTCCTTATATCTGTTTCTATATAAATGAGTGTATATATATATATATATATATATATATATATACATTCATAGAAATAATTTTTTTAAGGTAATCTACCGGTTAAGGTAGGTTTTTGGATAGACAAAGCTACTATATATATATATATATATATATATATATATATATATATATATATATATATATATATATGTATATAATGTGACTCGTAACAAAATACAAAATCCAGCATCAGGCCCCTCTTCTTCTAAGAGTACTTTCTTCCTACCTTCATACAGTCCAGCATCCCTATCCTGTTCCTTCCCTTTCCTCGTTTTCCTAACATTCTTCCCTCTATCACAGTCTTCAACATCCCGCTGCCGGTCAACACCCCCTTCATCCACTTTTCCTGCCTCCATAGGATTTCTCCCAAACAAACCCCTCTCTTCGCCCACCATACCGAGTACTTCCTCTTTTGTTTTCTTTTCTGCCCATTTCACCTTCTCCATTCTTCTCCACACCCACATTTCAAAAGCCTCCAGTCTACGTCTATCCTCCTGCTTTAATGACCACGTTTCCGCACCGTACATAGCTACGCTCCATATCAAAGTTTTTACGAGTCTTTTCTTAACATCCTTACTCAAAGTCCCTGTCATCAACTCCCTCCTCCTTGTAAAAGCCTCTTTGCCTAGCGCAATTCTTCTCCTTACGTCCCTACTACATTGACCCTGTTGGTCCAAAACACTTCCGAGATACTTAAACTGTTCTACCGGCTCTAGTTTTTGCCCACCTATTTAAATGTTTAGCTTAGCCTTTTTCTTTTTAGAAAATCGCATTATCTTTGTTTTATTAATATTGATATTTATCCCATACCTGTCGCACTGAATTTCCAATTCACTAAGCAATGCTTGCAGCCCCTTGACTGACTGGCAAACTAAAGCTAGGTCATCAGCAAACCTAATTGATTTTACGAATTCCCCGCCCACTTTCATTCCTACCTACAGTTCTTCCCATGCCTCTTTAATCATTTCCTCTGCATACAGGTTGAACAGCAACGGTGATAATGGGCAACCCTGCCTTACACCTCTTCCTAAAACTCCCCATCCGGACTCCCCGTTTCCCACCCGCACCTGAGCAGTCTGAGAAAGGTACAGGTTGCGGATTAGCCTCCTTTCTCTCCAATCTATTCCTATTTTCTGCAATGTACTCATTAGTTTCTCCCAGTTCACTCTATCAAAAGCTTTTTCGGAATCTACGAAACAGGCAAATACCTCCTGGTTGTGTTCTATATTCCTCTCGATTAATAATCTCATTACTGCAATGACATCTCGCGTACCTCTTCCCTTCCTAAAACCAAACTGATCATCCCCTAAGTAATCATTTGCCCTACTCTCTATCCTTTTGTTTATGATCCTGAGAACAACTTTAGCTGCGTGGGATATCAAACTTATTGCCCAGTAGTCCTCACATGATGTAGTCTTACCTTTTTCGAAATAGGAACTAAAACTGATCTCACAAAGTCTTCCGGCCAGATTCCTTCCTCGTAAATACTACGGATCAGCCCAATATATATATATATATATATATATATATATATATATATATATATATATATATATATATATATATATATATATATATATATATATATATATATTTATATATATTTATATATATATATATAGATAACTCATGTTAAATATTCATGGATGTGTATAATAATGTTTATGAAGTCAGCACTAGGGAACAACAAAAACATACCTGTATAACCCACACAACCACCCGAAAAAAACTCACACGTTTTCGAATTTCGGGTGGTACAAACCATCTTTTTCAAGGAAGAGAAGGAGGGAGCTCAGTTAAGGGACTCATTTTTGGAACCATCAAATCTATTACAGCAAATCGGTGCTTGTAATATGTCTTTAACGTCCTCGGGTAAATGACCTGCCTCAAATATACGAGATAAATCTAGCTGCTATTTTAGACGGATAACTATTTACGTAATAGCGTATGGTTAAAGCTAGGCTTCTCGTCTCTTAGCAGTGTGCTTCACGAGACTTTCTTGTGATTCTCTCGTTCAATTATTATTTTGAATTAACCCAATCTCTCTTCCGGAATACATTTCGGAGACTCACGTAAATGAGAGCTCCCTCGCTCATTCCTTTCCCTCCCTCTTTTGTTTCAACCCCAATCTCCTGGCTGGTTTTTCACAATGGCGCACAATGCTTTCCAAGTGTGGATCCCCGCCCTCGGCCCCTATTTGCTCTCCACCCCCTTCCTCTCTCTCGCTCCTCGCTTTGCACATTTATTTTTTTCCAGTGCGTCGGAGTGCCGCCCCGGGTGCAGCGTTGCGTGATGCTGGGTTTCCCTGCCCCGCCGATGGAGATTTCTCTTGGGTCGACGGCACGAACGCACGCACGCTCGCCTCTCACGCGCGCAGCGAGCAGCGGGAGGGAGGGCCGTGGTGGACGTTTAAGATTACGTGTAATGCTCAATCAACACCCGCCCTGCCCTCTCTACCCATTGCCATCTCCGTAATTTTGCTCTCATGAATTATAACCATTCCCCTCTTCCATCCTGCCCTGAGCCTCATTCTTTTACCCAAACCAGTTTTTAAAGGTTGGTAAAAATATTTAGATAAAATCAAGGGGAAATCCGCCGGATCTGTTAAATATTGTTACAAAAAGAAGACGAGTGCAATAGGCCTTTAAGAGGAATCATTCTGAAAGCCACTTCAGATATGAAGAGAACAAGCGAGACTTAGACCTTAGTCAGGTTCACAAAAAACGAGTTTGGCATATCAACTACTCAAGGAAATACTATGGCCCCCCACTATTTAGGTAGATATCAGGCCATACATCTGTGTTTTTATATATTAGTGCGTTCCGAAGAGCGTTCCATTTCGAAGAAATTTATACGCATATAAATATAAATGTAAAACTAATGAGTATATAGCAGAAAATAGGAATAGATTGGAGGGAAAGGAGGCTAATCCGCAACCTGTACATGTCTCAGACTGCTCAGGTGCGGGTGGGAAACGGGGAGGCAGGATGGGCAGTGTTAGGAAGGGGTGTAAGGCAGGGTTGCCCATTATCACCGTTGCTGTTCAACCTGTATGCAGAGGAAATAATTAAAGAGACATGGGAAGAACTGGAGGTAGGAATGAAAGTGGGCGGGGAACTCGTAAAATCAGTTAGGTTTGCTGATGACCAAGCTTTAGTTTGTCAGTCAGCCAAGGGGCTGCAAGCATTGCTTAGTGAATTGGAAATTCAGTGCGACAGGTATGGGATAAATATCAATATTAATAAAACAAAGGTTATGCGATTTTCTAGAAAGAAAAAGGCTAAGCTAAACATTAAAATAGGAGGGCAAAAACTAGAGCCGGTAGAACAGTTTAAGTATCTCGGAAGTGTTTTGGACCAACAGGGTCAATGTAGTAGGGACGTAAGGAGAAGAATTGCGCTAGGCAAAGAGGCTTTTACAAGGAGGAGGGAGTTGATGACAGGGACTTTGAGTAAGGATGTTAAGAAAAGACTCGTAAAAACTTTGATATGGAGCGTAGCTATGTACGGTGCGGAAACGTGGTCATTAAAGCAGGAGGATAGACGTAGACTGGAGGCTTTTGAAATGTGGGTGTGGAGAAGAATGGAGAAGGTGAAATGGACAGAGAAGAAAACAAATGAGGAAGTACTTGGTATGGTGGGCGAAGAGAGGGGTTTGTTTGGGGGCAGTCTTATGGAGGCAGGAAAAGTGGATGAAGGGGGTGTTGACCGGCAGTGGAATGTTGAAGACTGTGATAGATGGTAGAATGTTGGGCAAAAGAGGAAAGGGAAGGAACAGGATAGGTATGTTGGACGGGATGAAGGGAGGAAGAAAGTACTCAGAGATGAAGAGGGACCTGATATAGAGTAGGATGATGGATTTTGTGTTTTGTTAGGAGTAATAAAATATTTGTTTGGTAGTTGTGTCCATCCAAAAATCTACCTTAACCGGTAGATTACCTTAAAAAATATATATATAAAATATATATATATATTTTATATATATATATATACATATACATATATACTTATATATATATATATACACACACACACACGAGGGTCATCCGGAAAGTAGTACCCGTTCGTGCCGCATGAAGTGCTGACGACGCGAGTAGCCGCTGGACGAGGTCAGATAGCTTCAGTGGCTTGTCTGCCTTCTCTGAGCCAAGTTGCGTGACGCTAGCATTGCCTGTGTTGTTTCTGTGATTGTTTACAATGTTTAAAAAAATTGAGAACGCCGCCAGTTGTGAAGTGAGGGCAGTGATTAAATTCCTCAATGCAAGAAACGTTCGCCCATGTGATATTCATCGCCAATTAAAGGAGGTGTATGGAGACAATGTAATGGACGAGTCGTCTGTTCGGCGGTGGTGCCGCAACTTCAACATGGGGAGGGGGAACACACACGACGATGAGCGTTCGGAGAGACCGTCTGTCATTACAGACCAACTGGTGAGCTCAGTTGACGAATTCGTGAGGAACGATCGGCGCGTCACAATTGATGACATCTGTGAGCATTTTCCCAATGTTTCTCGAACAATTGTTCATGAAATTGTTAAACACCATCTGCATTATGCAAAAATTTGTGCAAGATGGGTCCCTCGCGTATCTCAATGAGCTGGCGGCGAAGGACTATGCAGCAGGAATACAGAAACTTGTCACACGTTATGACAAATGCCTTAATTTGCTTGGAGATTATGTTGAGAAGTAGTTTAAAGTATCCTCTTTCAAATAAAATGTTTTATGTTTGTTAATATTTACTTTTGTGTCTTTATTTCACGAACGGGTACTACTTTCCGGATGACCCTCGTATGTATATATATATAAATATAAACTTATATATATATGTATATGTATATCTCCATGTTTATGAGTTGTAATGTATTTGCATGAATGTACATAATTTTGTGGATGTCGGTAGGTAGTGGCTTTTTAAGTGTCTTTATTTTCTATTGCGGGCGGTGACCTAACATCCCCCGCCACACGCTCATGCGGCGGCTTGAGGGGTGCTGTGTAGATGTATAACCGCTTTCGACGTGCGCAGCATCAATATGTTGAGAGGCTATAAGTATTTTAGCTGGGATAGGCCAATGGATGGGAACGACCAAAGGACTCATGAGGGCGAGCCCCGTGGTTCCGTGCCGTATAACTAAATACGTGTAACTTTGATACGAGTTCATCTTGGTTTTTAGTCGGCAGGACTGGACTTCTTTCAGCTTCAGTTGAATATATATATATATACAATGAACGGAAAATTTCCATGATATCTTTAAAAAGACAAGGTAAAACATACATTTTGAAGTTGATGTCGTCAGCATCGCATAGTTTTCACACAGATTACACATGCCTTAGTGAACATGGGCGAATAAAAGGCCATTTGAAAGCGGCTAATTTTCCTTGTATTTCCAGCTTGAGAAAATTCACTTTGAATCGATATTTTATTCTTTTTACGGATTTAAGTCGGAATTAGTGTTAGGAAGTACCCTTACGAAATATCTACAGCCTAAAATTGACACTTGAGGAACTTAGACATTGCCATTTTTTTGGTGAGCTTGCATATATTTTTTTAAGCTTTGCAGTTTTTCTGCCGCGAAAGTCTCTTTTATTCGACGGATGAAGTTAAATTCTGCCCACAGAAGCCAGTGTCATTACGAGAGTGAATCTATTAGTTGACTCCTTAGATGAAGGGAATCCGGAATATGCAGTGCCCATGGGATTGGCTCATCAATCTTAGGTGCCGGGTTCGAATCCTGGAGACGACATATATTTTTACGTGGTATTTTTTTGGGTAGAGAGCACTATGAGTGAGTGCGCCATCCGTCCGATGCGACGTTAAGCCGTTTGACCCCTTGGCGCCATTCACTAGGGGTAGGCTATGAGCCATATGAGTTCCATGACCAAGTAGAATTTCCCCTTCTTTTTATTTTTTAATTTTAATTTTCACGGAATTGTTTATGTTTTTACTACATTGTAAGGTACAAGTGTATGTTAGTTGGTAGGATATGCATCTGCATGCATGTAGGCTACAATGGTTTTTTGCATGAATATAAATGCCACTATGGGTGTAAGTGTGCAAAAATATATTGGTTTTGCAAGTGGTTTTATTCCCTTTTACGCATGGTGATCTGACATCCCCCGCCACACGCCCTCGCTGTGACTTACGGGGTATTATGTAGATGTTGACTAATGCCAACACCGGATATCTCTTTGTACACCGCTTTTCTTTTCCCTGAGCATCCTTCTCCTGCCAAATTAATTCTTTACCCATAATGAATGATAAGGCAAGTGACCTCAAGTGTCCGTCACCACTCATAGTAACAACTGCTACTCCGAAGATCAACTTCTTTTTGGCACGCGCAGCCCTATCTATGCCTAGGTTCACCATCAACCGTGGGTAAGGTGGGCGCGTGGCTGTAGTGGTCACTGCCTTGATTGCCAAACGAGCGAGTTTAGTTCTGCAAAGTGTTTGCATTCGGACTGACAGTTTTTAACTATCCGACTTGACATTTTTTAATTATTTGCTAAGCACTTATAATATTTTTCTTAATATTAAGGACATTATTTCATTCTTGAAGGCCACTCGACCATTTTCTGGGTTGATACCACTGAAAACACCCTTGTCAACACCTTTACATTTATGGAAGCGAATCACTTTCCGTCAAGCAGTCTGTTGACGGGTGACATTTCGTCAAAAAATCAATCGATCGCTTGAGTATTTATGAATTTTTATTTCGGAGGAACCCTCTTGGAAAATGTCCACTCAATCCTAATGGACCCTTGATCTGAGTCCTTCAGCCCTTGATATATATTCGGCAAAGTTTTGATAGAGATGTGATCGGAGTCTCCTGAATGGTTTGGTACGTATTTATTTCTCGAATGGCCAATGGCCGAGATCATCATCATAGGTGGCCGAGGTATCGACTCGCCATTTTCTAAAAACGCCCTCCGAGAGCGGACGACCCTGCCCCCCCCCCCCCCGGGGGACGGGTGCCCCCGTCCGAACATCACTTCCCGACGTGCACGTCCCCCGGGGGGGTCTCCCGCTCGCCCCCGCCCGGCCTTGCACATCAGCCTCGGATGACGGCCCCGGCGCGTGCCTTATCTCCGTTCTCGTCCTCAGCCACGCCCACACACCCTCATCGCGTGCAGACGGGGGGCAGAGGGGGGGGTCGTCATGGAGGGAGGGGGGGGGGTGAGCGGAGGGGCTGCTCATTGTGTAGCCACCGCTCAAAGGGGCGGCGGAAGGTGGCCCGTAATGACGGCAGTACATGAAAGGCCTAGGCGGGGGCGATAGTTTTTCTTAGGCGTTTCAAATTTCCTTTTGTTTACAGTGTCCCTCTTCCACCCCACCTCCCCGCCCCTCTCTCTCTCTCCCCGTTCCGACCCAGGGTTCACTTCCAGGGTCCCTCTCACTGAAAAGTTGGCCCAGGCGCTAAATTTCGTGAAGTGAACCCATTGTTGCCGTGGATTTTCCATTATCGAAAATGCCCGTTTCTATGGGAGCGAGAAACACTCCTGGCGTGGTTGGGGGGAAGGGGGGGGGAATTCGGCGGCCGGAGAAGGGGCGGGGTGGGGGGAATGGGAATTTTGGAGCTCATTACCGAGAGCAGATTATCTTCGCCGTTATTTTTCGAGACGCCGCGCAATTCGGAGTGCCCTTATCTTTGGGCATCGCCCAGTTACGTAGTCGCGTACCGATATAAGGTTCACTTGGAACAAAAAAAGTTAAATATCCCATCTTAAGGAATTGGATCTACTGCAAATAATCCCGTGATTATTGAATTGATAACTTACAAGCGCGACACCGCCTTGGCCAAAGAATTATTTCGCGTCTCTTTTCTTTTTGATTGGCCGCGCGCATTCCTGCGAGCCCTCCCACGTTGCGCGATGAAAAATGGCGCCAATGTTCCCAGCAGAGGAAAGAGGTTCTCGACCGTGGTTGTCATTTACAGCGAAGGTGCCTCCCGTACTTCTCAATCTTAATTAAGTTATTTTACATTTAATTAGCTCACTAGGGATCCCGAATATACGGTCTAGTTGCTCGTGGTGCAGAATGCTGTCCAGTGCACAAGTAAGACTAGAAACCCTTGGTGGAAATTCCCCATTTATTGAATATTTTTAATACAGCTACTATCATTCTTTTCCTAAAACCCTTTAAACCATGTCACCATACGAATTCTCCCGCCGACTTTCATCATAAACTTATATGGACCAAGGGTCAACCCTTGTAGGATATGTTGTGCCATGAACCCTTTCTGTTATCGATCACGACTCAATATTTATTTATTTATGTACCCTGCAAGCCACCGACAGGGTGTGTGGCAAGGGGAGAATACACGCCAGACTTATTTTGACCCGAAAATGACCCTACCGCGGTCGGAATTGGTTATTCTGATCCCTTATCGTTCGTGGAAAAAATAACATCTTCAATGTATCTGCTCTACACTTAATCTCTCGAATTTTATTGACATCATCTCTCCTATCGCAGTAAGATGTGGGCATAAATACATTTTCACCATCACTACTAAAAATACACCCTTCAAATTTATGCAAAGAGCTTCAATCTGTAATTTAGCCTTTGTTCCATTGAGTGATTCCCAGCCAGGCTGCTCTAATATTTTGGATACGCTACTTCGTTTATCACAATCTAGCTCCTCTACGCTGCACGCAATCCGATTCGGCATTATGGATGAAATATGGTCATTTCCAGATTACTGTCTCCTTATCCGCCAGATAGAGGTATTAGGGACGGTGATTCTAAAGGACGTTACGGCATTTCCTAAAGTAATATCGATATTTAATTCTGCTTTTGCTTACCAGCAGGAGTCTATCCGGATAGGGTAGATTTTCCAAGGGGTCCCTACTTCCAGGTCCCTAGCACTCTACCACTGCTGCACTGACTAATACTACAACAAATTCCTCATATGCAATACCTGATATAACATTCTAGTTCTTTCTACGATGTGCTTTCTATTTGCATCAGACATAATTGCATCCGCAATGCCTATTCTTTCCCTTCATCCAGCTGCGGAAAATGTTTTTGTCCTTCTTGGAATGGTAATATTTATATTCGGAATTCATCAATCTAATTTAAAACTTACAAAATACGATTAGGGATGCGAAATCCAATGAAATATATATGTGAGATGACATTTTTACTGTTTAAAAGACCACATTTCATCTAAAATGTTAGCCATCTGCATGTTAGTAGCTGTTTTCCCCTTGCCTGCTAAAACCCTATACATTATGTATGTATGTAGAGTGCTAATGGCTATGGCATACCACTCTTCTATGGCATCTCAGAGAGATATAAAGAGGGTTTGTGTTAAGATGCGCACTGATTTACGATAGCTTTGAGTGACGGATTGAGGTGAATTCAAACGATAATCAACTCGGATTGTAGTGAAGATCTTTGTATTCCAATTCATAGTTTAAGCGTCCTAATTAACGTTAAAACTGTGTTCTAAGTATTAACATTTCATGTTACCCATTGCCAGTGTACACAAAGATGTAATGAACACAATATTGGGTGGTTTTCTCTCATCTAAGGAAGAACCTCTTTGGTAAAAGGGGAGATTTGGCCAAATAAATTAACCATAATCTCAAAATAGAAGACATACATTCTCCCGTGACGAATCCATCATACTCTTATTACCTGTGACGACTCGTCTTTAATGTTGAATCGTAGAAAAAAAGCGATTTTTTTATTTTAAATTTATCTTGCTTGATTATTATTTATTTTTCCTCGTCCTAGCAGTTTTTTCGCCTGGGTGCACCAAAATGAGACTCAAAATCGAAATGCGATTGGAGGACGATAATCGGAATCGCAGGATAAACCTTAAAAAAGGTCATATTTGCCTAAACATTACATTTTCCAAGAGAAAATGAGCTCGTTATAATATTTCACGGTTTATCGACAAAGAATTGAATTTTGAAAGTGTTTGGCGAACGGAAATGCCTTTTGTTCCCTCTTCCCTCATTTGTCTTTCGGGAAACGGAAGGTCTGGATGCTTAATTAATTATATTTGTTTAAACCCTGCCTAATGGCTTTTGGAATACCAGTGTGCCTTATGTCTACTGCTTTTGTCTTTACATTATTCCACCAGCGTCAACTGATTCCCGGTTCAATGTAAAAAAAGCTTACAGTGTTTGAAGAGGATGTGGAAAGAGAACGGCATTTAAAAGCTCAGAAAGTTCGATGTTTTATCGAGCGTCTACATCAGATAAAATCTTAAATATAGTTAACAAAGTTTTCGTCGAAAGCGGCGATCAATTAATAAACCCTCGCCTACATATTCCTCAACCATCAATGCGGAATTTGACACGGCATGACACAGGAATGGCTAAAAAAGAAACGTGGTGATATTAAAACGGGGGTATCCTCACTCGTGAAAGACGTCCATCCAACTGGAAAACGAGTGTGAAAGACATCTATCGAGCATGTTGTCTACCCACTTTCAATTTAACCACAAAGGACACAAGCTCTGCCCAAAAGGTAGCAGGACTGAGTGAACTTAAAAAAATGCATTGCCAGAATTGATACATGCACTCAAAAGTCTTCCAAGTAGCTCCCTTGTGCGCCCGCGCACCACTCACTGCTAGCGGGCGCTCGGAATGCTGCAAAACCCCCTCGTCACGGCTTGCTGTAACGCTTCTATCGACCCGTTGAAATTATCGAGCCGACAGCACGAATTTAAGGCGGGGGATGAGGAAGACGTCTGGTGGGGCATCGTCTAAAACATTTGAATCCTCACTTCAAACATGGACGAGAAGCTCTCGGAAGAGATCCGCGTGCGAGTTTCCTTTTGTTCGTCTCAAAGCACTCGCGACACCAACTTCGCACACACCTTTCTCATGCCCACGTTTCCGGTCACAAGTGGATGCTAATCACTTTTAGGGATGCCAATTTCATCATAAGCCATGCAAACACTTAATATATGCGATCCCTGTCCAACAAAGTCTTCACTCTCGCAATATTTTCGTTACTTTCTGAGGTCGAAGGGCGTCCTGAACATTCGGCGTCCTCATCATCGTCTCTACCCTCCCGAATTGAATAGTGCCACTCAAAAACACACCCGAGCAAACCATGGCGTCATCACCATAAGCTACCTTGAGCATCTCATAAGTCTCTTTCCCGGCTTTGCCCAGTTTAACGCGAAATTTGATAGCGTAGCGCTGTTCCAATAATCGGTTAATGACGGAGCGTAATGAGGTCACGTTACAGAAGTTTCGCAAACGAACGATGGGCACTACGCAAAGGCTGGTAGTCAAGTGACACCGGCCTCCAGCTTTTTTCTTAAGCACCCCTCCCTCGAACCGAGCCAGGGGCCGAGTCCGTCCATCCGGGAAGGAATAAGTCCTCCTACTTTTGAAACAGACTTTTTAAAAACATTATTGCCCGCATTAGTGCGGTTTAAAATGTCAAATAAATGAAGAAGCATAATTACAAATTCGGGATCTCTTTTTAGAGCCAATTGAAGAAACCGAACCAATGGAATTTTTAGGGGTAGCCACCGACAAATTTTCCAATTAGAAGAAAATTTGAGTTCGTAGACCGAACAAGCAAACATATTTAATGTAGAAGTTATGTTAATTTACACTATTATAATTTTAGTTTTATAAATGCCTTTAAGCCAGTTCAGAACTTAATGTTTTATCACAAGAATCAATCCATCTAATACGTTGTCCAGTGAAGCGTTCTCTGAAAGGTGTGCCAAGTCCAAAGTCAAATCCTTACAAATGATTAGTGAAAAATTATTAAGCCGTCTTGAATGGAAGCGGATTTCTATTGGAAATAGTTTCCAACAGTGTGATATAAAATACTTTCTCGGTCCCCCGTCCAAATTTACGTTCCACGAGATCGTGGGTTGTGGCTTTAGAGGTCGCGCTCATTCGGAATGAAATCTCGCAGCGATCACTGCAAGAACCATTTCGAGCGGGATCGTCCTAAACCTCCCCCCCACCCCACCCCAACCCCCCTTCCCTCTCCTCCGCCGTCTGTCTTCCCCTAATTTGACCTTCCCTCCTCCCCAACCACCTCACCTTTACTTCCTACGCTCTCGCTGTCCCGGACATTACAAATTAGAAGGACGGAAATCCCTCGCTACTCACCACATAATCATTTCCACCCTCTTATTTCCAGACTCCAAAATCAACCCTCTCTGATCCGCCCTCCCGCTCTCATGTCTCCACACCCTCTTTCTTTTTCCGAGTGTAATGTGAAGAAAAGTTTAAATTTTTTGATTTTTTTACCAGTGCTTTTTTCCCTCTTTCCTCTTTCTTTAATTGAAATAGTCGTTGGCTACAAAATTATCCACCAATAAAATAACTTCCCAGCATCATTTTACATCACTCTACACAGACATTCAAAGCTTATTTGTATATGATTATTCGTAATATCAGATCACGTGGTCTCTATTTACTTCATTATCATTGCTAATCATTTAATTTTCTCTTAATTATTTGTTTAGCGCTTGTCATATTACTTGATTTTAGCTGGCCGCCTGCTCTGCAATTGGATACATATTCTATCCATTCAATTGCTAATGCCCCTGCTCAGGGAAAAAACAAATTTCGTCCCAAATGACCTAAATGATTGCACACATTTTAAATAAGATATCTTTCTTTTGTGATTAATTGTGATAAGATCCTTTCCGTGCTCCTGAAGTTTAAAAGAAAAAAATCAGACGATGAATACATTTACGATATATTTCCTCAAAAAATAAGGAAACGATCTTGAGACGTATGAAAGGAATTTAAAAATAGAGGCTGTACGGCTGAAATATGGGATCAGACTAATCGGCCAAGCAAAGCTCTGAGGAGGAAGGGGGGGTAGGATTGGCTCCTGTCGGGGCCATTCTCTTGCGAACGCCAGGAACCTCGTGTATAATTTTCTTGTATGCCTGTAAAGATATAAAAGATTCGGGCGGGAGACTTCCTGTGATTACTTCGAGAAAGACAGGGATTCAATTCTTCCGCTTTGTTGAGATATGTCGCTAATTTTTGTAATAAAAACGTTGAATCGTCGTGCGTATGTTTTTTAAGGAACATTATGTGACTAGCACATCTAATCTTGTTGGAGCAGCCCGACCGTTTGGTACGGAGGGAGACAGGAACAGCGAGAGAGGGAGGCGATGGTCTGGCTGAATATCCCACCGGTATAGCGGAATTAAGAAGTAAGTATGTTATTTATTTATTTACGAGTATATAACCTGCAAGCCACCGCTTGGGTGTGCGGCAGGGGATGAATACACACCTGTATCGTTCGTAGGAAATATAACATCTAAAATTTAATTGTTTTACACTTAATCTCTCTGAATTTATTGGCATGATCTCTCCTACCGTATTGCAATGGGGGTAATAATGAATTTTCATTACTGTTAAAGAGATTCCCTTCCAATTTACGCAAGAAATTTAATCTGTAATTGAACCTTCACTCCATTAAGTGATTCCCAGCACAGCTGTTCTAATATTTTGGATACGCTACTATGTTTTACATAACAACGTTTTACAAATCCACTTCCTCTGCGAACGATCTTATTCGGCAATTATTTCAACTTCCTGATGATCCCATAATGTTTGTACGAGCAGCGTATTCCAAATGCGTCAAAAGAGGTCAAGCAAATCGTGGGCGTTGAGTTGGGTCCGGGCCAATCTGAAAATGACAAATCCCTAAGGGTAAAACGCCGCAGCATAACTGAACGCGATTCCTGCTATTATCAGACTCGCTTCCTGGACCAATAAGCAGTGCGAAGAAATAAATGTTCTGCTTTTGAGGCAATTTGAAAGCGCTTCCTCATTGGATGAATTTCATTTGCAGAAAAACATATTTTCCGCGTCATCCAAAGTAGAATGCTGACCAAGGGATATCTAAAATATTGCATCCAAATTGAAGTCAGGGAAGTTATGATCCTCTCTGCTTATGATCTTATTCTGGACCTTCGACTTTCCGAAATTGAAACGGCGCCAATATGAAATGACTACTTTCAATCGCTGAGTAATATGAAGCATGGATGGACATATCCATACAGTGTACTCTGCATTGTGTGCCGCTCATTGAGTACCCTCATTACGTTAATGCACTTGCCTCATGTTTACCCCTTTTGCAAAATAGCTTGTGGCTGGTAAGGACTCAGCACATTTTATATGGATATGAACACAACTTTCGTAGGTGTGCATGTGTATGTTAGTTGATAGGACATGCATGTATTTGCAATCGTGTAAGTTATAAAGGTATTTGCATATGAATATAAACACATCTTTGGGTGTAGATTTGCATGAATTTCTAGGTTTACCATGTGGTTTTATTCTCTTTTACGGGAGGTGACCTAACATCTCCCGCCACACGCCCTTGTGGGTTACCATTGCAAGTGTTGAGTAGGTGGGCGGCTCTGAACGAAAGGGGGTTGTGGCGTGAATCCTAAAAAGCACCCGGATAATAATACATTCAATCGAAGAGCATTCTTAAGCGTTTACATCTTTTGCATATAATATGGCGCTCATAGGAAATGTCTCCTCAGAAACGTCTTGCTCCTTTGGGATGCTGTAAAGGTTGTTATTGTTCCTTGAGATACGTAATAACAGGAGAAACTGTAACCAAATCCATTAAAAATTTATTTAATGAAGTAACAATTTTAGTACCTTCGAGGAGCTGAATGAGATGGATCGTTGGGGGAAGCAGTCGAATGGAGACTAACATTTTTTATATCTCCGGTTATGATGTCATAAAACTTAACGAAATCCTATGAAATAATTATAATATAATGCTATTAAATTAATTCTTCTTCGGCAGACATGCAGAGGGACCGCTTCCAGGCCCCGAGGCGTCCATTGACCCTCGACCTTCTTCACAACAATCCTTTTCTAATATTTCTTCTGTCTCTGTTTAAATAAACTGACAAATGGAATAATTAATGATGCAATCTCATATTGAACAAATTTCCTACAATCTCCTTGACACCTGCGATTTCAATTAACATTTCTGTGTTGATAGTGGCTTATATTGAAGGAGTTACCCTAGGACGTTATCGGAATTAGTTTATAGATTAATACCTTTTTGAAATTGTCTTCATGTTTCCGAAGCCGTGTTCTTGCTGATCATCAAAGATCGAAAGTCCTCCCCTGTCTCCTCCCTCTCTTGTCCTGCCGCTCTTGCCCGTCTCCGCTTTGCACTCTTTTCCACGCTTCCAACTTCCCTCGATTACTTACCCCGACTACGATTACTACGAAGTGGTGGGCGATGCTTTCGGAAAGAACACATCACTCTCACCTCATCGCTCCTATTCGTGCGTTTTGTGTCAGACGATTCGGAAATTACATTTGTGGTTCGCAATCTCTGTTGGTGGCAGAAACGTAAATTTCATTTCATTTTCAAAGATGGAGAACTCGGGTTTTGATTATTTTCTGTTGTGCATTCCAATTAAAATCGTATTCATCTAAGTTCGGGTGAAGTAATTTTGTTTCTGTGGCGAAAATAATATACCTATGGCTTAAATATGTATTCTTTGACTGGTTCGTAGCGATTTTAAGCGCTGTTTTTTGTTGTGTTTTTACTTAGAATTTTTGGAACTTATTTCATTAAATTGCGCGTTTTTGTTTTTCTGAGATATTTAATTAAGCATTTTGGTTTTATAGTACAGGAACAGGACAGAACTTCCGCGTATGAGGGAGAAATAATATTTGATTGGTGTCTCATGCTTACACTCCTTCCATTCCCACGGCAGAGAGAACCTGTTCTCTTCATTAAGCGTTCCCATTCTAAGATACACGAAACAATTACTAAAGAATCTGACATGACATCCTCTGCAAAACAGAATCCCAATTCCAGGAAAGGATAATTACAAAGTCAACATGCTTTGAATTTTACATGGAAAGTCGAGAAAATCAGTCAAGCATTGAAAACAGCGGAAACGTTATTAATAAATCAAAAGAGAGATGGTACTTTTTTCCACACTTTATTTTAAATAAAGTGTGGAAAAATAAAGTGTGGAAAAAAGTACCATCTCTCTTTTGATTTATTAGAATGGATTTCCACAAAGTGAAGCCTGAAACCATCGAGGAAACGTTATTATTAAAAAGTTGGAATCATTTAAATAGGTAATGAATTAAAAGGACTCGTTTTCTCCGTATCACACACTTCAGCCTCAGAACGAAGTAGAGGGAGGAAACGTTAAGGAGGTATTAAATAGATTCACTTTGCGGACTTCATCCCCCCATACGTGAAAAGGTGAGCGACCATTCATTCTATCACGGCCTTCCCCATTCACTTATTAGTGACGTATCCATACGAAGCGTTGATTCCCCATGCACGTGCGAGGAATATCTGGACAATCTAACACAAGATAGGATTAATTAGAAGGGTAACGGGGCGATTGTGATGAAAAATTCAAAGAGAAATGCCATCTTTCGCTGATTAGGCCTCATTTAGAATATGCCGCTGGTGTATGGGATCTTCACGAAGTTGGATTCATTGCCGAATTGGATAGCGTGCAGCGATGAATGAATCCAACTTCGAGCTAGGAGGAGCTAGATTTGTAAAACGTTGTTATGATAAACTTAGTAGTGTATCCAAAATATTAGAGCAGCTAGGATGGGAATCACTCAATGAAGCGAAGGTTAAATTGCAGATTAAATAAGTCCCTTGCATAAATTGGAAGGACGTCTCTTGAGCGGTGATGATGTTAATGATATTATCCCAAACAGACAACGGTGGGAGAGATCATGTCAATGGAATTAGAGAGATTAATCGTGGAACAGATACATTTGAGATGTAATTTATTCCACGAACGATAAGGGATCATGATAACATATCCAATGATGAAAGGTATTTTTTGTCAAACGTAGTCTAGGGTGTAATCACCCCCTACCATACACCCTAGTCGTTGCTTGCAGGGCAACATGTAGTGAAAAAAACATAACCCGTTCCCCAAAATCTATGGTCATAATCCTTATTGCTCATCCATCAATTGGAAATGCGGACACCATAAACATAGAATTTATTTCCACAGCAGCCATTACGGCCGCATTTATGATGATTCTGTCAAAAACTTCCCAAGAAATGTAGCATAAGCATTTCACCATTGCCTTTCAAAGTAATCAATGCTAACTCAAAGCCTTGTTCACATAAAACACACAAATCTGCTCATCACGTGCTCATATCGAGGAATACGCGACAGGAATCACTCTTTCAAGCCGTTGCCATAATTTCACGATTTTTATTCATAGTAAAAAAATGTATTGATTTTACATACTTGTGCGCCGTGGCATACTTTACTTGTAATAATTCAGACGTATATAAAATTCAGACATATTTTATAACATTATATCCTTTCACTCTCTTCTATATCTTGGCAAAGAGAATCAGATAAGTCCAGAAAAAATCCACAAGATTCGTCAAAAATTGTTACGATAAGAAGACGAGTGTAGAAGAGGAATTGAGCTTAAATTATGAAATAATAGAAGGTTCAGTGATAACTATGGCCGATCAAATGAAATATTCGAGGGTAGTTCGAATACAACGCCTTTCATGGGGAGTACATATCAGGACAATTTTCGGATCCACTTTAAATAAACTCGGCTTCGTTAAATGGGTGGTGGGGAAATGTAACGAGAAAGTGAAAGAGAGGTGTTATTTCGCACTAGTTAGACCTCATTTGGAATATGCCGTACATCTGAGGAAAATAATTGGATTAAGTTCGGAGAAAATCCGCCAGAATCGTGAAGAAGTGTTTGAATAAGAAGACGAGTGTGACAGGCCTTTTGTGGGATTTAGACTGGGATCCACTTGAAATGTGAATAGGATAAGCGATACTTAGACTTTTAGAAATGTTTAGAACCAATGAAACTGAAGGAATTATTATTATGGCCCCACATTATTCAGATAGATCAGACCACTAAGATAATAAGATTAGGAAGATAGACTCGAGTACAGGTGGATACGGATACTCCGGTCAATCAGGAATCATAACAGCAAGAAACCAAAAGCATAATAGAAACATTAAAGACAAGTCAAGACAAGGTTAAACGTTTCGTAAACATCAGGTATATTCGTCGGTTCATGTGTGTTATTTGATAGTTTATGTATTTGCATGCGTGTAACTTAAAAAGGTTTCCGCTTGAATATCGCATTCCTCTCTGTGGGTTTAGATTTGCATGAATTTGTTAGTGTTGTATGTAATTTGACTCTCTCCAACATATGCTGACCTAACAGTCCCCGCCAAACGCCCTTGGGTGGGTTTTCTGGATAGTAGATTAGACTAGTAGATTGAGATGTATCTCTTTCATATTTTTTCTATCAAGAAACAAGCTATATGACTCGGGTCCACATACTAATGGAGATAACGCAGGTTCAATGGACTTCTGTTGAGTGATGTACTCTATTTATTAGCCGTTAGTATTACAATAGTTAAGTAGTTTGATGAATAGCGTGACATTACCTAAGTATTACAAATGGCGTATTTCAATTCACGTCCAACCAAAAATACCTTCGACGCATCGTACTGCAAATGTTACTGCATGTTTCTACGCAGATCTCTTGGCATTTAATACGAGAGGGAAGCTAATGGCTGGGAGAGGAAGTTGGCCGTAGATTCGTAGATAGAGGTCCCGCTGCATTGAGGACCTCAAAGGGCCTTAGGTTAAATCTCCCTTCCTCCCGGAATCCGTGTTCGTTCAAGTTTTAATCATAGCCCTCGAGAGTACGTATATTGGTTTGGATGCAGGCACTCGAGAAATATCTTTCCTTTCCGATAGTGTGTATTCCTGACTCAAATTTAGAACGTATTGATCGAGTCCTTGACCCAAATAATACCTCCGCTGTGATGATAAATTCCTGCACAGAACCTTCCATATATTGTTTATTCCATTGCAATGTTTCGCCACTATGGTAAACTTATTAAAACGTCACTCAACATGGCGCACACGATAATGCCCAAGATGGAGCCGTATTTCTACCAAAATGCACTTTGGGGCGGTCGTCAGGATTAGATTAAAAAACCTGACTAGCGGTTTGGAGCTTAAATAACAGATTACTGATGATTGAATTGATTTTATTGATTTAGGATAAAATGTTTGAGAGATATTATGCGCCGTTATTTAACCTACCGAACTAAGCATCAATTGACGAAGAATGGACGGCCTAATAATGTGGATGAAATCTATTTGATAGCATTTTAAAATGTGAAAGAGAAGAGGGAAGCACTAACGTTCTAATAAGCTTTCAATTGCAATTTTCTCAACAGTCATCTTTTTAAAGGTGGCTTTTGGGTGACATTCAGTGATAATTTACTTCTAAGTATCGAGAGAACTTTCTCTTATTATATCTCCCAAGATTATAGCTCTCAGCATTCATTCTCTCAGCCTCTACCAGTCTAAAAAGTCAACTCTCTTCCCGGCTTATCCACTATTATTCCTCGCATCATGGCCTTCAAAACGCCACTACTTCTCGATACGTTCTCCATCCACCACACTCCCTGCTTCTCTCAGATTGCCCACAGCGACTTTCTCTCCCCGCCCATCCTTATTTCAAATTTTAGCCTTGGTATTCTTCCCCCTGCAAATTATTCGATCTCAACCATGGCCACATCTCTCAAAATCCTCAAATATAAGCTCATGAATTGTCTTGCTTAGAATTCTTCCTTCAAGAGTTGTCAATATTGCCGCTCTTTAGTCGGTACGCTCCATATAGTCTCACATAACACACACAGTCTTATTGTCTCACATCCACAAATCCCTAGACTCCACTTAAAAGTGTTATCCGATCTTTCAATCAGATTTTTACTCTTTCCGTCATCAATTCCTTCCATCTTGCAAATACATTTTTCGCTATCCCAACTCTCCTTCTCATTACTTCATTATATTAATTAAGCCTACAGTTACATACGTTAAAACGAAAACGCTGAACGCTGGGACTGAGGTTACATGGCAGCATTTCTTGGAATGAATTAGACTCGGTATATAGACATTTATTCCTCCTATACAAAAAAACGATGGTAACGAGCCACGAAGGTACAACAGGGAGTTGAGAAAGGTTTTCTACATCTACTTAATACCCCGCAAGCCGCCGTTAGGGCGGGTGGTGTGGAGTGTTAGGACACCAACCGTAGTTACGAAAAAGAAATCTTATGCAAAAGCCACAAATTAATACAATCCACAAACAAAACAACGTAAATATTCATTCAAAAACCCTTACAAACCACTTACATGCAAACACAAAAACTACCAACTAACATACACATGCACCTTTATGTATATACCTGATGTCTTTGCAATTTCTAATTTTGTTTCGACTCGTAAATTCAATGCTTTTAATATTTCTAAAGTGACTTCGACTCCTTACTATTATAATTTCTGATTGTTCGGGGGAAGAATAAGTATTTGTATCTATCTGTACTGGAATGTATATCCCATATTTCATATTTGTAGCCTGATCTACCTCAGTGGTGAGCGGCCATAATAATTCTTTTAGTATTTCATTGTTAAACTCGTTTGTTCTGAACCTTTCTAAAAGTCTAAGTCTCGCCTTTTCGTATTTCAAGTGGCTCCCAACCTAAATCCACTGAGAGACCTGTCTCACTTGTGTTTTAACATAACAATTTTTTACGAATCTGACGGATTTGCTCTGGACTTTATCTAACTCTTTTTGCCAAATTTTCTCCCAAGGATCCCAAATACTGGAATTACATATTTGCCTTCCCTCTTTTAACGTATTTTCTTACCCTCTTTGTGTAGGCATAGGAAGAAGCTGCTAACTATGTGATACTCGTAATGTATGTGGGCATGTCGCTCGAATGGTGTTCGGTCACCACCTTGCCACGCAGTTTTTGGTGGATCGCGGGGTGCCAGGTGCATGAAGAAATAGAGTAAATGTATGTCGAATGGCTGGTGACCTACCACCCCCTGCTACACGTCCTTAGGGCGGCTTGCGGGGTATTGCGTGGACGTAGATGTGCATGTTTAACTTAGCTTTCCTATTGGTCGAGAACGTCATCTCTTAATTTCCTTATGGTGTATCGTCAACTCATACCTTTCGCATGGCTTCTACGTGGCACCATTGTCTGTCTGACTCATCATTGAGCGATATCTACCAAATAAACTGACTCAACAATGGATGAAGGCTTCTCGGGTTTCGCACCAGGTCAGGTGCGTGGACCTGGTGCGAAACCCGAGAAGCCTTCATCCACAGTATTCGCCAGGAAAGCCTCAGATCATTCTTCACTCAACAATCTTTTCAACCATTCTTTTCCCATATTCCGGCCTTTTCACGATTCTCCTTACAGTTTCTCAGCATACATGGTTTGCATAGTAACTTTCGAGCAAAGTTTCAGAAAATTGTCCTCATCATTGCCCCATCATTAAGTATGCCAATCTCAACCAATGCAACGCAGAGCAGCTAGTTTTGTGAAAAGTTTCGATAAACAAAGTAGCAGTGTCACGATGCTATTGGAAGAATTAGGATGGGAGTCACTGAGAAGTTGACCGTAAGCTTATTTATTTATTTATTTATTTACACAATTACGTTGCAATTAGGCAAATTTCCTGGTGGCAACGGTCAGGTTAGGTCGAAGATAACTCTAACAACGAAAATTACATACGAACACATAAAAACAGAAGAGATAAAATAAACTTAAACACAGGTTAAATGTACTGCGTGCATTTCAGTCAGATTACTTAACAGAGGAGAACTTCAAATTGGAATATTACCGGCCCCGACTTCCAATGGCAGGTCAGATCGCCAATGTGAAAACATGGAGATATAAAGTAGACCGGATAGATTTTAAGAGTCGTTTTCTCCTAAGTCGATTTTAAGAGTCGTACCAACAGAGATCAAAATAAATATGATAGCAATCGCGTAGGAGTTAATCAGAAGTGGTTGTGTATATAATTGTCGATGTCCTGTGTGTTCCTCACGCAAGCTATTTTTATATTTAATACACCCATCTTTTTAATGGTTCTACATAATGATTTGAATATAACTATCCTGTTATTGAAATTGTTGCAAGATTAGTACTTTCTTTTGAGTGATTTGAAATTATAGAGTGCATGATCACACTAATATTTGTGTGGAGGGAACATGATTGGGGTTTGGCATGCATGGCTAATGGCCTAACACCCTTCTGGTGGCTTGCGGGGTATTTTGCAGTTGCGGATGGGTATAGATGCGGTCCCCTTCCGGGTCTTCTTGTTCCCTCCATTCAGTTCAGCGCCCGAATTGACACATTTTCTCTTTGTGCCCGTTCGTATTGATAATGGAATGATCATTGAGTTTGTTACCCCTTCCCTTCCTTGATGGTTAGCTTAAAGGACGCCATCGGTAACATGGTCGCCCGACTGATGTCCGACGATTTTCCAGCCCCCTCACAGACGGAACAGACGCTGTGTGGGTTACCTTTCCTCCGGCTCCTACGTATACCTTGACTTATCGGTCGGACATCGGTGACCCTACCTATCCTTGCCGTCGTCAGTTTAGCCGTCAACGGAACGCAAAAGCCCCTCAAGGTTCCTTGGATTGTTCTTAAATTCTTAGACACAGGTAATACTTGATATACTTTTTCAGTTTGTAAAAAGTATTTTATAACATTTTAAAATTTCTCCATTTTGGAATTTATTTCATTATCATTAAATATACACACTCTCTTTGTATCTTATCTCCGGTAAATATTCTTGAAATAAGGTCTTCCGTCTTCTTTGGCCCTTCCATTTTAGCTTGCTTCAAATTCGGGATTTTCGATGGATTCAATTCGATTTTAAGGGAATGAGCGTTATAGTATTTTCACTTTAAATTGGCTAAATAGTGGTGTACGAAATCTTCCTCTTTGTTCTGGTCTTACAGTTGAGCACTTGTTTCCATTCGATGGCAATTGGGATCGGACCAATCACTCGGGGAAAAAGAAATCCAACTAACGTGTTAAAATTGTTATAAATTATTCACGGGCGCAATCACCTGATAATTAAAGTTAAAAATGTGCGTTGTTGTCCATTAATTTTATTTTCTTCTGAAATACTTTCCGTACTGTTGGTAAACAAAGAAGAAATAAAGCACGATTTCATTTTCACTCCTTTAAAGCATTCGTTGTTGTTGGCAGTTGTTTAAATGGAGACCACCGTGACGGTAGCCATTGCAATTAGGAAAATGAAGTAAAACATTCGATATATATTTAAAAGTTGGTAGTAAGCTTATATTTTAAATAATTCGTATCATATACGTAAAATAACGCAAGGCTGAGATAGGATTTTAGCCGTCAAACAAATTGAAAGCAAAGGATAGTAATGAGTTACGTATTTTAAAGAATGGTGGAAGAAAGCATTGCCCGCTGAAAAATGTAATACCGCAATGGATTCTAAGTAAACGCAACACTCCTGGTTTAGGGCTCGTGTTTTCATGAAAAGAAATTATATTACTGTAATGATGTAAAAGTTCGTATGAATACAGTGCAGCTCACGGAGTATCTCTCGAGAAAGCCTTTGAAGGGATTGAGTTGGATGCACTTCCAAAATCATAAATAACCTGGAATCCCTTCTGCTGGATCGAGAGCGGTGCTGGTCATTTGTATTGCAATCTGTTGGATGAAGAAAGACCTTTTTTCATTTAACTCATCTTCCTTAAATCAGACCGTATAAATTTAGATTCGTCACGGTATGGAAGATACCTTTGGGAATGAGCGACTTTAATGCAACCCAGGTGCTTCTTTCTGACTCAAAAAAAGCTTAACTGAATCACGCACAAAGAGGAATCAAATCACTTTGCTTTTCCTCAGAAAATGATTTCAACTGTCAACTAGTTTCGCTATAGTGTCACATCATATGCTCAGGAAAAATTCTATCCTGTGGCAAATCTAAGTAACTTGATACTTAGTTGCGCATTACTATGGCACATATTACAGGCACCGACTTACTCACTTTGGTAGATCAGATAGCCAGCGTAAAATCCAGGAGATTTATTGTAGAGAGGATGGATTTAAAATGTCTTTATTTCCTCCTACCATGATAAATCAAAATAGACATAACAATAATCGCGTAGGAGTTAATTAGAATTGGCGGTGTATATATTTGTCAATATTCTGCATTTTTGGTCGCATACCCTATTTGCAGCTAGGGGGAGGAGACCGTTGTATGGTGTATGTGGAATTTCGTTTCTTACGTGTCAAATGCACATTTGATACTGCATCCTAGGGTTCAATTTTTTTCAGTTGGTAGTATATGAGTTTGCATGCATGTAAGTTGAAAGGATTTTTTCATGAATATAAAATTGCACTGTGGGGTATAGGTTTGCATGGATGTGTTGATTTTGCATGTGGTTTTGCTCCCTTTTACGGGTGGTGACCAAACACCCCCCTCCACACGGCAGCTTGCGGGGTATCGTGTAGATCTAAAATTTCACAAGGAATCGCACTCAAATATTTCTCAAATCAAATGGGATTCAATTGTAACTTAATATCACCCGTCTCTAAGAGTTTATACCGAGTAATGAAAGTATGTTCTATTAATCTGTTCAATGAACTACACTCGATATCAATGAAGCTTAGCAAGTTATATCTAATGACCCTTTAACTGGTTTTCGTCCATTGGCTTCTCCATATTACGGTATTTAGTGCCAATTAAAGAGACATGCAGCCAGAGTCGTGATAAGAGTTTGGGTCGCCATATTTCATTCCATAAATTCGTATGCACTGAGACTGCCTTTGTTAAAGCAACTTTTGAGCTTGGTTGTTCTTTTCTTTTATTTCCCATCGCTTATGTAGTGAGCGCCTGCGACGATATTTTTACCAGAATTTGTCATAAATTCACTTTTAAACCGGAATACGACGTAATAGATCCACTTCACCTAAACTAGTTATTCTCTGGATTTTGACAGCTAATTAATCTTCCTCATAATTATTGTAATTTAACTTAAATCTAGCCAGAAGGGTACTGGAGCTAATTAAATCTCAAAAAAAGTTAAATTCATACAAATGAAAAATCCCTGATAACTTTAATGGTAATGACTATGTTAATTAGGAGCTATGCTTGAGCTTTTATTTGTTCAAAATCCGTGGGAATAAATGAAATTTCTGTTGACTTGCTAAGGAAATCTCAAATAGAAAGCATGCGTTTTTTCGTGAAATCGCATTACATGCCAGTGCTCATTATCTCTCCGAGAATACAAAATGGGACAAATTGCCCTTTGCTGAATTCATGCAACTTGCTTCTTCAACTTTTATGCAATATCCCGCAAGCCACCGCAAGGGCGTGTGAAGGGGGAAGTCACCACTCAATGCCAGTCATGTGTCCTCAAAACATATATTAGTTCGACCATGCACTCGAAAAATCTAAAGCACACAAAATAAATTACTTACATACAACACTATTCTATAAAAGGACACGCAAACTCATATCAAGCTGTAGAACAGTTACAGAGTTTGCTGTATTACCAAAAAAAATAGCATGCAGGAAGAAACTTCCAGGATTTAGACCATACAGCAAACTCAAATCTTTATCGGGATGAAAGAAAGGGAGATCTATACTAACAGTTAGAGATAAGGTGGGTAAGATAATCGTTGACACAGGAAAGATCCAAGAGAGATGGAAGGAGTATATAGAAGAACTGTGTAGTAAAGAACTTACAAGAACAAAGGTAGACATTGAAAAGGAACATGACGCAGAGGAAGATAGGTTAGGTCCAGGCATATTCGACGATGAGATGGAAAGGGCATTAAGGGAGGTGAAACTAAATAAGGCCGTGGGGGTGGATAACATTCTCGCGGAACTATTGAAATGTTTAGGAAAATGTGGGAGGAAGAGGTTATATAGGCTGATTCGTAGTATTTATGAGGAAAGGGATCTGGCCGGAGGACTCTGTGAGATCAGTGTTAGTTCCTATTCTGAAAAGGTAAAGGCTACATCATGTGAGGACTACAGGACAATAAGTTTCATATCCCACGCAGCTAAATTTGTTCTCATAATCATAAAAAAAAGGATAGAGAGTAGGGCAAATGTTTACTTAGGGGGTGATCAGTTTGGGTATAGGAATGGGAGAGGTACGCGTGATGCCATTGCAGTAATGAGATTATTAATCGAGAGGAACATAGAATACAACCAGGAGGTATTTGCCTGTTTCGTAGATTTTGAAAAACCGTTTGATAGAGTGAATTGGGAAAAACTAATGAGTATATTGCAGACAATAGGAATATATTGGAGGGATAGGAGGTTAATCCGCAATCTGTACATATCTCAGACTGCACTGGTGCGAGTGGGGAACGGGGAGACCGGATGGGTAGTCTTAGGAAGAGGTGTAAGGCAGGGTTGCCCATTATCACCGTTGCTGTTCAACCTGTATGAAGAGGAAATGATTAAAGAGGCACGGGAAGAGCTGGAGGTAGGAATAAAATTTGGAGGGGAATCATTTAGGTTTGCTGATGACCAAACTCTAGTTAGTAAGTCAGCGAAGGGGTTGCAAGCATTGCTGAGTGAATTGGAAATTCAGTGCTTCAAGTATGAAATGAGAATCAATATTAATAAAACAAAGATTATGCGATTTTTTAGAAAGAAAAGGCTAAGCTAAACATTAAAATAGGAGAGCAAAAACTAGAGCAGGTAGAACAGTTTACGTATCTCGGAAGTGTTTTGGACCAACACGGTCAAAGTAGTAGGGACGTAAGGAGAAGAATTGCGCTAGGCAAAGAGGCTTTCACAAGGAGGAGGGAGTTGATGACAGGGACGTTGAGTAAGGATATTAAGAAAAGACTCGCAAAAATGTTGATATGGAGTGCAGCTATGTGCGGCACGGAAACGTGGTCATTGAAGCAGGAGGATTGACGTAGACTGGAGGCTTTTGAAATGTGGGTGTTGAGAAGAATGGAGAAGGTGAAATGGACAGAGAAGAAAACAAATGAGGAAGAAGTTGGTATGGTGGGCGAAGAGAGAGGTTTCTTGGGAGATATCCTATGGAGGAAGGAAAAGTGTATGAGGGGGGTAATGACCGGCAGTGGGATGTTGAAGAATGTGATAGAGGGAAGAATGTTGGGCGAACGAGGAAAGGGAAGGAACCGGATAAGAATTTCGAACGGGATGAAGGGAGGAAGAAAGTACTCAGAGATGAAGAGGGACCTGATGTACAGTAGGATGTTGTGTTTTGTTAGGAGTCACAAAATATTTAGTTGGTAGCTGTGTCCATCCAAAAACCTACCTTAACCGGTAGATTACCTAATAATAATAATATACACTACCAAATCTAATTATATCCAATGCAATTTGTGTCATATCTATTTCGTTCTAAAGTGGCGCAAGGGAAAAACAATATTTTAAATCTCTCTGGTTTTGCCTTGGCGATTTGGTCTGCCAGAGTAAGTAAGTTGGGGCCTGCACTATGTCTCTAACATCGTCTGATAAGGAAACTGTCCCAAATGTATACAGTAAGTTTAAGCTGTATTTAAGCCCACGGTCAACTAGTGGTTCTCATCCTCATTCTCCCAATAGTGTCGTGACATTGCTTACTTGTTCATAACAACGTTTCACGCACTTAGTGTTCTTAAAGCGCCTCAATGACGACACTCCACCATAAATTATGAACGAGACACAAATTAAGACTACCCAACGTACTCGGTTCTATCGTTTGCTCAAAAAAACCCTGGTCATTAATCTTTGAGCGCTAAATGATAATTAACCCGCAATTATCTGTTCCCTTACCATCGTATTCATGACCTCCCCTCTAATTATCGCAGTGAGTCTCAACGCAGACGACTTCCACCCCTACCCCACACGGCCCATTGTTAGTTGTAGCCCCGCAGTCGCTATTGTTCATCCTCTCATAAGTTTAACGTTAAGACTGCTTCATTGTTTTGACGCCTAGGGGAGCGGGGAGATGGGGAAGGCGCGATTACCTCGCCCCGGTGGTAAACCTGGAAGAGTAAGCCTTGGAAGTTTTTAGTGGCCGTCGAAGGGTGCGTCGGGAGGGAACAGCGGCGGCGGGACGGAGTAAATGTCTCCCTTAAAGTCATCGCCGCGGATCTTTAGCGAGAGCACAAAGCCATTTTTCCTGCTGCTCTTCCCCTTCCTTCTTCCATCAACCGCCTCTTCCTGCAGAACCGTCGGCACTTAAGCAAACATCCATCAATGGCTCCTTCTACGGCGAACGGGGGTGGTTGGGCCTGGCGGAAGAACCCTCATCCAGCGCTGCCTAAACAGCAACCCGCCGTACCCTCCCCCCTCCCCTTTCCTCCTCCGAAAACCACCCTCTCGTCCAAATCTTCCACGAGGTAGCGCGCTATTCTCGTGTCTCGACGTCAATCTCTTAACATTAAATTAACGAATGCGTTTTGCGCACTTACAGGGTGAGCGGGGGTGGTGCGTGGGGGTGCGTGGGGGTGCGTGGGGGGTAAGTAGGGGGTGGGAGAGTCGGTTGGGATGATATAGGTGGGTGGGGCCCAGGGCTTTCTCGAAGATTCCACACCAAAGCTTTCAGGTTGTTCCACTCTTCCTTAATCAAACCCTTAATCCCTGCTCCTTTGGAGCGTAAGGGACTCAAACGAAGCGACAGGGAGTAAGGGAAAAGGAAGAAACGGGAGGGGAAGCGGAGGGAATGGGAAGAGGGAGGGAGGCTCTGGAGGCAAACGAAAGGGATAGTTCGCTCCAGATCCCTCTTCTTCAGGGCCATGATGCCGCTGGAGTTTCGCCAGAGCCGCGCGTCTGGATTACTGATCTGGAGAAAATTTGTGTCAGACCCCGGGACCAAGTGGTATACTTTTGCGCCGGACAAACACGACACCCAAATGTCCGAAACATACTCAGTGTATGTATTGATAAGTAGCTGCAATATTTGGTTTGCGCGGAGGCATCCCGAAATTATAATCTCCTTTGGCGTCGATGGCCAATGGGAAGTTTAGGCTGAGGGATTGTGATTGCCGAGGAATGATTTCCTCCCTGTGTTCATCTACATCTACATAAAAGCCCGGAAGCCGCCGCAAGGGCGTGTGGCGGGGAATGTTAGGTCAACACCCGTAAAAAGAGATTGAAACCACAAACAATACCCACAAATTCCTGCCAAACTACACCCAAAGAGGCGTATATAGTCTTGCCAAAATTTTTATAACTTACACGTATACAAATACATATATTATCAAATAACGTACACATGAACACCCACGAATATACTTTATGTCTACGCAACATCCAATCTTGTACGGACTTGTAAATTGAATGCCTTGAATATTTCTATAGCACCCTTGGTCTCTTACTATTATGATTCCTGATTGTTCGGGGAAAGAATGAGCTTTGGTATCTTTTATTGTTGTCTTACCTACCTAAGTTATAGGACCACAATAATAATAATATCTTTAGTGCCATTGTTGAACTCGTTTCTTCTGAACTTTTCGAAAAAAATCTGTCTCGCATGTTCCCTTCGCATCTCAAGTGGCTCCCAGCCTACATCTCATCTACATCTACATCTACATAATACCCCGCAAGCCGCCGCAAGGGCGTGTGGCGGGGGGTGTTAGGTCACCAACCGTAAAAAGGAAAAATACCACATGCAAAAAAAACAACACGGAAAATAACACCCACAGCAGCGCACACACTCATGCAAAAATCCCTTCATCCAATACTCATGCAAACACATATACCGCAAAACAACTAAAAAACTGCACCCCATGATGCAGCACGAAGGACATCTACAAAGTACCCCGCACGCCGCCGCAAGGGAGCGTGGCGGGTGGTGTTAGATCATCACCCATAATTAAGAATATAACCGCATGCAAAACCCACAGATTCTTGCCAATCTAAACACACAAAATCGCATCATGCAAAAACCTTTTCAACTTACAAACATTCCCCTAAAAGTGCCGAAGACACTGCGGGAGATGCCGCAGCAGTAACTTTTAACGGAGCCATTCCTAATGTGCAATTCAATGCAAACTTTTCAGAGCGTAAAAATCAGTGTTCAGAGTTTTGAGCGTTCAGAGTGTAAGAGGACGCCTCGATAGCAACACGTGCCTGTGTTCACCGAGTGTCTAAAATTCGCCGGCGTCCGAGGCTTCGGCCGCCGGGGTTTGGAGAGCGGCACTGCCGGGCTCTCTCGGAAATCGAGGGTCCGATCGTGTTTTGTTTCGAGCGGCGGTTGACCGCCTAGTTCATCAAGAAGCGTGCAGTTTGACTCTCGACTTCTTCCGCCGGGAAGGCCGTGCTTTCGTTTTGTTTACTGGATCAAGACTGACCTTGACTCCTGGTGTAGAGCTTCGGCTCCTTTTTATTTGCTACCGCCGGGTGCGTGTAGCGGGGAGGGAGTGCACGAGTGTTTTTTTTCCTTTCTTTCTTTCTTGGAGTGCTTTCAGTGCGCTCTTCTTTTTTTTCGCGCTGGCGTGCTCAAATTGATTGGTTTCAAAATGGTCGTACGTCGCGTGAACACGCTCGCCTTGCAAGTTGATGAGAAGGCGAAGCCCCCGACTCCGTTGGAGGTTCACCTCTTTACACTAGAGTCGCTGGGCCTCGCACCCGAAGAGATTGTGGCGATCCAATTTGGATATAACCGCCGTTTGGTATTCCTGAAGTTGGCAACTGAAGGTACTATGAAGAGGATTCTAGATAATATCCCACGAAAACTACCGTTTCCATCCAAAAATGATCCGAGGACGACGATTACTATTGACGAGACCTCCGGTAGCCCTTGTAACGTCAGGGTCCTTGTCTCCCCGTGGAGACCCCATTGGAAGATATAACAGATGAGCTTCAACGTTTTGGAAAAATCCTTCGCTCGTGGGAGAACAGGTGGGAGGGCGACAAGATGGCGCGCGTCTTGACAGGTACGAGAGTGGTGCAGATGACGGTCGAAAGAAATATCCCCTCGTACCTCCACATCGGCGGCAACCGGGCCATCATCATCTACGAGGGTCAGCGCCGCAATTGCGCAGGCTGCAACCAAGAAGGCCACGAACGTAAGACCTGCCCTCGGAACCAGGGAGGGAAGAGCTATGCGGAGGCAATGTTTTTGGCCTCCAATCCGAACACCGCCGAGGAGATAGATGAGCCCGAGATAGCTGTGGAGGAGAGGGCGCGGTCCCTGATACTTATCGAGGGTGCGCCCCCAGTTGTTCCCGCCGAACCCCCGCATCCCCCTCCACTTGGAGGGAAATTTCAGAGGGAGCGAAAGTCGTCCACTGAAGAAAGGGATCCGAAGAAGAAGAGAACGGACGACACAGCACTGCTGATTTCGAACATCGATCAAGCTGCGGTCCGTACCAGCTCGGATACACACTCACGACCACCGGCTCCTATCTCCGTGACCCCGTCAAAAGAGGACGTATCATCCTGCGTCCTTCCTTTCTCTGGCCACGCCAACGACGCGTTCTCCCCACAATCCTCGCTTCACGGGCTTCCAACTCCCCGAGAATCAGGGGTGACAGCGGAGTAGGATGCATCCGACTGCGACTGTCCCCCTTCTTCAACGGCGGGCCCCTCGATTCCGTTATCACGGGATAACAAGAAAGTATCACCGGCCGCGGAATTTGACACATGTGCGAGTAAAACCTTGTCGACGTCAAAGATCCCAGATATTCCATCGTCCTTCTTTAAGGACAGCCAAGGTGTCGACGATCTTCCCAGGGCTCCTCTAGAGGCGGACCAATTCGACCGATCTCCTCTAATTTCTTCCGATGGGGTCCCCTCGGCAGAAGACCACCAGTCCGCCACCCCGCCCCCCCCTGAGACCACCTCCTGGGCTGGGACGGCCCACAGCTCTGCTCGCTCGAATAGGGCCCCCCGTGGAATGCCGCCGAGTAACCCCCTCTTCGTAGAGACCACGGCTGGGTCTTCCTCTTCGGACGAGGTCGGAGGGGAGGTATGCGGTGACAACTCGAGACCTCGATCGTCGACCCGTCGGATGAAGCGTCCCGGGAAGCGGCGAAGCACTCGTCGCCCGGGTTCGGTCACTCGGCGACCGAAGCGACGTAAGCCATGACCAGGACTCTGGTAAGTGATGTCCGGTGCCCATAGCTGTCCTCTCATTCCACCAATGAATATTATTTCGCTTAACATTGCTGGCGTTTATAGAGCTTTAAAAATTGCAGTTCTCCAACGTTTTCTCCGCGATCTTAGGGCTGATGTAATCCTCCTTCAAGAGGTAAAGGAGGACATAGTCTGGGATGCAAACATCTTTCAGGCTATCGGCAATTTCGCCGAAAGTCATTCTGGCACCACCTCTCTAGTCCGAAATGGCTTTCCGTTTTTTCATGTTCGCCGCCACCCCTCGGCCCGAATAATGTCCGCTATCGTAAATGGTGTCCATATCACAAACTTTTACCCTCCCTCCGGTGAGCGCGCGAGGGCAGAGCGCCAAACATATAGTATTTTTGACGATTTTTGACGAAAGACGATTTTTGTCAGACGAACTGGATTGCGGCTCCTCCATGTTACCCAAGGGCAAAGCACCCGGCTTGGGCGGCCTAACCTTTTGAATTTTATTTAGCGTACTGGGATGTTTTAAAATCTATTTCAACGCACCTTTTTCACTGCATTTTAACTAACGGCTCTGTCACTGCAAGTCAGCGGATCGCCATGATAACGCTTATACCAAAGAAAACGTGGCCCAAGTCGTTCGACGACTTCCGGCCAATCGCCCTTTTAAACGCAGATTATAAAATATTGGCGCACGTCCTAGTGTAGGATGACGGCTGCTGCCGACATCGTCCTCTCTTCATTCCAGTACGCCGTGTCGAAAACGCGAAACGCGGAATATTGGGGTATCTGGGTTCGACTCCCAGTCAAGGCGAATCAGTTTTACACTCTGAAAATGTTGCATTCCCCTAAAAGGCCTGTCACTCTCATCTTCTTATCGTAACAATTTTTCAAAAATCTGGCAGCTTTTCTCTTGGACTTTATTTAACTCTCTTTGCCAATTTTTTAGCCCTAGGATCACAAATACGTGCCGAGTACTCGAAATGAGGTCTAACTAGGGCGAAATAATGCATCTTTTTACTTTCTAATTACATTACCCCAATATTCGTTTAATGAAGCCTTGTTTCTTCAATGCGGATACGCATATTACCGTGATATGTGCTCCCCATGACAGGCGTGGTGTTAGAGCTACCCCCAAATATTTTGCTTGATCGGTTTGCACCGAACCCATTTTATACGAGTACGTGTTGAGCCCTTTTTGATCATTATTATCTAAACTTTCATTTGTACGCAAAAAATACTGATAATTTCAACAAACAAAACTTATCAGTTGTACATGATAAGTAAGTAAGACTTACATAGTGATGAGAGTTTGGCAAAATATTGGCATTCGATGAGTAGTCCACGAATTGATTATACGTAAATTGTTGGGTATAACTAATTACGCCCATTATATAAAACAAAGCGTTCTCTCCCAACATTCTATCTTTATTTGTTCCCAACTAATTTTCGAACAACCCCAAATAGGGCCTTTCAATCATGAGTTTCAATTATGTTTTTCGCACCGTTAATTGGGAAAAAACTAATTTAATAATGAATATGTTTTGGAGCCTAGCTTTCGCTTTGCTAAACTTTTATTAGAGTTTTCCAAAAGTATTTGGAGCAATTTTTCATTCTATTTTATCCATAAAACAACATGATCACTCTTTACTTTACCAAGGTCGTATATGGCAAAAATCATAAAATATACTTAATAGTAAAATTTAAATTTCGTTGCAACATCGTTTTGCATTCCGTTTAAAGACAAGCATTTTAGACAGACATTAAAGACAGGTAGAAACTGTATGACATTTTTCGGAAATAAAAATGATGAAATATAATAAGTAATGGCCGAAAAGATTTAGCCATCAGGCGCGCTCCCCACCTGCTTGAAGATCGCGAGTTATTTCCCGATGGGGGGTCGCGCGGATTCCGTTTGCCCGTCTCCCGGGACACAGGATGGCAGGCTCAGATTTCAATCCCCTCTCAGCTAACCCATTCACTCCCATCCCCCGGCACTCCCTTATCCTTATTCCGCAACTTAATTTACCACATAACCTGCACACTCGGCCTCTCCGTCTAAGTTCTGAATTATGCCCTCAACATCCGCTTCAACAATTAAGGCCCTGAGTATGCCTCCTCCCTCCACAGTGTTTCGTGTTTCGAATGCCATCAATGTATCCATTATTGCCTCCCGTCCTTATAGGGCACCGTTAAAACTCTAAACCCTCGAGACAGAATGCATTTGACCCATGCCTCAGACCCCGGCATGAACCCCACCTACAAGTGGGTACACCCTTTTAATTCCCGTCCACCTCCACCCTTGTCTCTACAGAATAAACCGCAAATCACCGCTGCTGTTAGGTCACCAGGCATGCATGCACTGTTCCAATTATGCCACTTCTATGTTTGGGCACACAGATAATACTTGGACTGCCGTATATTGGAGGAATTTCCCCGACTTACTTTTCAGTTCTGCAAGACATGTTTGTGAGAATGCGGTTTTACAGACGTTTTGGAAAAATACGATTTTATTGTGGAGATTTCTGAATAATTGCGATTTTAGAATCATTTGAAATCTGTACCTTTCCACCTTCCCCATTAGGCTCGTGTGTTTTTTCCTTTATTTTGCATTTGCTTACTCTGATGACATTCTCTCTCTGGCCCTCAACCTGAGCGATCCTGATAACCGGTTAAACCCACCAGAGCCTACCTGCCTGCCTACTTCATTCTTGGTGCTTATGGTTTTAGTGTAGTGTAGTGTCAACGTATACGTTGCTTCGTTTATATAGTTTTCGTTTTGTGTGTGGTTTGTCAATCGTAGTGTGTGGTAGTAGTAATTTATTTTAATGGATTGTGGTGGTTTTTGTCCTTCTACTCTGATTGGTGATCGGCGAGTGCTTTCCTTTTTTTACTATCTTTTTTTTATCCTCTGAAAACCAGACCTTACTCAAGCATCGTTTTTTCCGCTCAGGCTTCATATTCCATTCCAAAGCGTAAATTATTGATTGAGCTAAATTTAGCTAACCCTTTTTAGAAATTTTAGCATAGTGTATACATATATTCTATTGTTTCAAGATTGAAATAATAGACGAAATCAGTGACCATAAGGCTATTTTTGTAGAGTTAAAAATTAAGTTCGTCAAAATAAACAAAGAAAAGCGTAAAATATACCTATAAAACAAGGCAAATTTTAACGGAATACGAGAATATTTAAAAATAAAATTACCAGACTAAAAGACAAAAACACTGACATCCAATACAGAAAACACTTGGAAATATTTCTTAAATATTTTACGCGGAGGAATGAAGACGTACATCCCGTCCAAACTCAAATGCGACAGTAAGGAACCTAAATGGTAGAACGGGGAAGTCAGATCGGCATTAAGAAGGCAAAGAAAGCTACAGTCAAATTTCAAAAAGAGTTTAAAAAGTGACGATATAGTTTATGTGAATACATCCAAAGAGCAACAAAAAGAATATCGTAGTAAGACGAAAAGTATTATGCGCACAGCACTACACTCTTTTAAATCTAAAATGCTAAGCGAATATATTGAGGAAAATCCAAAGTCATTCTGGTCCTACGTTAGGGAAATACAGGGTAAACGTCCAACTGTTCATTCTTTAAAGACAGAAAATGGAGAAATCATTTCAGATAGCGTGAAAAAGGCAAATATTTGAAACCTTTTTTTCCAGAGCGTCTACAATAAAAACACAAACGCACCAAACGATTCTCCACACCCACCCGGGGAACACATGAGCGATCTTACACTGACCAAGCAGGGAATAGTAAATCTGCTCCCTGGTTCCAAAGCACTTAAGGAACCTGGTCGGGAAGAAATACCTGCTAGAATATTAAAGGAATCAGCCGAAGACATTTCCCCGTTTTTATGTATTTTTTTCTAAAATCGATAGAAGAAGGCTCAGTGCCTCGCGACTGGAAGCTAGCCCATATAACTCCCATCTATAAAGACGGCAATAGGGATAAACGAATCAATTACCGACCCATTTCTTTTACATCAATCTCTTGTAAAATATTGGAACACATTATTGTCACTAACATAATGAGATTTCTTGATAGTAGGAAAATACTAATCCACAACCAGCACGGATTTAGGAAAAGCAGATCTTGCGAAACACAACTTGGTCTCTTCATTCACGATATACTTAGATCGGGAGAAAACAACACACAAGTCGATGCAGTATTCCTGGATTTCAAAAAAGCCTTCGACAAAGTCCCACACAATAAATTGTTACATAAACTTAAATACTATGGGATCAATGAGAAAATAATTAATTGGATTAGAGACTTCTTGTCAAACCGCAAACAAATAGTAGTCATAAATGGGTTGTGCTCAACGAATAGACATGTAACTTCGGGCGTCCCCCAGGGAAGTGTAATAGGGCCTCTTCTGTTCTTAATATATATTAATGATTTAAGCACACAAGTTGGTAGCAATCTTAGGTTATTTGCTGACGACACGGTGATATACAGGGAAATAAGGAGCCAGCTAGATCGCGAGCTACTCTCTAGAGACTTAGACAATATCTCGGAATGGTCAATAAATGGGGATTAACACTTAATATAGGTAAATGCGCAGTTTTGAAATTTTGAAACAAAGGAAGCGACGAACAGAATATAAACTACGAAATAGAGGGTTCAGTACTGACTACGGCCAATCAAGTTAAATATTTGGGGGTTGTTCTAACACCACGCCTTTCATGGGGAGCACATATCAGGACAATATGCGGATTAGTTTTAAAGAAACTTGGCTTCATAAAACGGTTGGTGGGGAAATGTAATGAGAAAGTTAAAGAGAGATATTATTTTGCTCTAGTAAGAACTCATTTGGAATATGCCGCAAGTATTTGGGATCCTTTGGAGAAAATTTGGCAAAAAGAATTAGATGAAGTCCAGAGAAATCCGTTAGATTCGTTAAAAATTGTTATGATAAGAACACAAGTGTGACAGGCCTCTTAGGGGATTTAGGCTGGGAACCACTTGAAGTGCGGAGAGAACAAGCGAGGCTTAGACTTTTAGACAGGTTTAGAACAAACGAGTTTAACTATGACACTGAAGGAATTATAACGGCCCCACACTACTTAGGTAGATCAGACCACAAAGATAAAATAGGGGAGATAGATTCCAGGACAGATAGGTACAAATACTCATTCTTTCCCCGAACAATCAGAAATCATAATAGTGAGAAACCGTAGTCACTTTAGAAATATTAAAAAACATTGAATTTACAAGTCGGAACAAGATTAAACATTTGAAAGTTGTTAGGTATACTTTCAGGTGCATGTGTATGTTAGTTGGTAGTTTGAGTGTTTGCATGTTTTGGGGTGTAAGTGTTCTTGCATGAATGTATGGCATGTTTTTTGTGGATGTATGAATTTGTGGTTTTTGCATGCGGTATTTTTTCTTTTCTAAATTACGGGTGGTGTCCTAACACCCCCCGCCACACGCTCTTGCGGCGGCTTGCGGGGTATTGAGTAGATGTAGATGTAGATAACTGTTGCTCAGTCGTATTCTCGCCTGGGTTTATTCCCAGAGCTTAATTGTATAGTACTTAATCTTACACTTCGAATTTCAAACCGTGACCCGGTTGATGTTTTCCGTTGGGGTCAATCTAAAGCCGGCGCATGTCTAAAGCAGACCGCAATGAATCCCCTTCCGTATCTTATCCAATGTCTCGCGTCGGGGCGGCTTGGGTGAAAAACGCATCAAAATCAGGAAAACGTCCCTTGAAGGTGTGTGCTTTCCTCCATGGTGATTTCCATGCATGACGATCAAGTTTTTGCAGCGTATCCTAGTGGCGCCAAAGCTGGAATTCCCGCACGCCCCGGCATTTTTCCCTGTCTAAAATGTGCGCCATTTACCCTGGTTGAAAGGGGTTAAGTCCCTTTACATGGGCCTGCACGCCACCTATAAGTTGGGAACAGCGCGTAAACCAAAATGGATTACCACTCCCTTTTGCTTCGACCCTTATCTCTCTCCCGCTCTCCTCCTTATCGCTGTCCCTTTCTTATTTCTCTTGCCCTTTCACCCCCGCCCCCTAAAGCCCTTGTCCAATGTTCTCCCTCCACCCCAGGGCCACTCCGGGGCCACCTTCCTCAAAGTCTTGCCCCGGCGTCACTGATCTTATCTGCCCGCACTGAGCCCGTATCCTTTTAGCTGTCCTCTTCTTCCCTTTCACCTTTCACTTCACTATCACCTTCCGATCTGCTTTAAGGGGCCTTCCCAGTGTTTTTATCGCCTTTATCTTCCTCTCTCTCTCTCTCTCTCTCTCTCTCTCTTTCTCTCTGTGGGGCGATGGGATGGGGATTTTGGGTGGATGACTTCATTCGTTTAGGATTGGAAACGCAGAGTGGAGTTCTTTCCTCAGACCAAAAAACCCCTTTTAAATCTGCGATAATTTTTTGTCTCGGTTGTGTGGGCGAGTAGATTAAAATTTCAAGTAAAATTCTTCAGTGCTTGAAGCGGTCCCTCTTTGAAATTGGCGCATGTGCTCGTATGCGTATATCAATTATATTGAATGCGGGCTTCATTTCGCTCGCACGGTAGAAGCTCTTATGTAAAGGGAATTTCTACGCAGAATTTTTTTTCCAATCGAAGAAATATTTGCGCACAGACCTGAGTATATTATATACGGTAAATTTGTCTTTCCTTCTGCACTTTTTTAAAATGAAAAGCCTGATAAACAAGTTTTACGTAAGATTATTCAAGATATGAAATGTTAACTATGATAAGGACTGAGTTCGGGGGATGCCAGGTCTATAAGTTTTAAGTCAAGGTCTCATCTACACAACATTTACCTCCATGGAATACCCCGCAAGCCGCCGCAAGGGCGTGTGGCGGAGGGTGTTAGGTCACCGGCCATGCAAGTACAATCCCGACCATGTTACATCTATGAAAATCTGAGTTTGATCATGCACTGGAAAAAATTGATCACACGAAAGAAAGTGCAACATGCAACAATATTAAATAACTCAACTTGCAGTTATTAGCATGTTGAGTGCTCTTAACTTTGAAAGAACCTTTCCATTTGTGAAAATAAAACTATTCATTTAAGACTTATGGACGCAGATCCACCAACCGCGACATGCGATACCCAAGAGACACACATTTGGAATGAGACATTCTTTAAATTCACGCATTATCTTATACCTTTCTAAAACAGCCTCATTCCGTAAAACTGTTCACTTGAAAACGGAACGTTATAACATAAGAGTTTGTGTTGAATTTGCATGCGGTTTTGTCCCCTTTTACGGATGGTGCCATCTACGGGGGGAACCCAAACACCCCCCGCCACACACCATTGCGGCGGCTTGCGGGGTATTCAGTAGAAGTAGATATGATGTCATCGGCTACCGACATAAATGCAATTCAAAAGTGGTGCGAGACAAGGCAGCCAGAGTTACATTCGAAATAAATGTGTTTCGATACATTTTCGGAGGAAGAGTGTTCCACCAAAAAACATTTAAACTATGCAGAAAACCAAAATAACCCAGGTTGAATTGGTAAAATACTTGGTTGTAACGATAACTACGGATATTTTCCTCGGAAAACACATTTTTTGTGGACATTTACGGAATAGTAATAAAGAAGTCGGGATTAAAAAAAATGATACTTGCCAATTGGAATGAACGGGTCAAGGAGCTTTGTAATTTCACGTTAGTTAAGCCCCACCTTGAGTATGTTTTAAGTGTATTGGATCCTCATAAAGTAGGCTTAATTTAGGAACCAGATTGAGTGCAAGGAAGAGAAGCTAGGTTTTTGATAAGCTGTCATGAACAAGGTAGAAGTGTCACGACACTGTTTGATAGAATTAGAATGGGAGTAACTAGTTGACCGTAGGCTTAAACACATATTCAATTTACTGCGTATATTTGAGGCATGTTTCTCATCCGAAACTTTTAAGGAGATATTACTGGCCCCCACTCATTATGGTAGATCAGATCAACAACGTAAAATCAGGGAGATTTATGGTAGAACGGAAAAATTAAAGATTCATTCAAAATGTCATTTTTTCCTTGAACCAGTCGAGATTAAAATAGATACGACAGCAACCACGTAGGACATAATTACAAATGATAGTGTATACATTTTGTCGATTTTGATGCTTGTCACTGTCGATGATATTATTTTCATTTAATGGACCCATCTTTTTTACAGTTCTACTGCATTATTTGAATATACGTTACGTAACCTGTAATTGAAAATGTTGTGCATGATCAGTACTTTCTTTCGTACGATTAAGATTTTTCGAGAGCATGATCCGACTAATATTTGTTCTGAGATGATATGATTGTGCATGCATGGCTGGTCACCTAACACCCCCCACCACACACCCTTCCGGCGACTTGCGGGGTATTGTGTTCATGTAGATAGCTGTAGATGAGGCGCTAATATATCCCCCTCAATTCGTAATGTACACATGTCCTATGTAGGGGTTGATTCTCTCCCCCACGCTGAGGCATTTGCACGTATTTCCGAATCTCCACAAATTACGGGACTTGCATTGAGTTGGTGGAGGCGAGAGATATGACTTGGTTCGGCCAGCGGTGATACGCACTGCGCGCAAGGGTGCTATGGCAACTAAATGAACCGATCGAAAAATAAAAAAAACATTGATGGCATGCGCGGGAACTGTTCTTTTCCATTGCGATTGACGCGTTATGAGCAGATACCAGGACGAGAATTAGGCGGATATTTTGTTACTAAAAATATGAAATTCATATAAATTGGCGTCTGAAAAAAAAGAAAGTTATAAACTGAAGCGTCGGTATTGATTCAGTCAGCAATGGTGAAATTTGAGATGAAGCTTCGTTAATAGTCAAGGGCGTTAGCATAGTAAACACGGCTTATTGGTTCCAACTCAGGTAAGAATAACTTGAATCGATGGTGAGTTTGACTCACGCGGCCATTGGACTTGATTGAAGGCAGCCCAGTCCGGAGTAAGCCCCTCGAAGTGTGACATGTTGAGTCCCCCTTTATGCCGTCATCCAAAACAGCGGATTTTCAACTCCATTGCCGATAAATATCTACGACGTGACATTTAATTTAGCATTTAATATATATATATATATATATATATATATATATATATATATATATATATATATACATATAACACTTTTTGAAAGTCTCACGGACGTGAATAATAATGTATAACACTTAGTACTAGTGGACACAGACAAAAACACAGAAACACACAAAAAAGAGACTCACTATTTTTCGAATTTTCGGTGAATTTTCGGATTATCAAGGAAGAGAGGGACAGAACTGTCCCTTCCTTCCTCTCAGTTCTGTCCCTCTCTTCCTTGATAAAGGTGGTCACGACCACCGAAAATTCGAAAAATAGTGAGTCTCTTTTTTGTGTGTTTCTGTGTTTTTGTTTGTGTCCACTAGTGCTAAGTGTTATATATATATATATATATATATATATATATATATATATATATATATATATATATATATATATATATATATATATGTGGGTCGCGGTAGTCCTGGGGGTAGAGAGACCTGCAGCACCACCCAAGCTGTGTGATTTTTCGGGTACCAGATCATCCTGGGAAATGTATATATATATATATATATATATATATATATATATATATATATATATATATATATATGCATATATGTATACATATACATTATGTATATATATATACATATACGTATATATATATATATTTATTTATACATATATGGATATATATATAGTACATTATGTGTGAGTCGATTTATTTCGTGGACACTATTTTGCCAGGGCAGCTTTTGCACAATTCGAAGGCTCCCTGGTAGGCGCATTCCGGAAGGACCTTAAGGGTACGTGTGCAAGCTTCTTTAACGATATTTACGGTCAAATTGTGGTATCCTTTGAGGTAGTATTTTACTTTAGGGAATAGAGAAAAGTCTGCTGGAGCCAAGTCGAGATTGTAAGGAGGTTGGGGAGTCGTCGCGATGTAGTTGTATAAGGTCTTCGCAAGCAGACTCTGCTCCTAGTCGTCCAACCGAAGACATTCGGGAGGACGAGTTTAGCATAGATATTTCGTATCGCCAAATTTTCAGGGATTTATTTATTTTTGTATACCCTACTGGCCAACGCTAGGGTGTGTGGTAGGGGGTTGGTAACCACCAGAATAATTTTACCCGGAATATCCCTGCCGCGGTCGAACGATGTTATTATGATCCCCTATCGTTAATGGAAAAAAACGACACCTTAAATCTTTCTACTCTATATTTAATCTCTTGAATTTTATTGACGTGATCTCTCCTACCTTAGTACGATGGAGGTAATAATAGGGTGTGCTTCACTGTCTCATCAATGCCAATGCAGGATCTGCGACAATGCGTACACTTACCCGATGGTCTTAATTCAGCACTTCACGGAATGCACGTCAGGAAATAATTGTTACCGATGATACTTTATACACAAACCTTGAAATCCATTTGCCTTACATTTACAAATTAAATATTACGCTAGGAGTTGCTTTGCTTTCAAACATTGTATTCTTACTGGTTTTCCTTTCTTGGCCTAACTGGTTTAGTGCAAAGAGAAATCAATGCACCAACAAAATAAATCGTAACTATGCAATACGTATCACATAAAATAATATAATATGGGAACGCGCTCATTGAAGAATGCTAATCGCCATTTAGCATGTTGGAAGTGGAAGTAAATTCAGATGCGGCAGGGAGTGCAGAGAATAAGCCAAGCCATTTACATCCAAATCTATATAACAACCCGCAAGCCGCCGTAAGGGCGTGTGGCGGGGTGTGTTAGGTCACCACCTGCAAAAGAAAACAAAAACACGTGCAAAATCAACTCATCCATGCAAACCTATACGTATCGTACGTAGCATATACATTCATGCAAAGATCCTCTCAACTTTCATGCATGCAAATACATATACTATCAACTGACAAACAATTGCACCTTAGGAGGCAGTAATAAAATTAACCATTGACGTGCAAGCTAGAATTTGAAAAGTAAGAAGGCAAAATTTAAAAGGCACACGGATACGACATTGGTCGGGTGGAGAGACAAAGCTTCAAGCATCCTTGAAACTTTGGGATAAACATCAACGTCAGAAGAACACCGTCACCGGAGGTTCCCGTCGAGGCGGAGAAATTCCCGAAGCAGGAGCCTTGTTTGTCTCCGGGACGCAAGAATTTTTAAGAACCCACAAAGCGGGCGTCTCGGCTTCCAACTCACTCTTTCTTCCACTCGCTTCCAAATAAAATACAATAAGGATCCCAAGACAATTATCCGGGGCGAAAGTACACGGATGGGGGGACGCGAGGCACTTCCCCGTTGTTTTTCTCGGGCTCTCGCGACGCGCGAGATAACGATAAGGGGATGAGAGTGGGAGGGGGAGAGCGGGGAAGAGGAGGGGAGAGAGAGTGGGCGGGGAAAGAGGGCTGGGGGAAGGAGAGAAGAATAGGGGGAATTCGCCCACGTATATTACACTCGCCACACAATTTAGCAGCGCATAATTTCATTTCTGAGAAAGTTGGCGACGAAGAGCGCATCTGCGGCTTTGTCTTCTCATCCACCGTACCTCGAGACAGGCGGCAGCGCATCCAACCCGGGCATTCATTCGCTTAGTGTCTCACCGAGAGTAATTTAATCACAATAGCTTTTACTCATTTCGCACGTATTCTATGGGGCAAAGGGGAGGGTGGCTGGAGGGAAAGAGAACGCCACACTTCCATATCTCCGGCGGAAGAGATAAAATGACAGGAGGCCTGCAATTTCTCAATTAAAAACATTCTATTCTCTGAAAAATCCCGGTATTCTACGTACAGTGTGAATGAGAACCAGTACTCAGCTCCCTATGAACAAACGAGGCTCGAGGCTAGAACCCTAAAGGCAGAGGGCGGCACACACACAAGTATCTTTCTATTTTTAAACCCCCCCCCCCCGTCACTCAGAATACAAGACAAAACACTGACAACCAACACAGAGAACACTTGGAAATATTTCTTAAATATTTTGCACGAAGATATGCAGAAGTACATCCCATTCAAACTTAAATGCGACAGTAAGGAACCTAGATGGTACAACGAGGAAGTCAGATCGGCATTAAAGAAGGCAAAGAAAGCTACAGTCAAATTTCATAAAGAGTTAAAAAGAGACGATATGGTTTATGTGAATACATCCAAACAGGAACTAAAAGAAAGTCGTAGTAGGACGAAAAGCATTATGATCAAAGCACTACACTTTTAAATCTAAAATGCTAAGCGAATATCTTGAGGAAAATCCAAAGTCATTCTGGTCCTATGTTGGGGAAATACAGGGTAAACGTCCAACTGTAAATTCTTTGATGACGGAATGACGGATGTATAATAATAGAATACATTATTGTCAGCGAAATTATTAGATTTCTTGAAAGTAGGAAAATACTAACCCACAACCAGCAGGGATTTATGAAGAGCAGATCTTACGAAACACAACTGGGTCTGACATATTAAATGCACTAAATTTTAAAGTCGGAACAAAATTAAACATTCCAAAGATATTAGATATATATGCAGGTGTATGTGAATGTTAGTTTGTAGTTTGTATCTTTGCATGTGTGTGTGGGTGGCATGGGTTTTTGCATACATTAATACCATGTTTTGTTTTTGGATTATAAATTATTCTAATTCAGGGACTAAAAGGTCACCACCTAGACCAGTTAATTCTATGCTTGCAAAACGCAATGTATTAAAGAATAGGATCTGAAATGAAAGGAAGTGTGTGTGTGTATAGATAAACATATACACATACACACACATACATATTATATATATATATATATATATATATATATATATATATATATATATATATATATATATATATAATATTCGCCGTTTGGCGGGATTTTGTGTTTGAATGTGTATTTGGCCTATGTGGCTCATCTCTTTCTTCTGGCTATGCGTGCCATGAAACGCACTGTTCCTCTCCTGTATTATGTTGTATGAATTCTAACCCACTCTCCTTCCCTCTTGTGTGTTGTTTATTTCTCCTTTGGTGGGTGAAACTGACGCCATCTCTTGGCGAAAGAATCTGGGCGCTTGACGACATATTAAACCCACGGATCTCAGGGTAAATAGTGTCCTCGATATCTACCTCGATAGCAAGACGTGCCTGTGTTCACCGAGTGTCTACAATTCGCCGGCGTCCGAGGCTTCGGCAGCCGGGGTTTGGAGAGCGGCACTGCCGGACTCTCTCGGAAATCGAGGTACCGATCGTGTTTTGTGTCGAGCGGCGGTTGACCGCCTAGTTCATCCAGGAACGTGCAGTTTGACTCTCGACTCCTTCCGCCGGGAAGGCCGTGCCTTTGTTTTGATTACTGGATCAAGACTGACCTTGACTCCTGGTGTAGAGCTTAGGCTCCTTTTTATTTGCTACCGCCGGGTGCGCGTAGCGGGGAGGGAGTGCACACGAGTGTTTTTTTTCTTTCTTTCTTTCTTGGAGTGCCTTCAGTGCGCTCTTCTTCTTTTTTTTGGCGCTGGCGTGCTCAATTTGATTTCTTTCAAAATGGTCGTACGTCGCGTAAACACGCTCGCCTTGCAAGTTGATGAGAAGGCGAAGCCCCCTACTCCGTTGGAGGTCCACCTCTTTACACTAGAGTCGCTGGGCCTCACACCCGAAGAGATTGTGCGATCCAATTTGGATATAACCGCCATTTGGTATTCCTGAAGTTGGCCTTGTAATGTCAGGGTTCTTTGTCTCCCCGTGGAGACCCCATTGGAAGATAGAACAGGCGAGCTTCAACAAGATTATTCGAGGTGAAAGAGTTTTCTCCAAGGGGAATGGCCCCCAAGTTGACGCCCTCCACCAAGGTTACCCTCCACTCTAGTGTCCGTTCTAATGCTTTTGCAAAATTCCATGAAAATTGACTTATTTTCATGGGTGTCCACGACACTCATATATTTCAACATATTAATATGACTTTTTTTGGCATATAGTATCTCTATTGATTTATATGTAATATTTACAAAATAGATTAATGCAGTGTTGCATGGATCAAAACAATTTTAAATGGACAATCCCATAATCTTATTCCTTTTCTTTAGCTCTTGTTTTTGTATTAGGGAGAGTAAATATGCAAGATTTTGTAAATCATTTTAATTCCCCCGCCAAATGCCCATGCGGCGGCTTGCGAGGTATTATGTAGACGTAGTGGTACTTCATTCGCGGGAATTGAGCGAGCACCTCTTGAGGATTGTGCCGTCAGAGTGGAGCGAGGCCCCCTCTCTCCCATTTTCCTCCCTTCCCCACTCCTCACTCGGGTGGCCTCTCCACCCTACTCCCCTCCCCCTCCCGCTTCCCCCCTCGCCTCTCGATCCCCGGATCCGCTACCGCTGCAATCACATTGCGCTCCGTAGAAGGTCAGCAAACATGAGCGGAGGCGTCTCAAAGTCTTGAGACACAAAGAAAGAACTCGGAGGTAAATGATTAAAATTAAAGTGTTCTCATTATCGGTGGTGCTGGCGGTAACCTTCCTCCCGCCGTAAGATTCTACAAAGGCCAAATGTAACATTTCCAACCGTGATATTCCTTCTTCGTTTATGCTTTGGCGTAGTGTGGCAAAAGAAAACCTGCCTGCTTAAATGAAAAGCGAGGAGAACTTCACTTACGGTTTAATCCATTGAATATCATCGCGGCTACGGATCCTTAAGGCTAAAGCTTGAAAATATATAATTTCATATAGATATACTTATATGTGTGTGTCTGGGTCGCGGTAGTCAAGGGGGTAGAACGTTGGACTACTGACCGGAGGGTCCAGAGTTCCATTCCCGGGCAAGGCACTCTGGTCACCTGCAGCTCCACCCAGGCTTAGTAATTTTTCGGGTACCAGATCTTCCTGGAAAACCAAAACCGGCACAGGGAAAGGAACTGGCCCACCTACCCTGATGTGCGAATTTCACACGCCATCGGGCTTAGTACTGGGTGAACTCTACCATCACCAACCAAACCGACCTCAGGGTTGATTACTATGTTTATGGTTTGTATATATATATATATATATATATATATATATATATATATATATATATACAGATTAGAGAGAGATTTTGTCCTGGCAACTAAGGGCCTCGGCCTAGTCGGCCGTGTGTCGTGCCCGGCAGCGGGGGAGGCACGGCTTCCGCGGTCGTCATCCCACGAAACCCTTACAAGGGAAAACCAGCAGCAGCAGGACACAAGACGCAGGAGAAGAAGACCACATGAGTTAGAATAGGAACGTGGAAGGTTAAGACAATGATGAGGACAGGGAAATTGGAGAATATTAAGCGAGACATGGAAAGGAGAAAAATAGATATTTTAGGTCAATGCGATATGAGATGGAAAGAGAGCTGGGATTACTGGAGTGATAATTATAGAATAATATACAGCGGTGGGAACGGGCGCCAACGAGGGGTTGCCATTGTGTCATATAAACAGGTAGGAAGAAGCGGAGTCAACAGAGAGCTAGCAACGGATGGAATATTGCTAGTAGAAGTAAAAGCAGAACCGACGAACTTGGTTATTATTCAGGTATACATGCCACCGAGCAACCATAAAGAAGAAGAGGTCGATAGGATATACGATCAATTAGAGGACTTAATCGCGTGTGTTCCCGCAGGGAAACATTTGATAGTGATGGGGGATTGGAGTGCGACGATAGGCTAAGGAAGAGATGGTAATGAGGTCTGGGACTACGGTTTAGGCACGAGGAATGACCGCGGGGAGAAAGCAGTTGAGCTCTCCCGGAGACAGGGGTTAGTCATCACCAACACTTGGTTTAGACACCACAAAAGACGCAGGTATACATGGAAAATACCAGGTGAGTCAGAAAGGTATCAGCTAGATTATATCATGGTTAGGCACAGGTTTAGGAACAGTGTGATAAATTCCCACAGCTTCCCGGAAGCGGATGCGGACTCTGACCGCAATTTAGTCGCTATGAAGTGTAGCGTCCGTTTCAAAAAGATAAGGCAGGGGCGACAAGTTAAAAATGGGAATGGGAAATGGATATTAGGAAATGGATTTTAGAAGCATTAAATCGTTTGAAAAGGAAGGAGTACAAACAGGCGGCAGAGGAAATCATGGTGGACGGTAAGGAGCTAAGTACTATCGAAGAAAAATGGGAAAGGATAAAGAAAGGGTTACGAAAACCTGCAAAAGACACTATTGGAACCGTTAAAGCTTAAAGGACTAGGGAACCATGGGTCACGGATGAGATGATTACAAAGATGGATGAGCGAAAAAAATGGAAGAATGTAAATACAGAGTTAGGAAAAATAAAGTACAAAGAATTAAACAATAAATTGAGGCGGGCAACAAATAAAGCAAAAGAAGCATGGTGGCAGATGCAGTGCGAGGATGTGGAAAGTCTGCAGAGGAAGGGTGAAAACGGTGCGCTGTACACCAAAGTAAAAACTTTATCGGGATGTAAGAAACGTAGATCTATGCTAACAGTTAGATATAAGGCGGGTAAGAAAATAGTTCACACAGGAAAGATCCAAGAGAGATGGAAGGAATATACAAAGGAACTGTATAGTGAAGAACGTCGACCAACAAAGTTAGACATTTAAATAGAATATGAAGTAGAGGAAGATAGCTTAGGTCCAGGCATACTCGACGATGAGATAGAAAGGGCATTAAGGGAGATGAAACTAAATTAGGCCGTGGGGGTGGAAACATTCCCGCGGTTATATTGAAATGTTTCGGAATATGTGGGAGGAAGAGGCCATATGGGCTGATTCGTAGCATTTATGAGGAAGGAATCTGGCCGAATGACTTAGTGAGATCAGTTTAAGTTCTATTCTGAAAAACGTAAAGGCTACATTATGTGAGGACTACAGGACAATAAGTTTGATATCCCGCGCAGCTAAAGTTGTTCTCAGGATCATAAACAAAAGGATATTTAGTAGGGCAAATGTTTACTTAGGGGATGATCAGTTTGGGTTTAGGAAGGGGAGAGGTACGCGTAATCCCATTGCAGAAATGAGATTATTAATCGAGAGGAGTATAGAACACAACAAGGAGGAATTTGCCTGTTTCGTAGATTTAGAAAAAGCGTTTGATAGAGTGAATTGGGAAAAACTAATGAGTATTCTGCAGAAAATAGGAATAGATTGGAGGGAAAGGAGGCTAATCCGCAACCTGTACATGTCTCTGACTGCTCTGGTACGAGCGGGGAACAGGAATTCCGGATGGGTAGTGTTAGGAAGAGGTGTAAGGCAGGGTTGCCCATTATCACCGTTGCTGTTCAACCTGTATGCAGAGGAAATAATTAAAGAGACATGGGAAGAACTGGAGGTAGGAATGAAAGTGGGCGGGGAATCTGTAAAATCAGTGAGGTTTCTACATCTACATCTACATCTACATAATACCCCGCAAGCCGCCGCAAGGGCGTGTGGCGGGGGGTGTTAGGTCACCAACCGTAAAAACGAAAAATACCACATGCAAAAAACAACACGGAAAATTACACCCCAGCAGCGCACACACTCATGCAAAACTCCCTCCATCCAATACTCATGCAAACACATACACCGCAAAACAACAAAAAACTGCACCCCAGGATACAGCACGAAAGCCATCCTAAAACACGCAAGCCAGGACACAACAAGCAAGAATGTGAAACATCACTACCACATGAAAATGCACCACAAAACACTCAACCCCCCAAAGAGACAGTAAAAGGAAGGGAATTCGACCCAACGTTGCAGGTAGCAGGAATTTCCCCCCGCCGGGAGGGAAGAGGGACTGAAAGGGAAACTTAAAAACAGATGAACAGAACACGAATGATATCATGCGGAAAGAATGGGTTATTATATTGTTGTAGTTTGCTGTTTGCTGATGACCAAGCTTTAGTTTGTCAGTCAGCCAAGGGGTTGCAAGCATTGCTGAGTCAATTGGAAAATCAGTGCGACAGGTATGGGATGAGAATCAATATTAATAAAACAAAGGTTATGCGATTTCCTAGAAAGAAAAAGGCTTAGCTAAACATTAAAATGGAAGGGCAAAAACTCTAGTAGGTAGAACAGTTTACGTATCTTGGTAGTGTTTTGGACCAACACGGTCAAAGTAATACGGACGTAAGGGGAAGAATTGCCCTAGGCAAAGAGACTTTCACAAGAAGGAGGGGGTTTATGACAGGGACGCTGAATAAGGATATTAAGAAAAGACTCGCAATAACTTTGATATGGAGCGTAGCTATGAACGGTGCGGAAACGTGGTCATTGGATCAGGAGGATGGACGTAAATTTGAGGCTTTTGAAATGTGCGTGTGGAGAAGAATGGAGAAGGTGAAATGGACCGAGAAGAAAACAAAGGAGGAAGTACTTGGTATGGTGGGCGAAGAGAGGGGTTTGTGGGGTGAAATCATATGGAGGCTGGAAAAGTGGATGAAGGGGAATTGGCTGGGAGTGGGAGGTTTAAGACTGTAATTGAGGGGAGAATGTTGGGCAAACGAGGAAAGGGAGGGAACAGGATAGGGATTTTGGACAGGGTGAAGGGAGGAAGACAGTGCTCAGAGATGAAGAAGGACCTGATTTAAAGTAGAATGCTGTGTTTTGCTTGTTGTCACAAATTATTTAATTAGTAATTATGTCCATCCAAAAACCTACCTTAACCGGTTGATTACCTAAAAATATTAATAATATATAACAAATGTGAAAATCTCACAGATGGGAATAATAATATGTATGAAGTTAGCACTAGCGAACAAGGGAAGGAAGGAAGGGAGAAGGAAGGAAGAGATGGAAGGAACTCCTTCCTTTAGTAGATGTAGATTGCAGTTCAGTATATGTAGTATGTTAGGTTGTGTTATGCTGGGAGAAACAATACTTTGGTTTGGCATTTATTTTAACCCAAATCCAAACCCAAGTTAACCGGTAAATTTCATTATAACTATAATACGTAATGAATTTTGTGGTAATTGATATTCAGCCACAGTTTGAAAACATAGAGGAATGGCAAAGAAAGGAATGAAACTCGGCGAACTACTCATAGAAAAGGGTAAACTATCGAATGATGAAGTTTCTGTTAGCCAGTTAGACTAATTGCTGAGCTAATTTTAAAACAGTATGATAGGTGAGGATTAATATGAAAAACAAATGTAATGGGGATATCGAGAAAGAGGGTGGCTAAGTTATGTTTAAAAAATGTGAGCAGAATATACAGGTAAACGAGGGAAGGGAGGGAACGGGACAGGGATGTTGGGCGGGATGAAGGGAGGACGAAAGTACTCAGAGGTGAAGAGGGACCTGAAGTAGACTGGTTGCTGGATTGTGCTTTATTAGGAGTAACAAAATATTTATTTAGTATCTGTGTCCATCTAAAAGCCTACGTTAACCGGTAGATTACCTGATAATAATATATTATTTATGTACATAGATGTGTGCCTCTCCCCTTCCCTCACTCTGAATTCCAAATATGGTCATGTTCCTACTCCCCATTCTTCTGTTGATGATAGTCACTTACAGGTAGTATCGTCATGACTATTTTGCAAGGACCTTCGCTGCATGGGAAATCAAGTATAACCATGAAACATGAGATAAAATATTTTAACAATAAATTATGCGAATAAAAATGTACCCTCTTTCTTTTATGAACACATTTTCATGTAATTCATTTTTTATCCTCTTTTTCCACACTGATTAAGTTTCTGAAGGACTGAAAAAAGTTTCTAAAGGAAAATCTACCATGAATACATACGATGCTGGTTCATAATGCATGGTAAGTGTTGATATTCCGAACATCCCCTCCGGACATTTGGTCGAGGGAACACGTGGGTATGCGGTCCTTCCCGCTGAGGAGTGCGAAGAATTACCTGCAATAGACAAAGATAAGAGTCAGAATTTTCATCAAAACATTTATTTGCGCGCCATGATAAAATCGCTATTAATCGTTAGGAGGTAAGTCTCATTTATGTCTCCAGCATTTCGACGGTAGAAGACATTTGTCTTTTCAACATTACAAAATTATTTACGGCCTATTTTCTGTCTGCAGCGAAACATCTAAAGTGATTCCATTCATAGCATAACCTCTGAAGATGTTACGCTCCCTTTCATCATGAAGGATTTCCACCATGTTGCGCTAGAAACATGTTGTTTTTCTTCATCATCTCATTCATTATGTCCAATGGAGGTCTACTACATCCGTGCATGTGACATAAAAATTATAATATTTTAGTAAACCTTTATTGATAAATTCCTATTTTTCCTCGTTGGTGGTTAGCTCTTTACCATCCTCCATGATTTCCTCTACCGCCTGTTTGTATTCCTTCCTTTTCAAATCATTTAATGCTTCTACATTTCATTTTCTAACTCGCTGCCCCTACTTTATCTTTTCGAAACGTACGCTACATTTCATAACGACTAAATTGTGGTCAGAGTCCGCATCCGCTCCCGGGAAGCTGTGGGAATTTATCACACTGTTCCTAAACCTGTGTCTAACCATGATATAATCTAGCTGATACCTTTCTGACTCACCTGGTATTTTCCATGTATACCTGCGTCTTTTGTGGTGTCCAAACCAAGTGTTGGTGATGACTAACCCCTGTCTCCGGGAGAGCTCAACTGCTTTCTCCCCGCGGTCATTCCTCGTGCCTAAACCGTAGTCCCCCCCCCTCATCACCATCTCTTCCTTCGCCTACCGTTGCATTCCAATCCCCCATCACTATCAAATGTTTCCCTGCAGGAACACACGCGATTTTGTCCTCTAACGGATCGTGGTAGTAGTAGTTTTCAGAAAAGGCGACCGATAGCTAAGGTCATTTGCGCCATAGGGGATGGACAGGACAGGATGAAGGGTGGAGAGAAACACGGCGTCGGCATTAGCCTACTCTTTACGAAAGGCGCCAAGGAGTCCGCAGTTTAACGTCCTATCCGACGGACGGCGTACTCACTCAAAGTGCCCTCCACAAAACACCTCAAGTAGGGATCGAGATACCTCTGAACAATATTCAAAACCGCCGGGATTTGAACCCGTGCCCTCAGGGTGGGAAGCCAGTACGTTAGCCGCCGCACCATCTCCCCCTAACTGATCGTATATCCTATGGACCTCTTCCTCCAAATAGTTGCTCGGTGGCATGTATACCTGAACAATGACCAAGTTCGTCAGTTCTGCTTTTGTCTCTACTAGTAATATTCTATCCATTGCTTGTTCTATGATGACTTCACTTCTCCCTACCTCATATTGAATATATTACTGCCACCCCTCGTTGGCTGGCATTCATCCCCTTCGCTGTACATTACTTATAACTCTAACTCCAGTAATTGCCGATTTTCTTCCATTTCACCTCACACAGCCCTGAAACATCCACTTATATCTCCTCTTTCAATCTCTCGCATTTTTCTCTAATTTTCTTGTCTTCAAAATTGCCCTAACATTCCAAGTTCCTACTCTAGCTAATTCGGTCTTCTGTGTTCTGTTCTTGGTTTCGTTTTGCAAGGACATCGCGCGATGACGAGTGAAGAAGCCATGCCTCTCCCGCTTAACGGCAAGACACATGGCCAATAGCGCCGAGTCCCATAGTTTCCAGGACTCATATTTTCTACACCGTCCATCAATGGAATCTAGGAATCAATAAATAAGGTGGTTTTCCGGTGCCTTTCTTAGTGGTGTTATTAACGTGACACCATCACTCAATGACCGCCGCACTGGGGTCAAGCGCCTTTGCGGCCGCCTTTTTGAGGAACAGACGATGGCTACCTTTCGTCTGGCTCCTAACCTTCGACCTCTCTGGCGTGGGTGACCCTACCAGGAGCAATTATTATTACTCCCGCCAGCACAGCTCAACTACTACACACTAATTGTATATTGTATTTGCGTGCGGGGAAATTTAAAGTATTTTTGCAATAATTTATGTCACTGAGGTTGTAGGTTTTCATGGACGTATTGATTTTGGTTGTAGTTTTGTTCCCTTTTGCGGGTGGTGACGTAACAACCCCCGCCACGTCTTTGTGGCCGCTTGCGTGGTATTATGTAGATGAACAAGGTGCAATCCAAAAGTAATGCAATTATTTGTAAGTAATATGTTGAACAGATTTGCACAAACACTTAACATTCTTCAAAGTATTGTCTTTTGGCCTCTTGGCAATTTTTCCAGCGACTCTGCCATGACCCCGTATGCCTCATGGAAGGCGTCTTCGGGGCAAGGTCTTCGTCACGGCTGATTGCATCTCTTCTATTGAGGAATAACATGTTCATTTCAGGACTGTCTTAATCCGAGGGAGCGAAAATAAGTCTGCCGGGGTGACTTCAGGACAAAAAGGGTGGTGGGGAAATGTTGGCACCTGGCGTTTGGCCAGGAACACGCGGACTCGTAGCGCGTTTTGACAAGGCGTGTTGTCGTGATGGAGTTGCCAGGTAACGGAGATGTCTTTTCTCGTCCTGATGAGCCTTTTTCGGAGTCCTTTCAAGCACATGCACGTAGTAGGAAGCGTTAACTGTCTGTCTTTCAGGAAAAAAACTCTTTGTGGACCACTCCTTTACTGTCGAAAAAGACACTGATCATTGTTTTCAATATTGATCTGCTCATCCTTGCCTTTTTTGGCTTGGGGGGCTGGTCACTGTGCCACTCAGAGCTTTGGCGTTTTGTTTCTGGGTCGCATTCAAAAACCCAGGTTTCATCACCAGTGACGACGTCGTCCAAATAACCAGGTTCATTTTCAATACGTTGCAAAAGTTCACTTGAAATTTCCGCTCGCTTTCTTTGTCATGACACGATCGGCGCGAAGAGGTTTACAATAACTGACGTCCTGCCGCTGTCACAGCTTGAAGAGCACTGAGGCTAGTTTTGCATCAAATATTAGCGTCTATCTTACCTATTGCCAGTAATTTTAACAAACATCAACTAATAGGAGCGGCGATATAAATTCAATTGCATTACTTCCGTAATAAACCCTGAATATAAAAAACACAAACGAGTCGAGGCGTGCGGGTGAGGATCCAGACGAGCGGTCGTCAAGAATGTCCCGAAGGGAGGGAGGGAGGGCATTTCTTCGAAATTTGCATTGCCTATATCCTACGAGATATATTTTTATGCGCGCAATAATTGGGGCTTTAGAAAACAAATAAAAGTTTTGGCTCATTTCAATTGACTTCCTTTCAATAACAAATAACTAATTTATTACGTGAACTAAACTTGTTTTGCTTTGGGTCTCGCTCAGCATGTATATGCATTTTCAAGCAATGCGATGGTTTTTAAACGAATATTTTACCCTTTTCCCTTACTCTCCCATATCCTCCCTTATTTCTCACCCTCCCCATTTGGTGCTCGCACCCCCTGCCACATACCTTTTTGGTGAATCGCGGGATATTTATTTCCATATTGTTCTCTAACTCTAAGTCAAAGAGTGGGAGCAATCTCGCTTAATGCCAAGATGTACACAGCAAAGATATTACTTGGTTTTAGGTCAACTCCAATCAAAAACATATTATTTTTTTAAATGAGCATTTTTTTGCGAAAATCGGGTATTGCTTTGAGCGGGTGAGTTTCTGACTACGGAAACTAATCTCAGGGAATTTTGAATGTTTTAAGCTCTTAATTAAGATAAATCTCTCGACAATATAGGAATACCCTGGATTCGATTTATATCTAAAATAAATATGGTCTTTCCCGCATTTTTTGCAAATGCTTTTTAACCTTGAATGCGAACATTTTGTTACGAGTGGAATACAAATCCACGATGCTCGGCATATGTGAAATATAAAACAGAGTTAAATAGTTGTCCTCTTTTGGGCGCTCTTTGCTTTTGCCCTAGACAGCACTCTAGGGAAACCGATCGCAGTGGGCGTCAAACTGGGGAGACACCAGTCACGCCGGTTTACTCTGTGCGGATGATATTTCGCTTTTCGAAATAAAAATCCAAATATCCTTTTTAATGCAATGAATCTCGTAGGATAGGGCACGTCCTGTGGAACCATATTAAATACACATCAATGGTAACACCTTTTGCTCGTAGTAGTAGTAGTTTTGAGGGGAGGCGACCGACAGCTAAGGTCATTTGCGCCATAGGGGAAGGACAGGAAAGGATGAAGGGTGGAGATAAACCCGGCGTCGGCATTAGCCTACTCTTTACGAAAGGCGCCAAGGGGTCCGCGGCTTAACGTCCCATCCGACGGACGGCGTACTCACTCAAAGTGCCCTCCACAAAGCACCTCAAGTAGGGATCGAGATACCTCTGAAAAATATTCAACACCGCCGGGATTTGAACCCGCGCCCTCAGGGTGGGAAGCCAGTACGTTAGCCCCCGCACCATCTCGATCCCCCCTTTTGCTCGTTTGAACGATAAATTCGAACGAATGAAGAACGGGAACAGCCGAAATTATCCTCTGCGCATAATGGGAGAACTGTGAAGATTACCAATAAGTAAGTAATGCCTGGCAGTTTAAACATTAAATCATGAAAACCGAGTCTTCCGCAGTAAAACACGCATTGGATCGCGTGTAGCAGAGAGGGTTGTATTAGTAAAACGTTGTTATGACAAACTTAGTAGCGTATCCAAAATATTAGAGCAGCTAGGCTGGGAATGACTCACGGCGCGAAGGTTAGATTACAGATTGAAGCTCTTGCATTTATTGGAAGGAGGTAGGAGAGGTTATGTCAATAAAAATAGTGAGATTATGTGTAGAACAGATAGATTAATGATGTCATTTTATCCGCGAACGATCAAGGTTTAGAATAATATATTCCGACCGCATTAGGACGGAATAAGTATTCGGTTCAAAAATAGCCTGTGTTATCACTCCCGGCCTCACACCCTGGTGGTGGCTTGCAGGATACTATGTTAATAAATGAAAAAATAAACGGATAAATTAAAGCGGACCTCTTGAGAGACGAAGAAAATCAGAGACGGATTTACTTTTCAGATGTCTATCTTCTAGGGGTTAGAATAAACCGGAAACCTGTACGAGAGAGTTCCAAACAGGTGGCGATGAGATCTGGCGACGCCAGCGAATGGCCCTGGAGTTGAAAGTCACGTATACGAAGGAGCGTGAGGTCCAATACTCACAAAAAAGATGGAGGACGTTTCGAACCGACCCCGTCACCTATTTTTAATGAGTGAGGAAGAGAAGATGGCGTTGCGCATCGCTTGTCAAGAGAAAATCAATGAATGGGAGGATATTAAGTACAGAGGTATTGGGACATTTTTTTGGAAGGGAGATATATGTAGGATATAAAAAACATTTGAACTCTTAAATTTCAAACGTATCCTAAACGGAGAGACACATTCGGTGGTATTTATTGTTGAGATTTACGGCTAAAATGTATCTGAAGGAAAATTCCGTAAGCGACGAATGCCAGACTTTATACTATGTCTAGATCTACTGAATTCTGTTTCTGAGAAAAGCATAGTATTAAAAGCGGAAAGGCACTGGAGTATAAGCACTTGGTGGGAAATAGAGGCGTCCGAGGGAGAGTCGAGAGATCTGGGAGGCATACGAGGCAAAGAATGTTCAATTGGTGAAATTTATGGACTTATAACGTTCGAAAGGTTACATGTAGTCGAATAGAGAGATTTTTTGATTGTAATGGAGAATAATAACTCCTCAGTTTTGCGTGTTAATAAAACCTCCCTTTAAATATATGAAATTATGTTTTTATACAAATAGGAGGGCGCTCTGTTTCAGATAAGTTATAAAATTTGGTAAAGCTGATATTTCGAACCAAACACTGAACAACAACTTGCTGAAGCATTTCAAAATGTAGGAGGGCTGCCAAGGAGGTAACTTACGTTTCGGCGATGGGTAGGGCTAGATATACCATCTTGCTGTCTATCCGCTCTTGGTGTCTACGTAATATCTAAAAGTTTCTAAACATCCCCGCAATTAGTAAGCATCCTGCTGTGGTAGTGAGACTGTGGTTATTCTATGCTTTGACTCACTGCGCAGTGTTGAAATGCGCGCTGCATCCAGCGAGTCGTGAATTGCGATCTGTGATTAGGTTTTTGCTGGCATTAAACCACAAGCCAAGTGAAACTCATGGACAACTTTGAGAAGTGTATGGAGTTCGGGATGGTGCGGAGGTTAACGTACTCGCTTCCCACTCTGAGGGCCCGGGTTAGAATCCTGGAGAAGGCAGACATTTTTAAGTGGTTTCCCGACCCCTACTTGAGGTGGAGAGTACTTTGAGTGAGTGCACCGTCCGTCAGATGGGACGTTAAACCGTGTGTGACCCCTTGACGCCTTTCGTTAGTAGAGTAGGCTAATGCCGATGCCGGGTTTCTCTCTCAACCCTTCCCCGTTTCCCATCCATACATTCACGGCGCAAACGACCTCGGCTGTCGGTCGCCTCCCCTAAATACTACCACCATTACGGTGTCGAATGCCCTTACCAAAGCAATGAGGACAATTGGGTGAGATCATATATATTTTCGTTTCATTGTAAACCATTCATTTAAGAGGCTTAGATGTTGTATATAGAGAAATGGATATTGTACTAGCGTGAGACACATCAGAAGGTTTAATTATTTGTGGTATCAAGTGAATTAGGCTAGATTTGCATTGCGTGGGAAAAGTCGAGTAGTTCACAAAGCGATTATATATCAAAACTCAGGATCATAGGCCTGGTGATAGGAAGTACATTTTAAATAAATTTATTGGTAATGTTTCCAAAACCTATGAGTTCAGTTTGATGCTGATTAATAGCATTTCAGGCATAAAATGCGGAAAATGTAGCTTCTTACCGTGAAATTAATCGATGCGTAAAATAGTTTCGAAAAGGGACGCTGCGAGTTGGCCGTACTCGGCGATCGAGGACTCAATTGAATAAAATTCAAGATTAGATGAAGGGTCATCGAGCGAGAAAGTAATGCGAACATGTTTTCCAGACCCCGACGTCAAATTTCATTCCGGAGATATTTGGCGAACCAATTTCCAGCAAAGCAGTCATTATGGTAAGTGTATCTAGCGTTCCATTAGAGTTATTTTATTGATTTCCATGGAAATTATCCACCGTGAAAGGAGATGATGTCGCAGCGCTCCGAATCCGCGACAACAAGGGTTGAGGGTATTAATTAAATAACAAGAGCGGTCTTCGGTACGGGTATGTTTATGTGCGTAACAGAAGGTTTGACAGTATGGCGGTACACAGCTCATGAGACAATGCCGCGAGAGAGTAGGAAGTGAAGGGAAGACTTGGGTAGGTACTTACAGGAGGACAAGAGGATTGACCGGGCTGAAGGGTGACCAGAGGCGTCGTCGGCGTCGAGTCGTCGGAAGGAACCGGCCGGGGGATGGGATGTAGACCGGTAACTCGAGCGAGCTGGTCTGAAGGTATCGGTGAGGAAGGGACCGAACCCTTACGTAGCGAGGCTGGTCCGGGGAAGCGGGGATAGGGAGCGGGCGTGGACCGAATTCCGAGCGGAGCACGGCTGGTCCGAGGTTATGGGCGATCAGGATCACACTGGCGGGCCACCCGTCTGCCGAGGATGGTCACCCTTTTATCGGAGCTCAGGGTACAAAGGGTAGTCTCTCTTGTGACGCACGGCAGGGCCGGGGGAATCACTCGTGACTCCGCTCCTGACTCACAACGTTCTCCCGGTATCAGTCCCCGGACTGATTAGCCGGTGGTCGCGGCGGTGGTTTCCAAGAGTTTGATTGTGCTGACGCATAACCCTTGCAACACCACCCTCGCGGTAAAAGAAAAAGGCTCCGCGGGTTTAGAATCTTAACTCAGCTTGTCACAAGAGAAAACTCCCAAATAGTACCCTGTCTCAGCGACAGCTCATGAGCACACATAAAATACATATACAACACCTTATACCGGAAAAATGACAGGAATATATATACACATGTGTTAACCCTCGAGTATGAACAATACCTCCACCACTAGCTATATATGACATATAGAAAAAAAACAGATATATATCTACGTATATAATTTTAGTAGTCTGTCTGTCTCTGACACACATAAGTTTTTTTTTTAATCACTATCCCAGAGATTATCATCATTCTGGCATTCCTTATCCACAGTTTTACACATTTTGCGCATCAGGGAGTTGGGGAAACAATGGCTCGTTCCTTGAAATGTTGTATATTTGGAGTTGTGGCGTTACAGTGGCCGGGAGGCGCTCAAGTCTGTCTGTAGGGCTGGCTTCACTTTTATCTTCTTTCTCACGGCAGAATCGCCAGAGACGTGGAATCACTACACAACACAACACAATGATTGCACTCGCTACAGTCACTCCAGAATAATTAATAAATTGAATGTTAGAGCTTAAGGGGGATAACATTTTCACATTTCTTGCCATATCGGTTTGGGAAATGGTCGGAACATTGTGCGTATTTAGTTTTTCTACTGAGGTGAATGCTTCGGCTAAACCATCTGCCGCCGTTAGAGCAACAGGCTCACTACTTCTTAAGTCGATATTAATATCCGGCAGAGGTTCTACGGACACATCCCGGTCAAAAGAAAAACTAGTTTCGTACACAACGGACGTGGCTCCCAGAAAAACATGATCACTGCTAGCTGAACACCCTGGAGGCAAGGTGAGGCTTCCTTGACCGAAGATAGTTATTCGCGAAATTTTCATTGTGCAAGCAATAACCAATGTAATATTTTTACTGACACTATAATGCCAGATCCCCGGATACTGACTTTTCAAGAAAACTGCGTAATTAGATTTAGTAAGGAGGATCTCGCAATTCTCCCTTATTAGCTTACTTTGATTCCGAAATACCGCAATATTGCACGAGCTGGATAAACTGGTGTGAATAGGATAGGAATATGGACAGATATCTATGCCATTCCGGAAACAATGTCGCCAGTACTCATCTGGAAGCAATACGTATTCCTTGCCATTTGCAGAGACCCCGAGGTAAGTCGAGTCGGGTCGAAGGATGACCGCTCGCTTATGGTTCGAGTCAATCGAAGGGAAGGCGTGCGCCTTATACACCTGGAAAACCGATCCTCGCCGATATAACGGAAATGCCACCAATAATGTGAGGCTCTTCCCTTGTCTTACGATGCGTACGTGGGCGGATTTGTAGACCGAGAGGAGGTCGCTCCCGTACTGGGCGAATTCCGTATCTGGCCGCAGCTTAGAGCGAGCATTTTTAATGATCTCTCTGAGTTGGTCAAGGGGTAGGGTGGAAGGAGTCAGTTTGTTAAGCTCGGCCAACATTACTGTATTGCGTATGTAATTGAGATCGCTTAAGAGCCCCGATATGTGACGCGAAATAGCCGAAAAAACTAGATGAAGGATATGAAATAAATTATCTTGATAGCGGCTCTCGGAGAGAGAGTGGGTAACCGAAGCGCTTGTTGTGTAAATTTTATTTTGCAGAAGGCGTAGGATTTTCTCAGTTTGGGAAAGCATTTCATCGTGCCTCTTTAGGGTGCTACTTACATTTTCCAAAAAGGTGAATCTAGCATTGTTTAAATTTTGGGTGTTTTCTGCGACTCGAGATATTTGTTTCTGGAGCTCAACTATTTGATCGTCCGTGGCCGTTCCCGCTAAATAGTGCAGACCATATCCCAACAGATTTAGCATGCCTCTTGTCGCTTTTTTGGAATCCCTATTGGTAGTAAGAGTGTGATAACCGAGTTGAAGCATTCGCTAAGCCAGTGGTCGGACGGGAATCCGGGAGTACCGGATCGGAATCAAATTTCCGCAGCAGCCTTGGGTCAATATTCCGCCCCGGGGTTGGCGGCCGCTCCATCTCCTCGGAGTCGATTTCTCTTGTGTAGATATATGCCTCGTCTTGGCTCCCTCTGCATGGCACTGGTTGAGGTGCACTCCGGAATGTCCCCAGGTCTATCTCGCAGCCCGGAGTGGGTGGTCGTTCGGGAGTCTTGGGGACGTCCCAGTCGAACTTGGAAGTCGGGATAGACGGCCGCTCGGATAGCATTGTGGTCTGGTGACGGTTCAAGTTGCCAGGAGTGGTAAACTGTAGTGGCTCCAGGGACGGTGACTGGTGGTGTGGGTGCCGTCCTCTTGCTGCCATTCTGGAATATTCTTTGGCTATAACCGTGGTACTCTTCCGGGAAGGGCCCGTAGGTTATAATCATGGGTTTTGGGGATAGTTGGGGGCGGGCTTGCGTTGGAAGGGTTAGAGGGTGGTGTTTCCAGTGAAGGCTCCGTTGGTGTCGTTTTTTCGGCCGGGTTGGGTGAACCTCCGGCATCGTTGTTTAGAAGCACTGGGGGTAAGGGGAACTGCTCTTCGCCGACGAAAAAGTCTGGCGGGAAATTAGGTTCGGGGTCGGGTGGCAAGGGTAGTAGGTTCCTGAGATGAGCTGTGACCAGGCGGCTATTTTGGGTATTCTGAAGGTCGAAGGTAACCGGACTTCTAATTTTGATTACTTTATAGGGTCCTATCCAGCGGGACACTAGTTTCCGCGCCTGACCTTGTCGGAGATTCATGTTACGCAGGAGGACTAATTGCCCGGTGGCAATGGTAGGAAGTGTTAAGCCTCGATTGTATTTCATGTGTTCCCTTCTTGTATTCTCTCTGTTAAATTCAGCCGCTTGTGCGTGCGCTAATTGCAATCTATGTTGAATAACATTCTCATAAGGAGGATCTTCGGCATATGATTTTTTAACAGGCGTTAAAATCGAGTCCCATGGCATCTCTAATTCTCGCCCGTGCATGAGGTATGCGGGAGTGAATCCCGTGATTCTATGCTTGCTGTTTCGGTACACAAATAAAGCAAAGCCAAGCTGCTCGTCCCAATCTGAATGGTCCTGTGACACATAATACGAGATAACATTAGCAAATGATTGATGGGCACGTTCCAGGCGTCCGTTGGCCCCAGGATTATGAGGAGAGGTGAAAATAGATTTGATTTGAAGTTTTTTGCATATGTTTTTCATGAGTTCAGATGTAAAGTTAGCTCCCCTGTCCGTTAATATTTGTTTAGGCACTCCATGTCGGCAAATAAACTTTTCTACAAAAATTTCCGCGATCGTCTGAGCCGACTGATTGGGTATCGCGAAAGCTTCAGGGTATCGCGTAAAGAAATCTTGACAAGTTAGAATGTATCTGTTGCCTCGAGCTGACGTAGTTAGAGGCCCCACTATGTCCAAGGCAACCTTCTCTAATGGGTAAGAGGCTTCCGTGACTGGTTGAATGGGGATTTTTTGCGGTTGCATCTTTCGTTTTTTACATGCCAGACATTGCTTTATATACTTTACTATATCCGTATAACATCCATCCCAATTGAAGTATCGCTGCACGATTTCTAAGGTTTTATCGATTCCGAGGTGCCCGCCGAGCGGATTGTCGTGGCATTGTTTTAAAATGTAAGCTCGCATGCTCCTGGGGGCACAAATGGTAAATCGGGTTCCCGGTTCCTCCGTGTGAACTTTGTAAAGAACGTCATTCTCATCATAAAACAAATTCGGATAGTGCTTCCTCGCCTGCTCGTGCAAGAGTTTCAGATCTGGGCAAATTAATTGTTCCCTTGAAATTTTATCCTTATCCCACGCGGGTTGATGGGATTCTACCAACGTATTTACTGTACTGTTACTAGGCGTTAACCTAGAAAGGGCATCTACATGGGTTATGCTCTTGCCTGGCTTGTGGATAATTTCAAACGCGTACTCACTCAGTTCCATTATCCATCTTGCCATTCTCGGCTTCGGTTCTGAGAGAGTTAACAGCCATTTTAGAGGCTTATGATCGGTGTGAAGGATGAATTGTCTCCCTAGCAAATAAATGCGAAACTTCTTCACCATCTCTACTACGGCTAAACATTCAAGTTCTGTGGCAGAATAAGATTTTTCGTCTTTATGCAACTGTCTACTTGCACATGCAATAGGATGTTCGCCATCCTCAAAAATTTGGGAGAGTATCCCACCGATGGCTTGTTGGGAAGCGTCCGTCGCAAGGAGGAAAGGTTTGGAAAATTCGGGAAATTTAAGAATAGGTTGGGTCGTAAGACACAACCTCAAGTGTTCGAATGCGTGTTGTTGATCCTCACCCCAGAAAAACACTGCATCTTTTTTCAATAATGGAGTGAGAGCACTGGACTTTTTTGCGAAATTTGGAATGAATTTCCTGTAATATCCGACTAATCCTAGAAAGGATTGTAATTCTGGCACGCTCGTTGGGGGCGAAAAATGCTTTATGACTCCTACTTTGTCTTCATCGGGCTGTAATCCATCTGCGGTAATTAAATGGCCCAAAAATTTGACTTTTTCTTGAAAGAATTGGCATTTCTGGGGTTTGAGTCTTAGGTTTGCTGTCCTTAGCCGACGAAATACTTCCCGAAGACCTGCCACATGTCCTTCAGGAGTGGAATCGTAACGGAGGATATCATCTAGATAGCATACGCAACCACGGTATATCAATCCGTCCAGAATTGTGGTCATTAACCGCATGAAAGTAGACGGAGCGTTCGTCAACCCAAAGCTCATTCTATTACATTCAAAATGTCCATCTGGTGTGCTAAAGGCTGTGTATTCCTTGCTCTTGTCGTCTACCTCGACCTGCCAATAGCCGCTGCAAAGATCCATGGTAGAAAAATATTTCGCGCCCCCTAGCTGGTCAAACGTTTCTTCTATATTTGGCATCGGAAATACTTCCTTTTTTGTGACATTGTTCAATGCGCGGTAATCTATACACGGGCGGTATTGTGTCGGGATTCCGTCTCTACCCTTTTTTTTAACCAAAATAATTGGTGCCGACCAGGGGCTCGTCGAAGGTGATATCACTCCTTGCTGTAACATGTCTTTAATTGCATTGTCTAATACGGATCTCTGTGAATGAGGGACACGATATGGTCGCTTATTGATTGGCGTGGAAAGGCCTATGTCTATGGTGTGTTTTACTACGCTGGTGCAGCCCAGGGGAACGCCGCCGTGCACAAAAATATCTCTGAATTCTTCTAATAGGTCACGTAACGGCTCTCGGGCGTCTTCTGGTACGTTATTTAGGCTGAATTGAACCATGAATTCCCCTTTTTCTCTATCGTTCGGCCATATTTCTGCCTCCTCTGCGACAATTATTTCGTTCACGTAGGAGGCCTTTTCTACGTGCACCCCGGCTGTCGAAAATTCCAAACCCTTCGGAAAGATTTTCTCGCTTTTGTGCATGTTACCCAGTAATATCGGAAGTGTTCCATCGTCCATTACTTTTGCCACTACCGGAATTACGATTACGTCTGTTATGTCCGGTACTTGAAAATTATCTAAGAAAACCTCCTTTCCGGCTAAATTAGTATTCCTTGCTGTTGTTAGAACGTATGATAACGGAGGAATCTTTAATTTTTCCTCTATACGGACCACTTCTGATCCCCTTTCCTCTTGGGTCAAAAAGTAAACAGGCTCCACAATTAGTGGTACTGTGCAGTCTTTGTCTATCTCCTCATCGCTCGTTCTCCCAAAGCTAATCTCCCTGGAACCAAAATCGGGCGTAGAGTTATTTTTATCATTGAAAGAGACTACGGTCTGCCCCAAGTCATCGTCATTGCCCAAAAATTCAAAACGTTTCGCAATTGACGGCACGGCCCAATCATCGCCTGTCTCTCTCTCGTCGCATTTTCCCTCTAAGCGAGTCTCCTCTGAACCGAATACGGACTTAGAATGTTTTTCTGTAGGAAGAGAGACTACGGTCTGCCCCAAGTCATCGTCATTGCCCAAAAATTCAAAACGTTTCGCAACTGACGGCACGGCCCAATCATCGCCTGTCTCTCTCTCGTCGCATTTTCCCTCTAAGCGAGTCTCCTCTGAACCGAATACGGGCTTAGAATGTTTTTCTGTAGGAAGAGAGACTACGGTCTGCCCCAAGTCATCGTCATTGCCCAAAAATTCAAAACGTTTCGCAACTGACGGCACGGCCCAATCATCGCCTGTCTCTCTCTCGTCGCATTTTCCCTCTACTCTTCTTGAGGTGTGAGATTCTCCTGAAGAATATGTTGATCTCGTATTTAACTGGTCATTTCCAGGCTCATTGTCACCAAAGGAGATAAGATCTACGTCGGCTGCCGCGGAAGGTCTGGATTCTAATTTTACTTCGTGGTTTTCATTCACCTTCATGGTCTCGTGCGTTAAGGATATGCTACTACCATATTTTTTCATAAAATCTAGCCCGATGATTCCCTCGTACGGAGTTACTCCGAGATCTGCTATTAATGTGTCGTGAGGGTACTGGATTCTGTCCATAACAAATTTTACGCAACTTTGGCCGATTATTGATAGTGCGTGACCGGAAGCACTCCTTACTGGGCGATCGTAGGGTGATATTTCCAACTCGCCAAACGGGAATACCTTCTGATGAATTATTGTGACGGCAGCACCGGTATCCACGAGGAACCAATAGCTTTTGCCCAGTACCTCCACTCGAACCATGATCCCGCTCGCGGGAGAAATGGCCAAAATTACTTCGTCCCCGACCCCTGGGTCGGGGCCGATCCATTTCCCTGACTGGAATTATTGGATTTAGTAGGGCATTCTAGAGGGCGGTGACCCGATTGCTTGCAAAGACCGCAACATAACAGAGGACAATTCCTGGAGGGATGGCCAGTTTCTCCACAGTTGAAGCAATTTCTTTGGTTTGATCTACAATAACGAGCTATGTGGCCCACTCGTCCACAGGAGTAACATTTTCTGTCCGCGTTTGTGACATCGCTACCGCGAGACCATCCTGTGCTGGGAGCGGTGATGGGAGCAGGAGGCTTGCTGGTAGCGGAGCACCGTAGGGAATTGATTTGGTTGGGGCAAGAACAACGACTCGGTTCCCTAAATTCTGTCTGAGATGAATTTTTAATTGTCATCGAAGAGAACCATGGCGGCGCTGCATTATCTTGCGGAATTTGGAGAGAATTGATCATAGATTTACTGGCATAATTCCTAACGTTAGATTCCTCACTTAGTGCAAATTCTTCTGCTTCCAAGATACACTTAGGATTTCGTACCAACACAAAACGTCCTATTTCTTCCCGTAATCCCAGCAAAAATTGCGACAAAAGCCGATTTTCTATCATTGCTCGTGTTCCTTCCAAATTAGGATCCTTGAGTGTTCCCTGCAATTGGCGAGCTATTTTCCTAAGCCTTGTGGCATAGGCCGACACGCCCTCGAGAGGCTGCTGCACGCAGTTGGTGAATGTACGCTCCAATAACAGAGGTGATACCCGAGACGAAAACCTTCGCGTAAGATAAGTTGAGAAATTTTCGAAATTATCAAGGACATGGGGATTGGCGGCAACAAAATCTGCGGCAGATCCATTGAGACGCAAACGAGCGATGCAAAGTGTCTGAGATTCACTCCACGAACAAAGATGACTAGTGAGTTTTACGCATTCTAAAAATTTTTCCACGGAAACATCGTCTTCTCCGCTAAAACAAGGCACGAAGTAAACGTGCGCACCTAAGGCTGGCGGGTGAGGAGTGACTATTGCCTCGTTACAAGAGCCATTTGCGGATGGAGTTATTGTATTTACGCAAGGGTCCATTTCAATTAAAGTTTGATTTACTCGGGGGGACGCTTCCACAGGAGACATAGACGGAAATGGGGGAAAACTGCTCAGCCAGGCCATGGCAAGAAATTATATAACGTATAGCACAAAATAAATAATAAAGAGATAACCAATCAAGGCTTCACACAATAGGTTAAGGCAATATATGAATACTTTGAACAAGTGCTATTGACCGCTCTCGATTAAAGGATTTAATGGCTGTTCAAATGAAAAGGTTTCGGAGCTAAACTTACACCGTCAACCCCACACCTGACACCAGTTGATGTCGCAGCGCTCCGAATCCGCGACAACAAGGGTTGAGGGTATTAATTAAATAACAAGAGCGGTCTTCGGTACGGGTATGTTTATGTGCGTAACAGAAGGTTTGACAGTATGGCGGTACACAGCTCATGAGACAATGCCGCGAGAGAGTAGGAAGTGAAGGGAAGACTTGGGTAGGTACTTACAGGAGGACAAGAGGATTGACCGGGCTGAAGGGTGACCAGAGGCGTCGTCGGCGTCGAGTCGTCGGAAGGAACCGGCCGGGGGATGGGATGTAGACCGGTAACTCGAGCGAGCTGGTCTGAAGGTATCGGTGAGGAAGGGACCGAACCCTTACGTAGCGAGGCTGGTCCGGGGAAGCGGGGATAGGGAGCGGGCGTGGACCGAATTCCGAGCGGAGCACGGCTGGTCCGAGGTTATGGGCGATCAGGATCACACTGGCGGGCCACCCGTCTGCCGAGGATGGTCACCCTTTTATCGGAGCTCAGGGTACAAAGGGTAGTCTCTCTTGTGACGCACGGCAGGGCCGGGGGAATCACTCGTGACTCCGCTCCTGACTCACAACGTTCTCCCGGTATCAGTCCCCGGACTGATTAGCCGGTGGTCGCGGCGGTGGTTTCCAAGAGTTTGATTGTGCTGACGCATAACCCTTGCAACAATGGAACGTATCTGTTTCGTCGAATGGAGTTTGTTTGCATTCATATTTGCGCTTCAATCTCGTTTGTAATCCATGGAGCAGTGTTATGATAAGTGTTTTTATTGTCTTCAGTGGAAAGTGTCGTACATCATAGGGAAATACGCAATGCTTCCGCAAGCCGCCGCAAGAGTGTGCGGCGGGGGATGTTAGCCATGCACGTGCAATTGCAATTATGTTGCCTCTGCACAAAGGATGCGTTTATTCAAATAATAGAGCAGGATTGTTAAAAAGATGGGTCTTTTAAATGAAAAAAACTAAAATGCAGGATATCGACAAATATATACACTATCAACTTTAATTATCTATTACGCGATTGCTGTAATGCCTATTATGATCTCTAATTGAACGAGGAAACAACCACATTTTCAATCTATCCGTTCTACAATAAATCTCCCTTATTTTACGTTGGTCATCTGATCTACCATAGTGATTAAGTGGGGGTCTGTAATATGTATCTAACATCCTAAGATAAGTACCTTGCCGGAAATTAACGCAAAACTATCCAGATATTTGTGCAAATACATATTAATAATTAATAGTTTTTCACTGTGGTAGTGTGAGTGCCGAAAATCATACCAATCAAGGGCAAAAAATAATCGCACTTTGTTGTCGAGTTGATGATGAATTTCACCAGAATTAATGGTATGTTTCAATGTTAGCGAACGTTGTTTTTTGAAATTTTTCGTGAATGATTTTGATATCAACTGAATATTTTCGCGCTTAAAAAAATCTCGTCCGGAAGGAATAAAATTTTTTTAGACCCATCCAAGTTTACACAGTAGTTCGGCCGAAAATTCGGAAAACGAGCCACAGTGAACTTCCCAAATTAAAAAATAAAACTATAGTCGTGCAATCCGCCAATTTTAAATAATGTTGGTTGCGTGGAGAATCATTCAAAAGAAGGAGTAATATTGCTATAGTAATGATGCGAGGGATTCAAAATTGAAAGCGAGACTTAGACTTTATGAAAGGTTCAGAAGAAACGAGTTTATCAATGACACAAAAATAATTATTTTTGCCCCACGCTATTTCGGTAGATCAGAGCAGAAAGATAAAATAATGGAGAAAGACTCTATAACAGATAGATACTAATGCTCATTCTTTCCCGAACAATTAGGAATCGTTATAGTAAAGAGTCAACGTAGAAATATTAAAGAAATTTACTTAACAAGTCAGAACAAGACTAAACTCTGCGTAGACATGAGGTGCATTCGTAGGGGCATGTGTGTGTTAGTTGATAGTGAATGTATTTTCACGAGTGTGTGTTATTGAGGTTTTGTTTTATGAAGATTATTTTGGGGCGAAATTGAGACTATGGAGTATCTTCTATCACCTAACCCCACGTAACACGTTTACAAGATTAAACTTACAGAAAAATTACTCAAGTAAAACATCAAATAAGTAATATCTCAACTCCATTTTCCATCAGCCTCGCTCCCTGAACACTTTATCTCATATTTCGGATTTTAAAAGCCATCCATTGTTGTATCCAACTATAGATCCAACACTTTGAGGTTACATGTTCCTACTGCCGGGAAAACTACTACATCTAGAGTAATTGTCAGGAGTTCCTAATTTCAGTCACTCGTTTCATCATACTTAGGCCATACAAAACTTATAGTAAAATATATTTTATTAATATCTTTAGACTTTTAAAAGTGATTCGGATATTATATCAAAAATATCTGATTTGCACGTTACTGGATAACTTTTACTATATTCTAAGGGGTATATACTCGTATTTATTAGATGATAGAATATGTATTCACAAGCGCGTAGGTTGTTCATCAAGAGGATTTTCAAGTCGTTCACCGTATATAATTTCTATTTTATTTTGCGGGCAATCAATGAGTTGAGAAAGTCCATTGAAACGCAAACACCCATCCTTATCCAAGGATATGCATCGTAATTTGCATGTCTACCGTGGTGGTGGAATTTCACCTTCTTACTTTTCCAATTTTCATTTGCACTTTATTGGATTGATTGTTACCCCATTATAAGGTTCATGCGTAGGTTAGTTGATAGTATATGTATTGGCATGCGTATACTACCTTGATCAAAAATTTCCCGGAATTTATTCAGAAAATTAAAAATACAAGTTTATTCATCTAAATCTATATTGTCCCCTTCAAAGTAATCCCCATCGACTGCAACACACTTATGCCAGCGCTTGATCCAATCCTCGAAACATTTTTTATATTCGGTTTTCGGTATGTCCATCAGTGCTTCCTGCGATTTTTCCATTACTTCCTCTCGGCTGCTAAAACGCGTTCCCCGTAATGGTTTTTTAACTCGATTGAACAGAAAGAAGTCACAGGGAGCCAAATCAGGTGAATTCGGTGGCTGTTGGATGGTATTTGTTGCATTTTTCGTCAAAAAATTACGAATAATGATAGCACTGTGCGACGGTGCGTTGTCATGGTGCAAAATCCACGAGTTTTCTGCCCACATTTCTGGTCTCTTTCGGCGAATTGCTTCACGCAAACGTCTCATAACGCCCAAATAATACTCTTTGTTTACTGTCTGGCCTTCTGGCAAAAATTCATGATGCACTACACCGTTGTAATCCATGAAAACCGTCAGCATTGCCTCCTTTTTTGACTGAAAACGACGTGGTTTTTTTGGTCTCGGCTCATTTGGTGAACGCCATTCACTTGCCTGATGTCTGGATTGCGTGTCGTACTCATAAACCCACGTCTCGTCTCCAGTAATGATCCTTTTGATGAATGTGGGATCGGATTCAGCCTCGCAAATCATGTCTTTTGCGACGTCAACACGGTCTCTTTTTTGCATGAAATTGAGGTCTTTTGGCACCAACTTTGCTGCTACACGACGGAAACCCAAATCATTAACCACAATGTCTTGGGCGGATCCATAGGCAATGTTCAAGTCCTCCGCTATTTCTCTGATGGTTAATTTGCGGTTATTGACCAACATTTCTTTTACTTTATCAATTTTTTCACCGACTTTCGATGTCGATGGTCTGCCACTGCGTTCATCATCTTCGATTGACTCACGACCACTTCTGAACCGCTCGTGCCACTGGTAAACGACCGTTTTTTTTAGAGAATCGTTGCCGAAACACTTTTCCAACATTTCCAACGTCCGTGCGCCACTAAATCCGTTTTTTACGCAAAATTTAATACAAGTTCGTTGTTGCAAATTTAAATCCATTTCTGAAATTGTAAAAAATCGCCAACACACACAGAGATAGATGTACTCTTGGCTACGTAACTTTTGCAAATGTCAAGTTATGACACTAAGATTTAAAGGGAATATCAACAACAGATGTACCAATTTAACAAAAAAACAGAACTCAAATCGGAATGATGGGAGCGCCACACGGTGGTTATTCCGGGAACTTTTTGATCAAGGTAGTAAGTTAAAAATGATTTCGCATGAATAATTCTCTTTTACGGGTGGTGACCTAACATCCCCCTCCATCCGCCCCTAAGCCGGGGTATTACGTAGATGCAAATGGATAACTTGGCGTGTAATTCAAGTATATATTTGTCTACCTCTGACCACTCTTGGTCACCAGCGCTTCCCTCCTCCCCCTCTCCCCTCCTATGTCATTTCTCCTCTCCACGCGGCCTTCGCCCTGCCGGGTGTGAGCGGAGCGCCAAGGTTTCCGCTGGGAGTTTGAAGCAGGGGCCGGCGGGTGTCCGCGTACCAGCGGCGACTGGCGATAAGACGGGAGCGGGACACGTTATCCCTCCCCTCGTGGCAGGCGGAGTTGGGCGTGATACTCGATACCGCGATACCGATGCTCGAGCGATACCGTTCCGTTGGCCGCGTCGAGATATCAGATCCGGGAGTCGAGGCGACCACTCTTGAGCCGGACGGGCGGCACCGCCTATTTTATTCATCTGCATCTACATAGTACCTCGCAAGCCGCCGCAATGGTATGTGGCAGGGGGTGTTAGGACACAACTCGTAAAAGTGAATTAATCCACAGGCAAAACCTACAAATTCATGCAAATCTACACCCACAGTAGCGAATGCGATATTCATGCGTGAACCTTTTTAAACCATACGCATGCAAATAAATCTGCCACAATCAACTAACGTACACATGCGCACCTGCGAATATACCTTATGTCTACGCAACTTTTAGTCTTGCACTGACCTGTAAGGTGAGTGTCTTTAACACTTCTAATGCACCTTTGGTTTCTTACTCCTACGATTCCTGATTGTTCGGGGAAAGAACGAGTATTTGTATATCTGTGCTAGAATCTATCTCCCTTATTTTATCTCTGTAGTATGATCTACCTTAAGAGAGTGGGGCCTTCCTTATTATAATAATATTTCCTTTAGTTCCATGGCTTAACTCGTTTGTTCTAACCTTTACTAAAAGTCCAAGCCTCGCTTTTTCTTTTCGCATCTCAAGTGGCTCCCAGCCTAATTCCCCCAAAAAGGCCCTTCACACTCGTCTTCTTATTATAATGTTTTACGGCCCTTCCATCCACGTGGACCGGCAAAAGAGATGACTTTCCTTTCAATCCTATTTTTTTCGCATTTTCCCTGCATTATTATCACGGTCATTCTTATCGTCCCGGCGGCGACGTCCCTCCGAACGACGCCAGGAATTAGAAAAAAGCAAACGGCGCCCACCTTGTCACTGACGGTGGGGGAAGGATCTTGAGTCGGACGGCATGCATGTCTTTTAATGAAGCGGTGAGCGGAGTGATCACGTCGGCCGTTATCTCTCCCTCTTTATTTTTTTGGGATTGAAATTAAGATCGGGGGTTCCAGACTATTCTTTTGGAAGATAAAAAAAACGTCCGCGGTACCATTGCATATCTTGATTTGTGCTTGGAACCTATCTCGATAGACGCAAGCGTTAGTTCGCAGCTGTAAGATTAGTCGAAACAATTCCAAACGCATTTTTCGAACGAAACAGTAAACTCATGTTCATAAACCCAGTGGGGGTTTTCCCGGCGCGAGTTAATTCGCGGTCTTCCATGAAAGAGATGACCGGCTATGACTTGCGTCGTCTCCCGACCTGCGTACAGGAGCTGCTGTCTGGTTTGTGTACAACCGAGGGAGTACTGTGGGATAGAATTCCCTTTTTTGCAATTGCCTCTTTGCGTACCTGTATACCCTTGTCCACCTCATTGAGCTAACATTTTTTGCAACTATGCAATGTAACGGGATTGAATATTCGCTTGTTTCCCGTTGAAACATGGTGTGTATAAATGAAATTGAAATGCTTACAAGCGTCCGCAAATGGTGGTATGGGGATGAAATTTCTCCTTTTTCCTACCTCCCTTTATGTAAATATGATCTACACATATTGTGTACATTATGTCATGTAGGCTCTTCCGTACTTTTACAACAATGTCCTGCCTAAAGTGCAGAATTTCTTTGAATGCAAATAGCCACGTTAAATTTTCCTCGTACTAGACTAGATTTAGTTCAAATAATCGATTAAAACCCATTGCTATGAAGAATATATTCCTTTTTACTGTCAATTTTCCTAGTAATTAATTTATTTTGAAACTAAATAACTTTCAAAGCGAAAAAATGTTTTGCATTACCTTCCACGATCTTGGAAAATTTAATTAAGCACATCTCCGTCTACACAATACTGCCCAAGCCACCGGAAGGGCTTGCGGTGGTCACCACGCGTGAAAGGGAACAACACCACTTGCAAAATCAACAAGTTCATGCCAATCTACACCTACAGAAGCATATATATCCATGCAAAACCCTTTATAACTTACGCGCATGCAAGTATATAAACTGTCAACTAACAAATGCATACACCCTATGACAACGCAGTTTTAATCTTGTCCTGACTTGTAAATCGAATGTCTTTAATATTTCCAAAAGAAACTTTGGTTTCTTGCTATTATGATTCCTGATTGTACGGGGAAAGAACGAATATTTGTATCCATCTGTCCTAGAGTCTTAAATTCGTTTGTTCTGAACTTTGCTGAAAGTCTCGCTTGTTCTCTTCGCATCTCAAGTGGCTCCCAGCCTATACACAAACACAACTATACTGGTAACTCTTACTTTTCTCAAAATAATATATTGCAATATTTCTTCACAGGATTGCTTAGCAAATCCAAAGAATCATGTTGCGTAGGTATATTTTTCTTTCTTATTTGAGTTATTTTAATCCTGTTCAGATAAATTGGTTAAGCTTGAGATGATATTTAGGAGTCGATCGTCAATTTTTCTCTTTACTGGTCTTCCGATATGATTGTATGATTACATGTTCTTACAGCCGGCTACACTACTACATCTACCAAGAGTGGCATCTCACAATTAAGACAGTTTTCTACAGGAGTAGCTAACTTCAATCTGGTTTGATCATACTTCCGCTCCAAAATACTATGGTAAAATATATATCATCATCGTAATTTAAGAAATATTTCAGATATTATGTGAAAAATATGGAGCGAAATTGAGGAATACATTTGAATACCTATCAGCGCAGTAGCTCGGAAGTTGCATCAGTACTTTTAGTGGCATTCCTTCCAAAAGCAGAACCATTGAAAGGATTTTCCTGCCATCTATCGACGAAGATTGAAGCATCACCAGACTAATTATCTATTCATTACATTTTGAAGGCGTTTTTTATATTTTGAATGAGCACTTACATCTCACAGCACTCCTTTAAGGGTTTATTTAAGTTAGCCTTTTCACTTTTCTTGACAAAAACACCGAATAAATTCTATTTATTTTCAGGCGAAACTTCAACAACTTTTGAAGCGCTTCAAGCGATTCCCATTGATTGCCCGTGCGAAAAGTGGGAGCAGAAATTAACGAAGACTCCTCCAGCATAGACGGGAGCGCCAAAATGCATTCACCGGCAAGAAACATGCCTTCTTTCAGCGCGCGTGTTTAACTGGCGCTGAGAAACTGTGAGTTTATAATGTAGCGGAGGCATAATGGAGAAATCCTGCATGCTGGATCGCACCCAGGGATTCATGGCTATTCGACGGCTTTAGCGGCGGGATGTTGTCCGCGGCCGGCCATAAAACGGGGCCAAGGGGACCAGGGGCCCCCCCTTGTTAGCGGGAGGTTCGGCACAGGGGGAAGGGATTTGGATAACAAGGGAGATGAGAAGGGACGGAATCCCTAACAAATGCGCCCTTTCCCTTCTCCACCGTCTCCTCTTCCCCAAAGATTCCCTATATCCAACCCTTTTCGTTTATCTGAGGATAGGTCAGGGGTCGCCACCTTGCGGTCCTTTCGGAGGGATAAGGCTTGGACCTTCAAAAAGGCACCGTGTGGCAGCACCTGCGTAAATACCTACGTCACCAGTCGGGAGTAGATAGAGCAAGGTTCTATAGCCCGTGGCCCTTCTCAACGGTTAGATACAAATAGACTTAGCACACGTAACTAGTACTCCCCATTTGTTTTCTTTTCGGTTCATTTTGCCTTCTCCATCCTTCTCCACACCAAAACTTTAAAGATATCCAATCTACGCCCATCCCCCCGCTTCAGTGATCCTATTTCCACGCCGTAATTACCTATGCTCTATATCAAAGTTTTCCTGAGCCTTTTCTTAACATCCTTACTCAACGAGTAAGGATGTTAAGACAATCAGCCCACATAGTATCTTCCTTCCACATTTTCCTAAACCTTTTAGTTAATGCCACAGGAATGTTGTCTACTCCCATTGCCTTACATGATTTCATCTCCCTCAATGCCCTTTCTATCTCATCGTCGAGTATGCCCGGACCTAAGCTATCTTCATCTATGTCATTATCTTTTTCTATGTCTAAGCTGTTTGGCCTTAGTTCTGTGCCATGCAGTTCTCCCATATTTTCCTTTCATCTCTCTTGGATCTTTTATTATCCTTTTCCCTATGACGGTTCCCATTTTTTAATTACCGGCTTTCGATATCCCTTTTTCGATATATTCCCATTTTTTCTCGATAGTACTAAGCCCTTTACCGTCATCCATGATTTTCTCAACAGCCTGCTGTTAAATCTTCCTTGTCATTCCATTTAATGCTTTTCATTCCATTTCCTAACCGCCGCCTCTGCCTTATCTTTTAAAAAGGGAATCTACACTTCATAACAACTAAATTGTGGTCAGAATCCATATCCGCTCCCGGGAAGCTGTGCGAATTGATCACGCTGTTCCTAAACCTGTGTCTAACCGGGATATAATCTAACTGATACCTTTCTGAGTCACCTGGCATTTTCAATACCTGCGCTTTTTGTGGTGTCTAAACCTTGTGTTGGTGTTGACTAGCCCGTCTCCTACACAACTGAATATCTTTCTCCCCGCGGTTATTCCTCCCTTCCACACGCCCTTGCGGCGGCTTGCGGGGCATTATGTAGATGTAGATGTAGATTCCTTGTGCGTAAACAGTAATCCTCCATCTCATCACCCGACATTGAAATAATGGAAGAAATCAGTGACCATAAGGCTATTTTTGTTGGGTTAAAAACTAATTTCGTGAAAATAAACAAAGAAAAGCGTAAAATGTACTAATGTAACCAGACAAATTTTAACGGACTACGAGAATGTTTAAAAATAATAATCACCAGAATACAAGACAAAAACACAGGCAACTGATACAGAGAACAATTTTAAGGAACCTAGATGGTACAACGAGGAAGTCAGATCGGCATTAAGAAGGCAAAGAAAGCTACAGTCAAATTTCAAAAAGAGTTTAAAAAGAGACGATATAGTTTATGTGAATACATCCAAAGAGCAACAAAAAGAATATCGTAGTAAGACGAAAAGTATTATGCGCACAGCACTACACTCTTTTAAATCTAAAATGCTAAGCGAATATATTGAGGAAAATCCAAAGTCATTCTGGTCCTACGTTAGGGAAATACAGGGTAAACGTCCAACTGTTCATTCTTTAAAGACAGAAAATGGAGAAATCATTACAGATAGCGTTAAAATGGCAAATATTTTAAACCATTTTTTCCAGAGGGTCTACAATAAAAACACAAACGCACCAAACGATCCTTGACACCCACCCGGGGAACACATGAGCGATCTTACACTGACCAAGCCGGGAGTAGTACATCTGCTCCGTAGTATAAAAGCACACAAGGCACCTGGTCCGGAAGAAATACCTGCTAGAATATTAAAGGAATTAGCTGAAGACATTGCCCCGTTTATACATATTGTTTTTCTAAAATCGATAGAAGAAGGCTCAGTGCCTCGCGACTGGAAGCTAGCCCATATAACTCCCATCTATAAAGGCGGCGATAGGGATAAACCAACCAATTACCGACCCATTTCTTTTACATCGATCTCTTGTAAAATATTGGAACACATTATTGTCACTAAAATTATGAGATTTCTTGATAGTTGGAAAATGCTAATCCACAACGGATTTAGGAAGAGCAGATCTTGCGAAACACAACTTGGTCTCTTCATTCACGATATACTTAGATCGGGAGAAAACAACACACAAGTCGATGCATTATTCCTATATTTCGAAAAAGCCTTCGACAAAGTTCCACACAATAAATAGTTACACAAAATTTAATGTTATGTAATTAATGAGAACATAATAAATTAGATTAGAGACTTCGTGAAATCTCAAACATCGATGGGTTGTGCTTAACTTATAGAGATGTAATTTCGGGCGTCCCCCAGGGGAGTTTAATAGGGCCTCCTCTGTTCTTAATAAACATTAATGACTGAAACACGATAGTAGCAATCTGAGGCTATTTGCTGACAACATACGAGGTATACGAGGGCGGTTCAATAAGTAATCGTATTAGAAATGAAGAAACCATTTTTTCAAAAACATTTTTTTCATTTTCAACCTAGTTCCCGTTTAAAAAGATACACTTCTCTCAACGTTCCGGCCATTTTTTAACCCCTCCAAAAAATAGTATTTGTCGAACTCTCCAAAATACGCCTCTATCTCGGCGATAACTTCCTCGTTTGAGATAAATTTTTTTCCCGCGAGCCATTTATTCCTGTTAGGGATTAAAAAAAGGTCGCAGGGAGCCAGATCGGGTGAATACGGGGGGTGCGGCAGCAATTCATAACGTAGTTCATTCAGTTTTCCAAGTTGACAGCCGGATCAGCTAGTTGTCCACCGTGAGCAGTCGCGGCAGCCATCGGGCCGACAATTTTTTCATCGCCAACTTATCAAGTAAAATATTAATTGCCGTTCCGGTCGACACACCCACAGCCTCTGCTACTTCGCGCACTTTCGTTCGTCGATCAGCGAGAATCATTGCGTGGACTCTTTGAATGAATTCCTCGGTAACCACGTCTGCCGGGCGTCCTGGTCGCTCCTCATCAAAAACACATGTTCGCCCACGCTTAAATTCGTTGAACCAATATCTAACTGTGGTCATAGATGGCGAAGTGTCCCCATAAACAGCATCCAAATTTGCTTTTATCTCCTCGCATTTCTTCCCATCCAAAAACAAAGAGCGAATTACCGGACGATACTGCTCTTTTTCCATCTTAGCGAAAATCACGAAACACGTCTTACTCGAATCGATGCCAAATCCAAACTAACCATTAAATCAGTCTGAAATTTGTTTCACCGCCGTTTGATAGATGGCAGCACACGCTGATAAAATAAACTTCCCTTTGAAACCACTTTTTGCCGTAAAACACGAGTACTTATTGAACTGCCATCATACAGGGAAATAAGGAGCCTTCCGCGGTCTATACTACATATACTTAATTTAATTGGGACCTTCAACTCTGCCTCGACTCGTTTCACCTCCGAGTGCATCTCCTTAAAGGAGCGCAGGATATCTTCAGATCTACGTTGCGACGCGTCGTTTGCCTATACATGAGCCACAATGTGTTGCTTAGAGCAGCCCGTATTACTGACGGCCGCCTTCACGCGTCGTCTGGGGTATCCAGCCGCCTGGTGTACACCAGGACGACAAGAATCCAACACCTCCCTCCTCTTGGACTCGGCGGCGCAGCGGATACATTATACGTCGGGCATTCGAACTTCCTAATATTATGGTTCCCACTCTTTCCGTACGCTGATGTTTTACCCTAGGCAGTGCCCTCGGAGTAGGGGTAGGAGCTTCAGGTACGGTGGGGCTGTCATCCAACAACACCTGGTACCTATTGGAGACGGGGATAGGATCTGCCTCCACAGAATCCAATCTTTGCCACAGCGTTACCTTCCCTTTGCCCCGAGATACGACCTTCCAATCTCCCGACCTACGGACGTGAGACCCTCCTTCACTGGGAGAGGTAGGTCTCCAATCGCCCAGCCACGTGTAGCATTCTGGCTAACCCGTGCATCCCTATGGGCGTGGCGGGATCTCATATTCCCACCTCGAGTACCATCTCTCCTGAGGGGAGCCGTCCCGCCGTAGATCTTTGGTGGATGGTCCCGCACCATTTTCTCTAGCATGGTAATACGAGCCCCGAGGGCCGCGCATTCGCCAGTGCCTTCGATAATGGCAACAGGGGACCTAAATGAAGCTATCCTAATTTAACAATCGAGTGCCCAACGAAAGCTAACCTTAACCTTCTATGCTAGACTTTCTAAAAGGGATTGCCTCAAATTAACGTATGCAGGTATGTTAGTTTGAGTGTTTGCATGTGTGTGGGGCGTAAGTATTCTTGAATGAATGTTTACCATATTTTGTTTGTGGGTAGTATAAATATGTGGCTTTTACATGTGGTTTTTTCTTTCTTTTTTTACCGATGGTCTCCTAACACCCCCCGCCACACGCCCTTGAGGCGGCCTTGGGGGGTATTAAGTATATGAAGATCACCACCTCTTCCTTCGCCTTCCGTCGCATTCAAAACCCCCATCATTATCAACTGTTTCCCTCCACGAAAACACGCGATTATATCATCTAACTGTTCGTATATCCTATCGACCTCTTTCCCGTTATGATTGCTTGGTCGCATGTACTCCTATACCTGAACTATAATCATGCCCGTCGGTTGTACTTTTATCTCTGCTAGTTATATTCTATCTATTGCTTGTTCTATGATGACTTCACTTCTCCCTACCTCATATTGAATATATTACTGCCACCCCTCGTTGGCTGGCATTCATCCCCTTCGCTGTACATTACTTTATAACTCTAACTCCAGTAATTGCCGATTTTCTTCCATCTCACCTCGCACAGCCCTGAAACATCTACTTATATTTCCTCTTTCCATCTCTCCCTTTTTTCTCTAATTTTCTTGTCTTCAACATTGCCCTAACATTCCAAGTTCCTATTCTAGCTAATTCGGTCTTCTGTGCTCTGCTCTTGGTTTCGTTTTGCAAGGATTTCGTGCGATGACGACGACGGAAGCCTTGCCTCTCCCGCTGACCGGCAAGATACACGGCCAATGGCGCCGAGTCCCATACTTTCCAGGTCTCATATTTTCTACACCGTCCATCAGTGGAATCTAGGAATAAATAAATAAGGTGGTTTTCCGTTGCCTTCCTCAATGGCGTTATTAACGTGACACCATCACTCAATGACCGCCGCACTGGGGTCAGACGCTCCGTGGACTACCTTTTGTGTGGCTCCTAACTTTCGACCTATCTAACATAAGTGACCCTAACGTGAGCGAATATTATTGCTAGCGGTCATCGGAACGTACAAATCCTTCCAAAATTTCGACTTTGTAGTCCATAGTGAGGGGCCAATTCTAAATTGTTCCCATTTTAACGGGTTGTTTAATCCTCTGGGGCGTAACATTTCTTTCTGAATTTTTTGGGGTTTTGAAAATATTTTTCAGAATTTGAACTCTTTAATTATTATTTTAAAATTTGATTAGTGCACTAATCTTAGAGAGTCTGTACTAAGATTAGTGTACTATTCTTGGAGAATGCTGCATTTCGTAACATTATATTGTTAATTTTCTCTCTTATACGCTGCGTTCGTATTTATTACATTTATTGATTTATGTATCATTTTAACAGGATAACAGCCGTTAGCCAGATAATCACATGTGTGGTCACGTGTGCAGGGCACGCGATGGCCGGTAACCTAGCCGACGTGAGTCTGCTATTGCATCTGCTGTCGGGAGACCAATATGATTTTCGATGCAGACACCGGACGAAGGCGTTTGGCTTTGCGTTTTGGACTCTGGGACAGCGGGAAGAGTGAGGAGAGGAGCTAATCTGCTTGTGTGCTCCTGTGCTCGGGAGATGAGGATATACCGCAGATTATTCCAGGTTTGAATTCCGAGATGATTTTGCGCGTTGGCATCTTGCGAGGAGGATGCCATGCTATTAATTTCCCTCGCTGTTTAAGCCCGAGAGTAGTGCTCTCGTGAACTTTTTTTTATCGACGAGGGCCCCTCTTAACGACCCTGCCGACCAGATCCCTCACTTTACGGCTAATCAGGGCCAGGCAAGGCAATTCCTTCCACTCCGTTTGACGCGCTGCCCTCCGATACGGCAAGAAAAACTTAGTTCGGGCATTTGGAGGTCGACCGGCTCCGTTCCACACAAGGGTGAAATTTTTGGGGCGAAAGGAAGGGATTTAAAATCCTCGGATTATATTTTTCGCGCCGTTTGTTTAATTGTTGCGTAGCTAGCCAATTACTGGGTAATTTAGTGGTTAACAGGATTTAGCATTTCCGTAGGTTCACTCATTTCATGGAAGATCGACGCTCATACGATTCCACATCGGCAATTTTCACCGGATTACAGAATCCATGAATGGCAGGCATCTTTGGTAGTATCAGAGAAGAACATTCATCGCCAGGAATGTATAATAATGCCATAAAATTGAAGAATTACTGGTCGAATGTATTATGACTTTACGTGTGACATGTTCATGTATTTTTAGATCGTTAAAATTTAAAATTGTAAAAAAATTTCAATTCTTTTATTTTCGTGCATATTTTTATTCAATTATCCTCAATTTACTTTATTTTTTCAGAATAGGTATTTATATAAATACATTTTAGAATATTCAAATGAATTTGCGCGGCACATATTCCCTTTTTCCCTCAAATATATAACACTTTACCTTGATTAAACATAAAATATTTGGTAGTTTTCTAATCTGATTTATTACCGACGCAACCAATGCTTTGGTTGGATTTTATTTTGGATACTGCTGTACAAAATTAATATCAATTTACATTAGGGGCTCATAATGAATAAAATTATATGGCTATCAACCATATTATTTTATTCATAATCCAACACATTTTTTGCGGATTGAATTATAGTTTCATTATATTTATTTTGGCTAACTAAAATGTAAGTTTTTTGAAATGTCGCCATGTTTTGTGCATGAGTTCAGCTTTTTCTAATTAAACCATATTTACTAATCGGTGGAAACCGGGAAGAAAATGGGTGGCATTTTATATGCGTCATTGAAATATTTTCGTAACTTCCACCCTCGTAAGTTTTAAGCTCCAACAAAGGATAAAATATGTAAGATGGCCGATTAAATAGAAAAACTTGGCTAAATTAGTTCAATCTACCGAATAATTATTTAAGAAACTACGAATATTTTTTTTATTAAAAATTAATTTGTTGTCATCTTCGCATCCATGGTAATAAAAGCTCGTTTTATAGACTCTAACATCAGTAAAATGTATATCGCAGCATTTTATACTCTTACATAAAAGAAAACAGTCCAAAAGGATCAATAATCAGGCCGTTTTCCTTAAGAGCAACTAAAACAAAATGTTTGTGTTCCGGCAATAAATGATAATTAATGTAAAAACTTTCATTTTTAATACATAGGTGGAACTTATTGTAAGATAATGTGTTATATTGATCGTCAACATTTTTTTACCAATTTACATTCAGAATTATGTTTTGAGGGGGGGAATTTATTTATTTATTTATTTATTTACTCAGTATTAGTCCGAAAACAGCACATTTTGGCCTTTACATCGAACTATTAACAAACGACAACAATTACAAACACCCAAGCCCTAGATGGAGAGAAACTCACCCAGGCGGGAATCGAACCCGCGACCCTTGGAAAGGCAGACGTTACCCCGCCGCCACCGGGGTCGGCAATGGGTTGGGATGGAGGCTAGCGTTATGGCCCGGGTTCGAATCCTGGAGGCAATGGCTATTTTCAGGGCTATTCCGATCCCTAGTTGAGGTGCTATGTAGGGAGCACTAAAGGTGAGTACGCCATCCGCCGGATGGGACGTTTAACTATTTAACCCCTTGGCGCTTTCTGCGCCAAGTATTGTCCAATGGTCAGTATTTAAACCAGTCTTCAATGATCTGTAAATATTACCATGAAAAATTAGAAGAGAATTGTTTTCTCTGGGTATTATATCATTTCGTAAGTGTTAAAGGATTTGGTACCATGGTTTTCGAATGCTAAATTGGTGTGTACCGGGGGGGGGGGGACGAGGCATTGACCTTCGCGGGTGGGGAGTGTAATACTCGTCACCCGACATGACCCTGGAACAGAGTACAAAGACGCACGCCGGAGGAAGGGATTGCGGGGCGCACTCTTGAGGGGCGCGCGCGTTATTTGGCGGCCGTCGCCGAGGGAACCGTGTTGGAGAAATCAGAGACTGCGGCAAAGATCAGGTGGGTTGGCTTGAATGGCCGGGGGGGGGGCGAGGGGGGGCCGGCGGATGAAGGGGCAGCAGTGGAAGAAAGCAAGCCGGGGCAATCCCCTTGGGGCTCGGCTCCGCTTTTCAAACCCCTCCGTCGAAGTTGCCACCCCTGGGGATCGAGGGTCCTGTCGTACAGTTATTCATAGACGGGGGGGGGGGGAAGCCAGGTTGAGCAAGGTATGGGGGCAGGGCCGTCCGTCCCCGCGACATCCTGCTCCGGCGACTGCATTGAAGCTAATCAGCACACTAATTGCTCGGAGATGGTTTCCATGGCGCCATTAAGTTGGCGCTCGCCGTTCCTTTAGAGCTCTATCTCATCTTTGCCACGACAATCGTTATTTTGAGTGAAATGAAGGATTTAAGTAACATGTTCAAGCGGTAAATATTTTGAAGAGGCATTATATTTAATTTTAATTCCAAAACATTATTGCTATAATTGAATCTCGTAGATAATCATACGGTGCATATTATATTATGTGTTTGGCATTGAACAACTTTCTTTTGGTTCTGGCGATTCTCTCCATTACTTTTCCTTACTCGCATGCAAATACATAGGCTGTCAACTAAAATTCACATGCACACACGACTATTATGCAAATCTATCCAAATTGATGGCTTCAGGCGTGATGCGGTGGAAGTCGAACATAATGAATAACCGATCGCAGCACTTTTCCACTTGATAAAATTTATTTTACGAACGGGTTTCGACGAATTACATCGTCATTACCTGATGATGATGTAATTCATCGAAAACCGGTCGTAAAATACATTTGATCAAGTGGAAAAGTGCTACGATAAGTTCTATTCAACAACGTGCAAATTTGTACACATGCTGGAGGAAGACTCAACTCAAAACAAGGGTTAATTCACCAAATAATTTAGTCATTTGGTATGCGAAAAAAAGGGAATAAAAATGAACCGGAAGCATTTATACGACAGGAATTCACCATTACAAGACAGTTCATGCAAAACTGGAAAGTAAGAGAGGGGAAATATACTATCACATGGACATGCTAACTCATTGCCTCCGCCCTTGAAGTCACAGGGAATGTGACGCACCGCTGTGGGTAGCGGACGGCATTTAGCTTGGATCCCCCTCCCGCACAGAGCGTGGACTTCATCTTTCTTTCTGCGACAGAAATGATTTGTGGCTCTAATAGTAACCAAGTAATCATGAGAGGACTTGAATGGGGCGTAAAATTGTGGAGAGGACGGGCGTCCACAGTTATGGAAGAATAAATACCGAGTATTATCCCAAAACACCTCCATTATCAAATTGTTAAACATTCAAAATTTCAATTTTAGTGAGCCAGCAGTTACCGAGTTGAGAAAGTCAGTTAAAACGCCAGACCCTATCCTTATCCAAGGGTAACGGATCGAGTAGCTAATGAATATCTTTTCTGGTAATTAATGTTTGAAAATTTCAAAAAATAATATTTAGGAGAAAATTGTTTAAACATCTTGGGCATACTTGTAAATGTGATAAGTTGTAAATTTACACTGATGGATTAGGTGGCAGGGAAAGAGTCATTTCCTTTGCGGGAGAATGGAGAGGAAAACTTAGGGAAAAGTGGCTGTTGAGAATGCAGTAGAATTTTCGGAATTTAGAAACACGAAGCAATGAATGCATTGAACAGGTTCGTGAGCTATCTGATCCGAACCTGTGGAGATATATTAAGGGCTTTCTATGGTAGATCAGATCACCAAAGTAAAATCAGGAATATCTATTGTGGATCGGAGAGATTTGAAATGTCGTTTTTTCCTCCAACCATTAGAGATCGTAATAGACACGACAGCAATCGCGCAGGAGATAATTAGAATTGGTAGTGCATATATTATGTCGATATCCTGCATGCTATTCTTCTGTATTTAATGGACCAATCTTTTCCACAGTTCTACAGAATGACTTAAATGCACGAATCCTGTTATTGAATAATGTTGCATGTAAGTGCTTTATTTCGTGTGATTAAAAGATATCGATTGCATGATCAAACTAATATTTGCGTAGTGGCGACGTGATTTGGTTTTTCATGATGTTTTATTCTATTTTACGGCTGGTGACCTAACCTCCACACATCCTCGCGACGGCTGAGAGAGTTTCGCGTGTCCGTATATTCAAGTTATGTGTTAATCAGTTGTTGACTTTGCACATCGCTCTTTGCAATCCATCTTCTCTGTATTGCATAATAACCTGTTCAACACCATATAGCATTGTACTTCAACGACCCCAATTTCATACCTTGAGTTTGGTGGTCTTCCTTATACTCCCTTAAATATTCATGCATACAGAGGCTAAGCCACGCTGTTGACGTAGTGTATCACTTTATAACACCTTTACTGCATACCAGTATGCCCCCATGCTAACCAGTGCATAGCAAAAATTTCAGTCGAATCTGCTCAGTTGTTTCTGATTTATTTACTATGTATTTTCAAATGGGACTGATATTCCCTTGGTTTTCCATAGTGCTTCATCCAGTTACTTTTGAACGTTGTGTAATAGGGCTGCTTCTATTCTTAATGTACATTAATGACTTAGGCGCATACGCTAGTAGTAACCTCACATTATTTGCTGACGACACGGTGCTTTACAAAGAAATAAGGGGCCCATCAGATTGCGAGCTACTCTCTAGAGACACAATCTCGGAGTGGCAAGGAATGGAAATTGCTGCTTACTAAAGGCTAATGCGCAGTTTTGAAATTTTTGTAACAAAGCGTGTGGCGAACAGGACATTGAAATAGAGGGTTCAGTGCTAACTACGGCCGTTTAAGTCAAATATTTGGGGTTTTTTCTAACACCACGCCTTTCATGTGGAGCACACATCAGGACAATATGCTCAAACTTGGCTTCATTAAACGGGTGGTGAGGAAATGCAATGAGAAAGTAAAAGAGAGGTGCATGCGCTTATTATGCATGCGGTTATTATCTCTTAAACTGGTGGCGACCTGATATACCCCGCCATACGCCCTCGCGGCGACTTGCGGGGTACTATGTAGATGTAGAAGGGTTCTCCAAATCCTCCCAGCACATTCTATTTAGGGTCTGACTGAAAAAAACTAGCGCGTTTAAGCCTCATCCTCACTTACACATCATCTTCATTACCTCCCCAATGTCTTTCCCGGGATTCCATATCCGCTGAGGGCGATCGCGTCCACGGACTAGCTGCCGCTCTCGAGGCTGCCCTGTTGATTGAGGGCCGCGGCCCCGCGGGTGGGTCGGAAAGTGGGGTTGAATGGGATTGGAGGCATCCACATGAGGGAGTCGGAGGGGTTGAAGCGGAGGGAGGGAATCGATAACACGTACGTACATTCATTCCACCCGACGGATGAGGAAACGAGATGCCGATGGCCCACTTCTCTCGTCTGCTGCCCACGCTTGGATCCTCAACTCTCAATGATACGATGCATCTTAGATGTTATGAATGACCGTTTTTTGTTCAATATTGACTCATGTGGAGTATTCTCTAAGTGTACCAATGGTCTGTTACGGGGTCTGTGCAATAACTGCGAGAACTGGTGCAATCCGACGGCCATGACGCGGACTATTGCCCCGCCCATTAGCGGCGCTAGTTGCCTGAGACCCAATGAGCCGTCTGTGCTTGGCGGATCGTCGAGCTGTGCGTATGGTACGCCAGTTATGTTAGTTTCAGTTGTCCTTGTTTTTACTGTTCGTCGAAAATGGGAATTAACGTAATCATGGAGCAACGAATCAACATCAAGTTTATGGTGTAGTGCGGTAAAAGTTATCACGAAATTACTGAAATGTTGACAGCTGTTTACAGTGATGAAGCTCTGAAGAAAACATCCGTGTATTCAAGTGGATTAAGCGTTTTAAGGAATGGCCGATAAGACGCCAAGACGGATGATGATGCAAGGCCAGGAGGACCTACAACCACCCCTGTTGACGACAACATTGATCGTGTGCGGTCCCTTGTCCTCACCGCTAGTCGAAAAACTGTCCGAATGATAGAAGCTGATGAACTGAATGTAGGAAAATCAACAGTGGACACTACTATTTTAATCGAACACGATGGGTGGATCCTTCACCATGACAATGCACCAATGCACATTCAGCATTGATTGTTCGCCAGTTGCTGGCGAAAAATTCAATCACCATCCTTGATCATCCTCCTTATTCGCCCTCTGCGACTTTTTCCTATTTCGAAAATGCAAAAATGTGATGAGGGGACGTCACTGGGAAGATGTTGACAGAATAAATAGTAATCTGAAGGTTTATAATTTAGCAATCTGTAAATTCAGCAATTTTATGAATCGATATATTTTATCATTATTATAAGTGGCCAATTAATGTGGAGATGGTTGCCAGTGCACCATCGAGATCCGACCGCAATGTTCAAGGTGCGTACCCCGGCGATGGCCGAATTTCTCAGTGCTATCCCGTTTCTTACTAATGACGCTATGGGAGGAGAGCACTTTGAGTGTGTCCATCGGATGGGACATCAAATTGAGTGTGACCCCTTCTTGCGTCATTCGTTAAGAGTGGGCCAATGCCGATGCCGGGTTTCTCTCAATCCTTCTCCATTTTAACTAAAAACCTTAACTCTAGTAAATTACCCACCTATCCCGTCAATTGCGCAAATAGCCGCACCTGTTGGTCACTTCTCCGAATAACTACGGCTGCTGCTTCTCGAGTTATTTCAACATCCGGAAAGGTATGCTGAAACGTCCCTTTCCATTGGTACGCGTATCACGCACCATAGATTCAACTCAACCGTCGATATGTGCGTAGTATATGATTCCCGTTCCGAAGTGATACATTCTACTTAAGGACCATATACAAAATTGAGAATATCGGCGCAATAATTTTATTTATTTATTTTTTATTCTCAGATTCAAAGAAAAAGGCCAAAATTGGATTTTTGCAGTGAGCACTTGTGAGTTAAATAGTTCAACAATGATAATAGGGGATAACATATAAAAATACCTCCAGGAATTTAATTATTCCTACTTAACGCCTTTAGTCACAGAAAGTTTTAGCCATTAAATAAGTGATCGTGGAAATGGACATGCCAGCAATTCAATGCCTAGTATTTATTGCTCATATATTCTAAATCAGTCAACAAAGCCTGTTTACGGTAAATATATAACATATAATTCTGTAAATATGAAATAAGGCAAGAATAAAAAATATTCTATGAAATAATTAGCCACAGAACTATTTTGGCCGTACAAAATTTTATCATTATAATATTGATAGCTTAAAAGGACAAAGCCAGCGGGACTAAGTGGCCAGGGTAATTCTTTCGACGACTGTGTGGTGAGGGCTCTGTTCTCGCCGTTGTAAGCTTTTGGGGCATGACCAGACAATGCCTGTGATAGGCGACGGACTCTTTGACGTCACGGGAAAGGCCCGGAAGACCTAAAGCGGGAAAGCCTCGGCGAGGTCGTAGGAAGGGTTTCTATAACCTAGCGGTTCTTGGGCACCGCCAAAGGGCCTCGGGGGCAATGATCCTTCCTACGCCTCCAGGGAGGGAATCCCAGGTGGGAGGAGGGGCTACCGGGCCAGTGACCAACGTCACGGGGAAGGCCCTAGGGAGGGGTGCCGCCGCGCGCGGACCAGCTTGGGTCGGCAGTGTGGTGCGGGGGCGGAGAAAGAGAGGACCAGGGAGGCGATCCGGACCGACGCGATAGAGGGTCAGTCTACTGATATAACCTGCTGCCGAGACCCTGTGTTCGCCCGTTGGTCGCCGCCGCATCGGAGTATCCGAGGGACTCCCCGCTAGACCACCGACATCGGACTCCCCGCTAGGCCACCGCCATCGACGAAGCCCCGCGTTCATCAGTCGGCTGCCAGCACGTCTGCGGATGATTCCCGCCCGAATACTTCCTTTCCCCTGTAAGTTCCCTGCCTTACCCGTTCCGGTGCTTGATCGAGTCAACATTACCAATCTGACCCCTCTAATAAACGGCTGAGGATCGCAGAGTGTCTTGCTGGCTTCACTCTTACCCAAAGTCGGGTCGTCCTTCCCATGTCTTTACGACATAATTTGGTGTCAGGTGTATAAGAGGAAGAATCCGCTCCCTGTTCCCCTAAACAGATCATTGTGCCGGTATCCATATTTAAGGCTTAGTGCATTTTCATTTGATTTATTTCTTACATTTTGAATGTTACATAATTTATCTACAGTCATGTATTCGTACAATCCTTTCCTCTCTTATTCTACCAATCCTTTTATTTCTGTATCTCCCGAAATCCCATATTCCTACTCAGCTGATCCGAGTTCAAATTTCAACCCCTTTGTAAATACATTATCTGCTGATGTGCCGTCCGTTGACCCGAGGATTCCAACTGCTAGTACAACCCTCCCCCAGCCGCCTGCCGCGATAGGTAGTCAGGCGTATCTTGTCCCAAACTTTAATGGAGACGATGATACCTCCATTAGTAAATTCTTAGAATGCTTGGAGATAGTCAGTCATATCAGTGCCTGGACGGAAGTACAAACCCTATGTATTGCACGGTTAAGGCTGAGTGGCTCCGCAGCCGAATATGTTGAGGCGAACCCTCACATCTTAGACAGTTTCCAAAATTTTTCATTAAATCTTAAGCGCAGATTCTCCTTAAGGACTTCACCAATTGCAATTGAACGGATGTTTAACTCGTGTATACAACGCCCCCTCGAGTCTGTTAACGACTTTTCCACCCGGCTACGCACACTCTCGCGACAGTTAAAGGAAACATTTCCTGATCCGAAATCAGACTCCACAAATTCCATTCTTAGTCATAGGCTTTTGACACAGTTTTTACTGGGACTAAGAGAAGAATTGGGTAGATTTGTTGTCGTACGGAACCCAAAGACCATTTTAGAGGCTGAAGAACTGGCACGGATTGAGGAAGCGCATGTCAGGAATTATGCAGTTAGAGTGGCAGACGTTCCCAGTCATTACTTGCCTCAATCCCGAATTAATTACCTCTCACCCCCACATACCCTTCCAATCCCATTCTCCCCTGCCTGTCGCTCATCAGTTGATCCTCTTTTCGCCCAGCAAGCAGAGAATATCCACTCTATTGTCACAGGCACAAAATATTCTTCCCGTGAGAATCACCGCTCTACGCATTCAAACAGCCGTCCCTTTTCCCCACCACCTCCACGCAAGTGCTACAGGTGCGGCCGCTTAGGACACATTTCCCGGCAATGCCTCGCTAATTCACGAAGTTGCTTTCAGTGCGGTGAAACTACGCACATTTCAAGAGAATGCCCACTACTACTTTGTGGACTGTGTCACAAGTCTGGGCACCGCCCGATTGATTGCCAAAGCATAAAGAATCAGGGAAACCGGCCAACCCCGACCACGAGGTCGGGGACCCATTAATCTTGTCCGTGATACCGGAGGCTGGTATGACAATACAAATAAATATCCTTGGGCGAAGGTATAAATTCCTCGTGGACACCGGTGCAGCAATCACTATTTTTCATAGACGGATTTAGCCTCAACAAAATTAGAACTTGTTCCGTATTACACTCCCATTAAAAGTGCTTCTGGACATACTTTAACGGTTAGCGGTCAGTGCTTCGTCCCATTTGTGATTGACAGTAAGGCATATCCTCATGATGTCCTGATAATAGATCTAGGAAATACGCCCTATGATGGAATTCTTGGGTTAGATTTCATGGTAACTTACAGCTGCACCATAAATTTAGACCTCTCAATATTAACGGTTAATAGGGAGCACCAAATACCATTGACATCCAGCATCACCAAACGAGTTGACATTGACTTAATTTCATTTGATGATGACCCACCTTCAGGAGATTTCGAGATTGACTCGGAGGTTGGTTCCCCGAAAGGTACTGGGCCCATCAAAGAAGACAATTTTCAGTGTCCTTTGAGTTCCGACAATCCGTCGCTGACGGCTCAAGAGGATATTTACAAACCGCATTCAGCTTCTTGCTTGGATTTGGGAATTTTAAGGAACATTGAGAGATCCGAGAAGATCGATTTTTCTCCCAAGCACGTGGAGGTGCAAGATAACCCACGCGAGTGGAAGGGAACCCAAACGCATTCAGAAAGGAAAGCCACCATTGCAACGGAAGGTGAAATAGAGAGTGAGGAGACAGGCGATGAATACGCTAGGCCATTTGAGACCCCTAAGTCTGTGTGTTTGGTCTCGGATGCGGCCACTGGGCATATCGCACGGTCATTAATAGAGAGAGATTTTCCGGGCGCTGAAAATGGCTTTGAGGATTTTTGTATTGAGGAAAGCGTTAGAGTACCCCCCAGGTCAGTCGTGTTATTTTGGGCTAGAAACGAAAAGTTGGTCGGAAAAAATGTTCTCCTTGGAGGGAGCAATGAGAATGCTAGCGTGCTATCAGTAGTTGCTAAAGTTTCGAATGAAGGTCTCGCTCCCATATTACTTGTTAATCCCGAAGCTAATGATCTAATCTTCCATAAAGGGGCGAATATTCCAGCAGAACCGTTTGTGGAAGAGGAAATAACATCCACCGTAAACGAACTCTCTTGTGAAGGGAACGAATTTTGGCCTGAAGAACAGTCGGAAGAACCATTTTTAACACTATTTGATTTCAGTCACGTCCCACCGGAAGCCTTAGATTCATTGAGGATACTCATATCGAGTTATTCTGATATTTTTGTTCACAGCAGAAATGCTTTAGGCTGTACAAATATGGTCAAGCACGTGATCGATGTGGGAAATGCAATACCTGTAAAGAAACCACCGTACCGCGTTCCTCATTCACAGCGGACTACTCTGAATAATTGCATTTCAGAGATGCTTGAACAGGGCATAATTTCACCATCAACGAGCCCTTGGTCCTCTCCAATTATTTTGGTAAAGAAAAAATCGCCGCTCGGAGAGCCCATCCAGTACCGTCCTTGCATAGACTATCGTGCGCTAAATAGCGTTACTAAAAAAGAAGTATTCCCGTTGCCTAACCTAGAGGAAATATTTGATCACTTAGGAGGCGCACGCTATTTTTCCACGATGGATTTGTGCAGTGGTTATTGGCAAGTAGAAATGCACGAGCCGAGTAAAGAATATACAGCCTTCAGCACACCTGACGGGCATTTCCAATGTAATCGAATGAGTTTTGGCCTGGCGAACGCTCCCTCCACGTTTTCTCGCCTTATGACGAAGGTACTGGAAGGGCTTCTCCTGAACGGATGCATTTGTTATTTAGACGATATTTTGCGATATGATCAGGCGTGGGAAGGTCACATCGCCGGCTTAAGTGCAATATTTAGCAGGCTTCGTAACGCAAATTTAAAACTCAAACCAAAAAAAATGCCACTTTTTCCGACAGAAAGTCAAATTCGTTGGACACTTCATTTCGGCAGAAGGAATACAGCCGGACGACGAAAAGATTGAATGTCTACAAACATTTCCGACACCGACGAATGTGAAAACCGTCCAATCTTTTCTTGGACTCGCGGGATATTATAGAAAGTTCATCCCTAATTTTGCCAAAATATCTAGTGCTCTCACGAAGTTAATCCGTAAGGAGGTGCATTTTATTTGGGGAGAGGAGCAACAAGTGCTTTCGAACATTTAAGGAATTGCCTAGCAACTCATCCTGTTCTAAAATTCCCCGACTTTTCCAAACAGTTTATTCTCACCACGGATGCGTCCAGCTACGCCCTAGGGGGTATATTGTCACAGGAGTTGGAGGATGGAGAACATCCCGTTGCGTACGCCAGCCGCCAATTACACAAAGCCCAAAAATCGTATTCAGCCACCGAATTAGAATGCTTGGCGGTGGTCGAGATGGTAAAAAAATTTCGTGTGTACTTGTTGGGTCGACGCTTTACTCTCTGCACTGACCACAAGCCTCTGAAATGGTTATTGTCACTTAAGGAGCCGAAGCCGCGCCTCGCCAGATGGGTAATGGAATTGAGCGAGTATTCCTTCGACGTTAAGTATCGCCGAGGGAAAGAAATATCTCACAGCGACGCCTTGTCTAGGGTACCGACCAACGTAAATTCTCTCGATGCCCGTGACTGTAATATAAATTGGGACAAAGAAAAAATACTTAGAGAGCAAGCCGATTGTCCATCGCTCGTTGCCCTCCATGTTCTTGCTCGTCGGAACGATTTAAATTATTTCTACGACGAGCGTGGCCTTCTGTATAAGGTGACTGTTGAACTCCTGGGTCCATCTCTAGTTTTATGCGCTCCACAGTCAATGAGGAAACATATTTTAGAGCGGTGCCATGAGTCGCCGCTAGCCGGCCACTGCGGCGTTGACAAAACACTAGACCTCGTACGAAGACACTTCTTCTGGGAGGGTTGTTACTCCGACGTACGCACCTATGTAAACAATTGCTTGGAATGATATTGATAGCTTAAAAGGACAAAGCCAGCGGGACTAAGTGGCCAGGGTAATTCTTTCGACGACTGAGTGACGAGAGGCGAAGGGGTCAATTGAGAGATGGGCGGCGAAGAGTGAGTTGAATAATAAAAGTGAGTAGAACAAAATTAAAAAAAAATCTTTTCTAAATAAAACAATTGCAGATTGGAGCACCTTACCTGCAAAACTATTCGAGCCCTTTCCTAACAGAGTGAATACTTTTAAGAAAAGATGTAAGGAATATATGCAATAATTTGATTGATGAGTGATGTATTGTATTATATGTAACAGCTTATTTTTTTTAATTTATCTTTTTCTTTTCTTACTGATTGATTGATGTAAATGAAATGCGGATATTCTTACTTTGTGAAAGAGATTTGTGTTTTGAAGTTCCCTTTAAGTGTACTTTTGTTTATTGACTGATTTTGCCTTTGTGATTATTTGGGACTTGTGTGCCACCTGACATTGTCTATCAGCACATGTGGATATTAATAATAATAATGTTGGAAGGTGGTGGAAGAAGGGAGGGTCACGGGGGGAGGGAGAGAGGGCTGAGGAGGTCACTGCTGCGGGTGGGGATGTGGAGGGGGGAGGGAGGGAACGATGCCATTGGTTGGAATTTAGCATTGATGGCAGAATGGAGGGATTTCGGGGCTCCAATACTCCTGGGATTGAGCAAGGGGGGCGTGAGGTCAAGAGTGAGGTCTCATAAGGTTATTGCCAAAGGCAACGCCGAAGGTCTACGGTGGATTCCGTGGCGATGCTCATTATTCCCGTCGAAGGACAACATTTGCAAAGCGGTTATTTAATTTCAAATAAATTGATGTGTTGGCTGACTTCGAGGGATGAATCTTGTGTTACCATCTTGAATAATGGACATCCAGTAAGCGCAGGAGAGATCAGAGAGATTGAATTCTGAGAACCCTTATAGTTCTTTCAAATATTTTAATGTCGTCACCGCGAGGCGAATTATGTAAGAGAAGCTTGGGAGGGGAAATGCTATAGTGGCATGATCGATGCCCGAGGACCCTGCCTTGCGGGACGCCAAAGTGAAGCCATAGAGAGGTGACACCATCAACTACCACCGCTAATACACTTGGCACATCCGTTCAAATTTGAATACAACGCTCTGGCCAATCAAATAATCTTAAAATCTAGCATATGTCTTGAATTAATTATAATCTGGAACTATACTCTTTGATAATATAGTAGTGGAGAAAGAACTTACGTCTTTAGCTAAATTCATTGCAAAGACTTTCGAAAATACACTTCGTCGTCAGTAAGTCAGAGCAAGTAAGGAATACATTCTCCTTCAGTGAGCTTTTAAGTTAATTTACGTAATCCTTCCGTATTATGTATACCTGGCTTTTGTAAAAACTACAAGGAAAAGTTTCAGACTTTCTTCGCCAGCAGACACTGGACTCTGCTCTTGGTCGCCCGTCCAAAGACCTTCGGGAGGACAGGTTTAGCGCAGATCTTTAATTGCATCGCCAAATTTACCGTGATATAATGGTGTGTGTACACTGTCTTATCAATGCCAATATGCAATATCTGCGATCATGCGCACACTTAACAACCGACACGATCTGAATTCAGCACTTCACGCAATGCACAACGGGAAAAAATTGTTAACGGTACTTTTCATGCAAACCTCGTGTGTTAGCAGCCAACTCAGATTTCATTTCATAAGTCATTAATGGCAATTCACATTTTTTTTAAACTACCCAAGTGCAGAAAGCGTGGATCAGTCAATACAACTTTACGCAGAACAGGTAAGAAAACTGTTGAAAATCAAATATAATGAAAAACGCACCGTATCGATGCAAATGATCTCATTAGAGCAAATACATTGCCCCTTCAAGTATGCCTTCGAGTGCATTGCTGTACTCTGGATGCTGAATTCATTTAAACTCTAAGAAATACATGTGCCGAAGGCGAGAGGCCTTGAAAATTGATGTAAGGGACGCCGTGGTGAGGAGAGACCTCGAGAGCAGAGGCGACGCAAAGGCGATTGTGACTGCCAACCCTTGGAAAGAAACACGAGGCAGATGCTACCCCTTGCCCGTGCCTTTCCCGTCTTATGTCTCCAATTCTTCCTCTCTCAGTATCATCGAAATAGGTATGTTAATGTCGTTAACATAAAGTAGGAATAAAAGGGACCCGAAAACACTTCCCTGGGGAACACCTGAAATATCTTCTACTGCATTTGAGCTAAATCCATCGATGACTACTCTTTGTACCCGACCAGAAAAGTCTAAAGACTTTTATAGTCGGGTACCCAGGAGGTTTGAGACTTTTGGATGAATGCATGCCTTAGTTAGTGTGGATTGGCATGAATTTGTGGGTTTTGCCAGTGGTTTTATCCTCTTTTACGGGCGGTGACCTAACATCCACTGCCACACGTCCTGTGGGGCCTTGCGGGGCACTGTTTAGATATATTTGCGGCTCTGTTTAATGTTGATAAACAGGTAGTCTCGCCTTCAGTTACCGAGCACTTTTATTTCTTTTGGTACCGGCGGAGGCTTTAAAAATTAGTACACTTCTGTTGAAAATGTGTTTAAGGTTTTACAGATTTGTTTATTTTAAATCATAACCATCAGAATCATGTTTAGTCCATATCAAAGCGAGTCATGTTTCGATGACTACAATTCCGAGGCTTCTGTCCCACCAGTCATCTGTTGTCCCGAACGACCCTCGCGTGAACCCTCGCGTTACATCCCCTTAAATGTTCCCGATGCCATATAAGTCAACCCAGAACGCAGAGCAACAAATTGCGGCATTACATGTTATGAGTGTCATTAAACTCAAGCACGTAGTTTTCATCCGCTAGCTCGATATATTTTTACTGACCCCCGTGCTAACGACCCTGGGACCCTGGGTCTCACGCAATGCAATCATGGCCAGGAATTTGTGTGGAAGAGCAAACATGATGCCCACTTATACACCGCTCTTCATAACTGAACGAGAATGGAATGTTTTATATGCCATTCAGAGCACTCCACCTTGAGCACGGTAAATATGAAGCGGTGAAAACAAGTTGCAGCGAGAGAAAAACATGCCCTGTAGTCAGGTTGAGGCCTAAGAATATCAAAGATTTACCTGGGCATGTTTAAATTTTGCTCACCAAATTGTTCGGAAAAACTGTGCTATGAATCCAGGAAAGAAGGTTAAAGGCACAATTAAAAAGGCTGGCTAAGTACATAGGGCGTACGAGGATCTAGGGGAAAGATATGTCATTGGAGAAATTGGAAGGATGTCTATGTCACCCAATGGCTCTCCTTTAGAGAGATCATGTCAATATCATTAGAGAAATTAAGAGTAGAACAAATAGATTTAAGATAAGGGATCAGGATAACATTGTCCGACCGCGGTAGGGGTCATATTCGGGTCAAAATTAGTCTAGTGTGTATTCAACCCCTGCCATACACACTTTCGGTGGCTCTCAGGATAAGAAAATAACTATTTAGATGACTAAATTTTGCTGTTAGACATGGAGAGGGAGAAAGAAGGGCTGTAGGCACAGATCTTTTCGTTTAAATACGCCGACGAATAAACATTTTTCCGAGGTTTGGCTTGATTTCTCTGTGTTTCGTGGTGATTTATAGACAATACACACCTGATTGGTACAGCTGCAGTTACTGCGAGCGTTTCCAAGAAAGACTCGAAACATTTTAATTCCTATATCGGAAAAACGATAGATAAATAACTCGCTCTTTTTATTTCAAGAATTTGAATGTGTAGGCCATAAGCTAAACCTTCAGGGCTTTCCAAGAAATATTGAGTAGAGAAAACTATTAATTTCCCTCTTTAAGAATTTAACCCTAAATTCTGGTTATTTGGATATATATATATATATATATATATATATATATATATATATATATATATATATATATATATATATATATCAGTTAAAATAAATTAAAATTAATCGTACGCTGTTCTGTATATTTTGATTAGTGTTTTTATTGGTTTTATGAGGAAAAAACATTAATGTATTCTTTGTAAGCCGGTCGCGTAAATACCAATTATTTTTAGTGTTTTACCATTCGGTTATACTCAATTAATCAATTGCCGTTTGACCATTTAGTCATCACCATTAATTAAAGAAGATATCTCTAAATTCTCTGCAGTATTTTTTTGACATCAGAGGATTTTAAGTTGAGTAAGTACGGGAAAGTAAGGGTAAAATTGTTAGTTTTGCTGTCTGAAAAAATGTTAAATGTAGTTTTAGGGAGAAAAAATTCTAAAGTTTATTTCATAAAAATCTTTTTGTTTCAATTTTCACGCGTCATCTCCGAAAAAAAAGAGTTAACTTGGTCTTAGATTCAGAGTTTATGAATATATATTAGTCGCAAGGCAGCCCAACACACACATTGCCCACCGCAAGTGAAAAGGGCCGAAAGGAGAGATAAGGATTGAAAACACTTCAATTCAAAATCCCACTTACCATCCTCAGCGTCCAGGGAATAATTACTATTACTCAAATGCATGCACTTTCACTAATCTCGTGTGTTTTGTTGCCCAATCCCTTCCCGCATGACCGCATGGGACTGCCATTTACAGTACTGCTTGCCCTGCTTTGTTTGTTTACAAGCTTCTCCTTCCGTCCCTCGTCTCTCTCTCCCCCTCTGCCTGCCTGCTTACGGCGGTCTATCGCAATCCCTACCCGTGACTTCTTTAGGGGCGGAGACCACGAGTTGCATGACAATGTTTTAGTAGAATTTCCCCACCTTACTTTTCAATTCTCCATGACCCGTCCTATTATTGTGGAGGCCTCTCGTATGAATGGTTTTGGCTCATTTTTATTCCTTTTTTCGCATAACAAATGACTTATTTTATTAAGTGAATTAACCCATGTTCTGAATTAAGTCTTTCTCCACTATACACACAACTTTGCACCTTATTAGATGGATTTTTACTTATTATTTTTCCATTTCCCCTGCATATCCCATATCCTCCCTGATCACTTGCCCTTCCAAGTTGGTGCTCGCAACCCCTGCCACAAACTTCTTCGGTGGACCGCGGGGTCCATATCGAATTCAGCGAAGTGGAGAACTCTAGGATTACTCGGAGAGTGATGTACAGTGCGGGGGAAAGTGTCGACATTTCGGGAAACGTTGTTCGAGTCTCTCTCTGCGAGTATTGGTCTTGGATATTAATGAGAAATATTCCTCTCTCGGGGTCCCGGAACAGAGGGTACACCAACTTCGCCCCCGAAGAATTCGGATATTAAGTTGACCGTTGTCAATCAGGAGTCTTATCAATTATCCGCCTCGGCTGGCCTTCCGAAGGGCCGCTGGGACGGGGTGAGGCGTGCGGGGCGGAACGGCCGACCGAGGGGTGGAGAGCGTGACGTACGCCGCAGAAGATCGCCGGAACTGAGGCCAGCGGCTTGCTTAGTGCCCGTTGCCTGGGATACGCGAGTGCGGGGCGGTTTTCGACATTTGTAGGATAGGTTTTTGCTTCGAGGGAAAAGGGGCAACGAAGGGAAAGAGAAAGAGTGAGGTCGACAAACTTTTTGCACTTTCTCAGCAAATATTTATGACCTTATAAAGATAAACACCCTTTCAGAGGTCCTTTACGGGCAGGCCGCGGGAATCGGGAGGGGCGGTGGGGCGGGGCGGGGCGGGAAGATCGTGTACCCTCGAGACAAACCCATATCCTGCCCTTTCTCTCCACCCGCCCCCTTTGCGCCTACATCCCCCCACCGACGCCATACCCTACCAAACGAAAGGATTTTATTCAGCGATACCCTTCGCTCCCCTCCACCCTCTCCTCCGCATTCCCTTGCCCGCACACCCCCGTCCACCCCTGAGCCAGCCCTCCCCCTTTGCCCTCACCCCTCTCCCTTGGGGCCTTTCTTCCGGCGCCGTTTGTAAATTGTGATGAATCCTGCTTTATTATTTCATTTCATTTCCCGCGCCGTGTTTATATATTTCCCAATGCCCCTGCCACGATCCACAAGGGTCCTCTCGCAGGGTTCCGTCTTACTTTCGAAAGGGGAAGGGTTATGGGCGGGAGAGGGAGGGGCTGTGGAGGGTGGAGGAATGCTTGAGGAAATTCCTCCCCCACCCACGTCGCCACCGCCTCAACGTACGCCGCCCCCCCCCCCCGGCGGGCTCGCCTTTTGTCTCCGCGAAATTTTCTTAACTTCTATTTCTCCGTACCTACTTCCCACCCGCCCCCCTGAACCGTTTGACCCCCGTCCCCCCCCTGCTCCATTCCTCGTCTTGATTTTCTGTCAGGCCTCCGCGGCGATCTTTACTCCTCTCCGACTTATTTTCCTCCCCTGTACGGGAGACCTCTCTCCGCGTGATTTACGCCTCCAGATTAAAATTTCGGGCGTCCAATTCTTCCTTCGGAGAGGAGGAGATTGACGGCGCTCGGGCGATTGGCCCACTTGATTAAAAGGCCTGGCTGGATTATAATCGATTGCCAAGCACAAAAATTTGCGTCTCCCTATGAAACGCCCTGCCCCGGATTGCTTCTATTATTACGTCAGCGGCGCGGACGCATATGCTTTATCGCTCGTGTCAAACTAATGGCGCAAATTGAGAAGGATATTCGAGGGGGAGACTGTCTCCTCCCCGTCCCGGCCCCGTTCCCAGTTTCTGTGGGGGGCGGGAATTTTTAGAAAAAGAGAGCTGAAAAAATAGGCCTTCCCTCGGGACTGTACGACCCTGGCGAGACTGTCAGATGAAGGTAGATTTGAGATTGCAGCAATTGCAATGGCGCGACGGCACCGCGGGAGAGAATATTTCCTTTCTTGGCGAGAGTGGGGGGATTTATCCATCGTATCACCAGAATGATGGAGAAGATAAACTTGAGGTATTTGATTTTAGATTATAAATGAGATATCCGTCTTCGATTCTCAAAGTTTTCCTGCATAACTTCAAGTTCTACAAAATGCTCTTTCGTTTTATCCATTATTCTAATATTTTCTATTCCAGTTTTGAAAAACCTTCGCTAAATTTTCGGATGGAGAGGAACGAAATAAACGATGCGACTAGCTGTTCGTAAATGCATTAGAAATACTCGAGCATAACTGCGTTCATAGCTCCTTTATGATGCAATTGTTTTCATTAGTGTTTTTCCGTACCATTTAGTTGCTTACAATTTTTTGAAGCAGTCTGCAAATATGAAATAATGTTTAAAAAGCATGATATCGAGTTTTTCGATTTGTATTTATGGAAAATATTCTAATTTATTGTTATATTAATAATAAATAATAAGATTATTATTATTATAAAATCATGCAAAATTTTAACTTGCAAATAATGCTTCAAAATTGGACGTAAGCTGAAATTTCTGTCTCACAATCAGTCACGTAACTTTCTGTTGCTATGCAAAGCCTCGGTGGAGTCCAAATTAAATCCGTCAAGGTCAGGATCAACCGTCAGAGTACTGTGGGGCACTGCTCCGTGGAATTTTTGCCGCTTTGTCTAAGGCAATTGTAGATACGTCACGGAGGGCACTTAGAAATCCCCTTCGAATAAATACGCATGCCCATAGTATGACTTTAATCACAATATAGATTGCAAATCGCATTTAAGTTTAACTGAAGGGTAGAAATTAAAAAAAATAAAATAATAAATATCAGGAACTATCTTTCAACATCTATTGGTGCAAAACTACAGATGGACTTAATGTTGGAATAACTTTTATTATTGATGATTCTAGGAAATATAATCAAATTCTCATTCAACCATTCCATTCCCAAATGAATTCTCTCTAGCTCCGTGTTTCCTTACAGAACTCCTATCGTTAAACAAGGTTTGTGTAAAAATTATCAGTAGCAATTTTTTTCCTGACGTGTGCGTTAATACTGACCGTCGGTTAATTGTTTGCGCACGATCTCAGATCGTATTATTGGCTTTGATAAGATGACAGTGCACAAACATTATCACTGAAAATTTAGCGATGCGAAAGATCTGCGCTAAACTAGTCCCGGAGGTCTTTGGTCGAACGATCAAGGGAGCAGAGCCCAGTGTCTGATTGGGAAGACCTTCTGCAACGACACCACGACGATTCCCTGATCCCTATACAGTTCCGAATTGGCATCAGCAGACTATTCTCAAAACTGGTGGAATCCTCCCTCAAAGGACACCACCATGGGACCCTTTTTGCCGTTAAAGAATAGGAGCCCCTAGATGATCGTAGGCTTATTACAGGTTAAATTTACCAAGGACGTTTGAGGCAGGTTACTTCTTTGAGGATTTTAATATTACAGACCCCCAATTACTATGGTAGATGTTATTTTTCTTTATTTAATGGACCCATCTTTTCAACATTTCTAAAAAAATAATTTGAATACACGAATCCTTCCATTGAATTTTTTTGCACGTAAGTACTTTCTTTCCAGTGATAAACATTTTTATAGTGCATGAACAAACTAATATTTATGTAGAGGTGACATGGATTGGTTTTGCATGTGGTTTTATTCTAGTTCACGGGTGGTGACCTAACGCCCCCCGCCACACGACCTTGCGGCGGCTTGCGGGGTATTGCGTAGATGTAAATGGAGAGAGAAGTTTGCACGGGTACCCTTAAAAACCTTCCGGGAGCCTCCGAATCGTGGGAAAGCCGCTGGCCTGAAAAGTGTGTCCACGCTCAGGGGTTGTACTTTGAAGAATTTTTAAGGCATTGTTGTAGGAATATCTGAAATACTAAATCTATTTTTCCGAAACTTTTCCCGTAATTTTTTATGCAAACAATTTAAATATTATTCGTGAAGAGGGATATCATGTTCTTGCAGCCAATACGCGTTAAAAACATATCTCATTCTGAGTTATATGTACATAATCTAAAATTAGAAATAAGATCGAAAGAAATGAGTTGATATTTAATTGAAGTGTTTGCATATTTTTGGCATTGATGCATAAAAATATTCCGATTCTACGAAAGCATTTCTTACAGGAATGGAGAATCCACTGAACCAGGAGTCCGAATTGAAACGAAATATTGCTTTCTTATAAATTATTCCAAACTCTCGGGAAAATAACAAAATGTTATCGTCGAAATATTTTAAATTTCCATTTGCAATCAACGAGAGTAGAAATTAAAACATTAAGGTTTAAGATATGCTGGTTTCGACCAAGTGTTACCTCCCAGCGAGTTACTGCCATCCAGTTTATCTAAGGACCCAATTATATTTTTATCAAATGTAATACTAAGTTAGTTCCCCGTAAATGATTTTTTTCGCAACCTGCAAACTAGCATTATGCCAGGCATTTTCCTCTTCCAGCACCGTCTTCCGAATACCACCGCCTTTCAGTATCTTTCTGCATCCAATTGTTTGCATTCCTCATTGGATTTCTCCCAACACTCGACTCTCTTCCCTTACCATGCCTTCGTCCTTCGTTTTCCTTCCCATCCATTTTATTTCTTCCATTCGGCTCCACACACACACGCATCTCAAAGGTGTCATTGCATGTGTGTCCTCCTTCCTAAACAAAAATGTTCCCGAACCATAAAACCACGTGTGTTGTATGGTATTATATGTAATAGCTTAATTTTTTTTTAATTTATCTTTTTTTTTCTTGCTGATAAATGGTTGTAAATGGGATGGGGATTCACTTGTTTTGTTAAAGAGATTTGTGTTTTGAAGTCTAGTTTTATGTATTATCTTTTGCAATTATTTGGGACTTGTGTGCCACCTGACAATGTCTATCAGCACATGTGTATTTTTAATAATAATAATAATAATAATAAAAAAACAACTCTCCATATTGAATTTTTCATCATTCTTTTCTTTGAATCTGTCTTTCACGTGTCTATCATCAAATTCAACCTTCTTTTCAACGCTTCTATTTATGCTTTGGTTTTTTCACAAATAAAAAGTAAATCAAAATAATAAATAGAAAAATAGAATTAAATAAAGTCCCCACAACTCTGCCCAATCTAATTTAAAACACTTCACGAGCACATATGAAATGCTTTCCAGATATTTTTCTGCCCCCAAACTTTAATGATTATCCAAGCCTTCCTATTTATTGAGTTCCATCACCTTCGTTTCATATGATTAATCTTCTCATCCTAAACGTATCTATTTGATTCTGCAACCCACTAATAATGTTTATCACCATTTAGCTCTTTGGTTGACTAACCCTTACTCATCCGTAATTATTTCTACAAATTTGTAGAGTTTCCTATATACTTTCACTCCAACCTCCTTCCCTTCCCATGCCATGCTTACCCCATTTAACCTTCTGGCACATTGAAAAGAACATGTGATGAAGGGGCTTCGCTTCAATACTCCCCTGCCTAGTATTGACCATTCCGAATCGCCCTCCACACTCGTGCAATCTGAGACATTTGCAGGTGCCCCATCAGTCCACCATCTCTCCAATCTACACCTATCTCCTGCGAAGTATTTCTGTATTTAGTTTTAAAACTTTTAAGTTTACTCTGTCACACTCGTTCCTTTTCACTGGTAACAATATTCTTATTAGGTTTTGACAGGTGACAGGTCTTGACATCTACAAAATACCCCGGGAGCCACCACAGGGGCACGTGGCGGGGGTGCTAGATCACCCCCCGTGAAAGAGAAAAAACCACGCGCAAAAGGAACAAATTAATGCAAATCTACAACCACATATATTACACACGTGTATATTACGTATTAATCTACACACGTATATTTTCATGCAAAAACCTTTTTAATTTACGGGCATACAAAGACATATACTATCAATTAACACACTCATACAGTTAGCAGCGCACACATAGTCCACGCTCATGCACCGACGAATTAAGTGAAAAAACCATCGGAAAACTTACAAATTACAATTGAAAACCCAGTGCCATCTCTCAATCCAAATTGTTCTTCACTTAAGCTCTCATTATTTTTCTCCCCCAATGATTTCGTTGATGGTCAAAAGAAATGCTCTAGTCACGTTTAAAAAATCAAACATAACGAGTCCTGAAATAATCCTAATATTTCTTTTATCGGTAATGGCATGAACGCCGGTCAAACAGTCCTTCTTAAGAATTTCCCCCTCTTATATGCTACGAAATGGTTCCATGGTGTCAACCATGATATAACAGTCTTTCGTAAGAATCCCCCTCTCTTATATGCTAAGGAATATTAATAAAAAACTCTTTCCTCCTCGATATTCATAAGTTCTTGAGAATTTCTAATGGATATTATGAATTCCTACAGATTTTTTCGGATTCAATGCCATGAATGCCTTTCTATCTTGCGTTCAATTAATTTCCTGAGCAGCTTTAAATCTGCTGGTTCCCTTATTTCTCTCTAAAGACTTTTCCAAATGATAAAAATAATCTAAGTTTGCTGATAGCGTGGGGATTCGCTTCGTTATGTGCATCAAAATCTGTACGACAAGTGAGAGTAATCTTTAACATTGTTGAAGTTATCCTTCCTTCCAGCACATTTGACCCATCGATGACTGCTCTTTGGTGTTCTTAGAAATGTCCCTAAATCCCATGTAGCTTTATTTTATGTATATCTTTGCCAAGAGGGATATTTCAAATACTTTCTTCAAGTTTTAATTTATCTCTCCTTGCTGACATTTCAGGGTATCAAAATTGAAAAGATCCAATATCGTTTCGAAAAACCTACTTCACTTAAACCAGTACTTGCGACAACATAGTGTGTTACTAATATCAAAGAAGGCCATTTTATTATTTAAACAAGGTTCAGTCCCTGGATTCCGAAGCATGAGCGCTGCTTTCTATGGAACGTTACCGATTTTGATCCACTTAAACGAGGTGAATCCCCAAGCTATCAGCAATATGTTTTCCCTTTCCATACTCTTATTACAATTTTATTGAATGGTCAACGGAACGAATGCTGCAGCGGCGTATATTTTATTTCAGCAATAAATGCCACATTAAAATCTGCAGTCATCTCGTTTTGATTATCATTGGTCTACCTTAAACTGGGAAATTGTAAAAAGTGAGAGTTTCTATGAACGCGAAGCATCTTCAAAGGTTAAACACGTGTGCTCAGCTTCCCATGTTTTATTATATTGCCTACATTTTTCTAAGCTACGTTGAATTTGATTCATCCTCATGAAACTTACTTAGTATTTGGTATTTTTCACCAGGGATGATTCAAAGCAGCATCAATATTGGAATAACCAAATAGGAAACCTTTTACTGAAATCTCTGCGATAGAATCGTAAAACAGCAAATCAGTTTATCAGAACAGAGATAAATTACAAAGACTTATTGACTCGTGACTTAGTAGATAACATTGAAAATGACGGAGAATTTTGGAATCTTAAAAATAAAAATAGTTAAGGACTATATCAATGGCCAATAGCAGACAAACAGGGGGCAAAAGTGTATTTATGTTGACTTCATATTTTCGCCTAACTTGAAATAGCAATTTTTTCATAGGGCGAAATCCCAAACTAAAGCTATAAGAAGTACAAGAAGCTTCTAACCCCTTGAATAACTCTTTGATAGATATTTTAAATGTAGTCCGAGTTTAACTAAGGCATCAACAACTATCGCACGCGAAGGTATTTCAGTTCTATTGGCTTATTTGTTCGGGCCATTGTGATTCCTTGGTGACATTCCAAGTAGTACGAAATTGACAAATTATATATTAGCTATGGCAATTTGTGCAGAGGGTTTTAATAGCTGTCAGTTTCAAGCTGGAGAATTGTGAAGAGGCAACATGATTGGGAATGTAGACACTTGGTTGGTGACCTAACAGCCCCCGCATGACGCCCTGGCGGCCGCTTGAGGGGTGGAGTGTAGCTGCAGTAGTTACCTTTGAAGAATTTGAATTGCGCATCAGCTTAAGCTCGATCTTACAATGAAAGGACTCAGCACCTCGCATACATCTGTATCTTTTCGGTGTGGTAGCCCATCTAAACACCACCACAAAGAGCCCGCCGTCGCCCCGAAAGGCCTTCCAGATCCAGAACCTTAAGAAACTAATGGGTTTCCCTTGTCGACTTCTTCCTCCAGACAATTGTCATGAGCACATATGCCGATAAGCATTACGTTTGCTATACGTATGAGTGCTAACGTCACACAAAAGGTTTTTGTGGGAATGCATACGCCAATACGGGTGCAAGTTTACTTAAATATGTTGACTCTGCATGTAATATTGTTCTCTTTTATAAG